>NC_065443.1:283097331-283697331 GCF_917563875.1 Diabrotica virgifera virgifera | reverse complement strand
TTCATATCATTAGCTACAATCCGTAAAAGTTTCAAGTTTCTACATTGTAAAAAACAAGAGAATTTAAGCATTTTCCATTAAAATCTCGTTTTTTGTTATTTAAACAATTAATAAACATAAAAAAAAATTTACTGACTATTCGTGTATTGTTCCGGCGAATGCATAATATGTCTGCAAATTTTCATTCATTTGCATTGAAGAAAAGGCATTCAAATTAACGTTTAAAGATTTGACGCAAACTATTGAACTAAAGAAAAGCGTTTAATAAATTTCAATATCATTAAACCTTTGAGAATTAAAACACATCGCACCTCCGCTCAAAAAGTGTCATAAGTCAAAAAAGAAAAGTTTCGAGAAAACGACGTTTAAAGTTTGTCCTACAACATTTTCGGGTTTAATTCAAAAACTATTAAAATTAGAATAACTATTTTAGTCAGTTACAATGGTTTTTGAAACTCTATAAAATAGCTTATTAAATATATTAAAAATATTTAAAAAAGATTTTTTGAGTTGTGACACTATACAGATAAAATAACGAAAAATTTACGAAATATTATTTATCAAAAGTGACACTTGCAGTACAGAAGTATATCATTATTATTATCTGGTTAGCAGACTTTTATTTTTTAAAGATGTAAGTTTAAATACAAGTAACATTAAATACAAAATACTGCAAAAAGAAAGATAATTAAGTGATAAATGTGTCACTTTTCACATACGCAGATTGTTTTCAATAAAGTAATCACATAATATACTGTCTTAACTCGACAAACGACGCTTTATACACATCTTAGATGGACAAATGCTTTGCACACGTAGATATGTGACACTGTTTGTGTTCGGTGCGTCGTTGTTTTTGGATAATCGGTTAATGACGCTAGTGTCATCTAACGATAAATACTTGTCCCACAGACGTGACACTTTGTGAGATAGGAGTTTATAGTTTTATTAAACTGTTGGTGCAATAAAACCGATTTTAAAATTTTTTGAGTTATGACACTCTTTAAGCGGAAATGCGACATGAAGAATATTTTAAAAATAAAAATATTTAGTTATGAAAAAAATCCTTACAAAATGTTGCGTTTTCGCATCCATGGCGCTTAATAGGCTAATTTGCTCTCACATCTATATTTAGATATATTTTTTATATCTTTTCAAGAAATATTTTCGCAAATTAGGAAATCCCAAGGATGTTTCAAATACCTTCGAAACTACAATTTCGAAGGTTTTCCCAGAGCTTTATCAGGTGCTAATTGAACGGTCAACACTCCATATTGGTTATGGCTAATAGTTATTTTGTTAAAATCATTTTGAACAGTCGTAAAATTGTTTAGCGCCTTTCTGATAATCGATAATCGATTATTTTGTTTGACGATCTAATAGAGAGAAGTGGATTTCGTAATTTATGGGTTCAGATTTGTTTGATATGCTGTAATAATTGGAAAACAAACAAGTGGCTGTGGTTCGGTAGCCGTGTGAAAATCATCATATGGATAGGGCCATTTTATGGGACTACCATTTTTTATTATGTTTATAATACACTCATCACAAAAAGTATTTTTTATTACCAGATGGTTTAAAAAAATCTGTTTTATTACTCGACGGTTGCTGTTATATTGTTCCTTTATGCTTATGTATTGTTATGGATAAAATACGAATAGCTATGATGATTGCCGACCTCCGCCGCGGAGATGGCACTTAAAGAAGAAGAAGATTGTTATAGATAGGGTTATAGTTCAGTCTAAGTTGAGAATTTGATGATTTTAGACACGCTTTTCTTTTGCACACTACTGTATTTCAAATAGGCCTGGGTCCCGCGTACCAAAAAAAGCTGATTAATAGCAAGCTGAAAACTTGTTAATAGCTTAACGGTGTCTAGTCGGGCAAACTTTGATGTACGGGAACACTAGAACACTATTTTGTCGAACAGAGCATCCAATTGATTTGTTACCCTTTCATTAAACTCTCATACAAAAATCAGACTGATATTACTAACCAACATGATTCCTGTCATTTGACATGTTCTTCGTGTTCCACTCATTAAAATGCCCAGTTGGTGATGACCACCAGTCTGATTTCTGCATGAGAGTTTAATGAAATGGTAACAAATCAATTGGAAGTTATGTCCGACAAAATACATGGAACGTTTTCGTAGTCTGACGTTCCAAATTTTTAACCTGTTCCACAATTAAAACTTCCCCTGTTCCAGTGTTCCCATACATCAAAGTTTGTCCGAATAGACACCGTTATGCTATTAACAATTTTTCAGCTTGCTATTAATCAACTTTTTTAGGTACGCGGGATCCAGGCCTATATATTTAAATATAGTAACGTCGAGATCAGAGCAATTATTATTCATATACGCGTTTGTCCTGCATATTTCTTAAAATACTAGTACCTACGTTGAAACGACTAAAGTGTTGGAACGGGGCGGCAAACATTAAGTTGCACACGGGCGGCCAACACTTTAGCGGCGGTCCTGCAAGCAACCCCAATTGTAGTTTAAATTAGAGATGTACGATCGCTGCAATATATTGCTGATGTTATGAGAATCCACAAATTCAGCGTTTCAAGAGCTTTAAGAAGGTATAGAGAAAATGGAGGATGCACAAGAAGACCAGTTCCAGGACCTCTTAGGTGCAAAAACCCAGCACATAAACGTTATTTGCATCTGCAGACTTTGCGTACACATCATGTTACAGCTAGGCAACTGCAAGATGATCTTTCCACGACCCGCAATGTTCAAGTAAGTGCCAATTCGGTTAGAAACAGATTAAGGGAATTTGAAATCAGAGTCAGAATGCCTGCTACTGCTCCACTGTTAACGAGGGCACATCGTATGGCATGTTTAAGTGTTGAACCAGAACGTGTCGATTGAGATATTAACGATTGGACTAATATTATTTTTATTGATGAGTCAAGATTTGCACTTTGTGGATCCGACAATGGAAAGTTCCTTTAATCAAACCAATTAAAGGATTGTGAGAAGAGGATTTATTTCCCTAACATACATGAATATGTACTCATACCAGTAGCCCTTTCAGCATATTATAATATAATATATCTCATTGTATTTCCTTTTATTCGCCACCACTGCTCGGGTCTGGTACCAAAATCACGTGGCCTAAATACGTAAACATGCCCATTCCGATTACCTTCGCCAGATATCGAAATTTGCACAACACAGAAAATTATGTTGTCAAGACTGACACTCTTGAAATTTATTCCACAGCCAAGCTGACAGCTCGAAGTGGTATTCCATCATAGCCGCTTTGTTCTTCTTCGTTTTTCGTATCTCTGTCGGCCTGTCAACGATTTATGGACACTGGCTGGACGGCGGCTACCGGATTGAGGATCAATGAGAGAAACAAGTATTTAAAAGTAAGTATGCGTTTACGAGAACAATACAAGGAAATATCTTGTGAGTAGATACGATACGCTTTGTACTGAAGAATATCGGTATTTACTGAATATTTGTGTATGTTTCTTCGTTTAAAAAAGAAAACGTACTTGTGTTGGTAATAAATTTTCAAAACACGTCACACGGTCACATGTTTGTGTTGCAGTAAATACACTAAACCTTATAATCATAGATAAATAATATAGTATTACCAGATAGATAGGCAACTCACTGTAAAAATTTGGTTCCTTACGCCATTTGCGTCCGATGTGTTAACTAATCACTATTTGGCGGGAAATTCTAATGGACAAGTATTAATTTTATCCATTTAGCGCCTCTTGCGGGCAATTTCGTTACTAATTAAAATATCTTATTATTTTACAAGAAATAATCTCACCTATATTATTAAAATAAAATACCAAAACTTACTAAGCTTGTTAAAGTATTTTATTTAAATAATATCTAAGTAATACTCATAAATTATTCGGAATTCTCAAGTTACAAAATATATGTTATTTTTGCTGTCAAATTTAGTAAGGAAAAGGGATATAAAAAAGTTAGACAATGTTTTTCTAAATATAGGTACGTGTATTTATTTGTTGTTTCAGATAAAGCAGTTATAAACTAATTTCTATTTACCTATGCATTTTTCTAACTTTTCTATGATTTGTACACAACAATAATAAACCATGTTTATTTTTTTTTATTAACACAACACCAAAGTTCTTTCGTAACTAAAACAAAACTACACTTTATAAACGAAGGATAAGGAACCAACTTAAATTGAAATTACTAAGAATAAATCGTTAAAGATAATAGAATAAAAACTGTAAACTAATAGAAAATTATTTGCACTAACTCTAACTGTCATTACTTTTGACAGAATTGACATTGCCGAGTTAAGCCTCGTTTGATTATTTTATTTGTGACATTCAGGTATGATGTTAACATAAATGATTGGTTAAAGTCTTCGTGAGCGAGATAGGCTGTCATTTCTCTTTATTTAGCTGACCGGTGTGGAAGTGGTGGGGGAAATTCCCAATTGTTCCATATAAGATTCCAGGCCATGCCTTATAATAACATTGTAACCAGTGATGACCATTGACCTGCAGTTGTCACCAAAAATGGATCTTCTCCTTCTTCCTTTTTGAAAATTGGACTCTAACTATAAGAAAGTATTTGACAGACCCAAATTAGAGGACGATATCCATTTGTTATACTCAAAAGAGGTCCTTCTAATAGGAACAATTAAAACGATCGAAAACATCTACCCGAACAACACAATAAAAATAAAATTAGAAGATGAACTAACTGACCCAATTCAAGCTGACAATGGGATAAGACAGGGGTTCCCTAAGTTCTTTATTGTTCAACCTGATCATGGATAAAATAATAAAAAAAGTAAGAACTAAAAAAGGATACCAAATGGGAGAAAAACAACTTAAAATAAAAAAATATGAAAAAAATGTTTTAAGAAACGCTTTTCTTTAGTTACGAGTGACTCAAATTAAAAATATTATAAAAAAATCAACTAAAAAGCAAAAAATAAAAAAAATTTGAAAAAATCTAACACATTTTCTATAACGCTTTTCTTTAACGAATCATCATCATCATCATCATCATCATTCTCTTTGCCTTATCCCTATGCGGGGTCGGCTTCCCTAATTGCATTTCTCCACACAATTCTATCTTGGGCCATATCAATGTTAATCCCCTTTACCAACATGTCCTGCCTTATCGTCTCCCCCCAGGTCTTCTTTGGTCTTCCTCTCCTACTCCTTCCAGGAATCTGCACTTCAGCTATTCTTCGTATTGGGTGGTTAACGTCTCGACGTTGAACATGACCAAACCATCTTAACCTATGCTCTCTCATTTTGGCATCAATTGGTGCCACACCTAGACTTCCCCTAATATACTCATTTCTAATTTTATCCTTCTTTGTCACTCCACTCATCCATCTAAGCATTCTCATTTCCGCCACATGCATTCGCTGTTCCTCTTTCTTTTTCACTGCCCAACATTCAGTTCCGTACATCATAGCTGGTCTTATGGCTGTTTTATAGAATTTTCCCTTCAGCTTCATTGGAATTTTTCTGTCACACAACACACCACTCGCTTCTTTCCACTTCATCCATCCAGCCCTAATTCTACTGCATGCATCTCCATCTATTTCTCCATTACTCTGTAATACCGATCCTAGGTACTTAAAACTATTGCTTTTTACAATCATTTCACCATCCAAAGATACCATTTTATTTGTAGTAGCTCCATCTTTAAATGAACATTCCAAATACTCTGTTTTTGTCCTACTAAGTTTTAAACCTTTTTCCTCCAGAGCTTGTCTCCACTGTTCCAGTTTTTGTTCTAAGTCTCTTTCACTATTTCCTACTAACACGACATCATCAGCATACATTAAGCACCATGGAATGTTACCCTGTATTTTCGCTGTTATCTGGTCCAAAACTAATGAGAATAAATACGGACTAAGCACAGAACCTTGATGCAATCCTACTTTCACATGAAATTTATCAGTCTCTCCCACACCTGTCCTAACACTAGTCGTTACTCCCTCATACATATCCCTCACAATCTTTACATATTCACCAGGGACTCCTTTCTTATTGAGTGCCCACCACAGAATCTCTCGAGGAACTCTATCATATGCTTTCTCAAGATCAATGAATACCATATGAGCGTTTGTTTCTTTAACGCTTTTCTTTAACGAATGTGTTAGATTTTTTAAATTTTTTTTATTTTTTGCTTTTTAGTTGATTTTTTTATAATGTTTAATTTTAGTCACTCGTAACTAAAGAAAAGCGTTTCTTAAAAACATTTTTTTCATGTTTTGTTATTTTTTACTTTTTAGTCTTACACTTTTTAAATATTAAAATATATCGTCATGTTTATTAAAATATGTATTCATAAAACATAATATTATGTACAAACATGAAAACTAGTCGGAATCGGCAAAAAATTTGAAACTTTATTGTTTATTTATGAAGCATAACCTAAACAATTAACGTAAAAAGTGAAATTATGTATAGTTCATATAATTAGCTACAATATGTAAAAGTTTCAAGTTTCTTCATTGTAAAAACAAGAGAATTTAAGCATTTTCCCTTAAAATCGTTTTTTTTATTTAAACAATTAATAAACAAAAAAATTTTTATTGACTATTCGTGTATTGTTCCCGCGAATGCACATGTCTGCAAATTTTTAGTCATTTGCATTGAAGAAAAGGCAGTCAAATTGACGTCCAAAGATTTGACCCAAACGATTGAACTAAAGAAAAGCGTTTAATTAATAATTAACCCTTAAACGCCCAACCTGTTTTAGGTTCCATGTACGCCCAAGGGTGGGTAAAAAATGTCCACCTCGAAAATAGCTAATATATTAATTGAGAGTTATTGAAAATTGATTAAACTTAAGAATCTTATGCTTAATAAACACAGCATCTTCTAAAATATTAATATAAACAATTTACAAACCTTACAACAAAATTAAAATGTACATCAAAATTAACATACCAGTAAAAGCCAGTAATTCAGATTTGTCGATTTTCTCCATATTCTTCCTTTCAGTCTCCTCATTGGCGGATAATTATGTAGATTTTGTAATTATACGTCGATAATTATATGGATTATGTTCCTACCAACGAGAAATTATATAGAAACCTTTAGTAACAAGATTTACCAAGGGTGTACTTTTTATTTCCATCCATATTTAACTCAAGATGCTACTTTTATTTTCAAAAATATCGGTAGAGCCAAATTAACATTCGATAAAGGGCTGTTTTTTAACAATAAATAATTTTAAAAAATTGTTTAAACACATAATAAATATGTTACAAGGGAATACGCATTAGGTGGACATTTTTTACCCACCCTTGGGCGTTTAAGGGTTAATACGACGAAACGAATTCTAATATTAATTGTAGCACAAAACGTCTCTACCGGTGGTTTTTCTAAGACTACGATAAAAACACGAATTTTTTGAATTCGAGTTTTGGTTGAAGTTTTGTTTCGTATCGTATTGAAATTTGACACGAATAAACGCCGATTTATATATAAATAAATATATGAGCGATCAAAATTTGAAATTTTATTGTTTATTTATGAAGCATAACGTAAACAATTAACGTAAAAAGTGAAATTATGTAGATATATATCATTAGCTACAATCCGTAAAAGTTTCAAGTTTCTACATTGTAAAAAACAAGAGAATTTAAGCATTTTCCATTCAAATCGTTTTTTTATTTAAACAATTAATAAACATAAATTTTTTTTTATTGACTATTCGTGTATTGTTCCCGCGAATGCATATGTCTGCAAATTTTCATTCATTTGCTTTGAATAAAAGTCAATCAAATTAACGTCTAAAGATTTGATGCAAACTATTGAAGTAAAGAAAAGCGTTTAATAATCTGCTATGCAGATGATGGAATACTAATCTCTTAAAGTGAAGATGATTTACAACGTACGCTTCACCAATTTAATATAACCGCCAGAAAATTTAACATGTTAATTTCCCCAAAAAAGACAAAATGCCTAACAACAAATCCAATAATATGTAAACTGGAACTGGAGGGTCAAATAACAGAACAAGTGATTGAGTTTAAATATCTAGGCATCACGCTATCTAGCTACAGAAAGCTCGAAACAGAAGTGAATAGAGCAAACAAAGCCGCAGGTTGCCTAGGCCTCGATTTTTGACCCTTCGCTTCGATATCGAACGTATTCGTTTCGTATCTGTTTAGTATACGAAGTGAATACGTTCGATAACGAAGCGAAGGGTCAAAAGTCGCGGCCCTGAATAGCACAATATAGAGAAAAACAAATTTCGTAAAAAAAATGAAAGGCAGAATTTACAAAACAGCCATCAGACCAATAATGATATATGCGGCAGAAACACGACCTGTCACAGACAGAACAAAAAGATTGCTCGAAACAGCGGAGATATAAACCCTTCGAAAAATCGATGGTAAGACACTATGAGACAGAGCTAGAAGTACAGATATACGACGGAGATGTAAGGTGGAGAACATTAATAACTGGGCAATAAACAGAAGAATATAATGGAATGACCACATAAGCCGAATGACAACAATAAATAGAGTAGTAAAGACGGCGAGAGACGTTTCCCCAATATAGGAAGATGATCAGTGGGAAGACCACGAAAACGATGGAACGATAACTTACTGGAGGCACATTGAAAAAGGGACAGAGTCATGTCTATATATTAAGAAGAAGAAGAAGGAGTAAATATTCCTATTTTAAGATAACTATTTAATATACACGTACTACATTAATATTATATTTTATTATATTTTATTATTTTATTAAAGATTATTTTCAGCTACTAATGTGTGTACTTACCGCAATAAGGGCTCGGAAGCAGTGTGCAATTCGCATAGTACTCAGTGGTGGCGTTGGATAGATGTCGAGGGGTAAGGGCAACACCAACCCTCGCACCTCGGTCTCCTCTTTCTCTCCTACACCTCTGAATAGTGACGATGGTACGAACACATTTTACTACGAACCTTGAACAACACATTGGTCTCTGTCACTAAAAACTCGTACATTCATCAACCGGTATTCTGAAACAAGAAGAAAGTATTAATATACTGATTATACAATGGAGAAAACTGCTCCAGCAGCTTATAATGCAACTAATAATCTATATTATAAAGGTCCCATGATGTGTATATAGTAACGAGGCAGTTGGTAACTCCACGAATAATAACGCTGTCAATTCGTAATGACGACACATCGTAACATCTACAGTTTGTAACTACAACTATTTGTAACGATATAATTAGTAATGTATTAGATACATTTAGTTTTTATAGCAAATTTAGCACTATTGGATATAGACAAAATTACTTTCGTACACTAAAATTAGTGGTACCTACTTTTTCAAGACCACTTTTTTTAAAACATATTTTATACATGCTTTTGCATATCTTTTTGTTAATATGACAACTAAAAAATATTTATTATTATTTTTTTGAATTTATACCTCTCTAGACGAGATTGGGAAAAATGTTGAGAATTATTTTCATAAAAACGACAGTATGAAGTATATTTGGAATCAATTTTACGGCCATAGCACACTGACTTACACCGGTTGTCGCCCGATAACCCTAGTCAAGCAGTGTCGAGCGCGGTTATGTTTTGGATGGGTGACCTCTTGGGAACACCTCATGTCTTCACCCTTTGTATGCACAATTGCTTTGCACGTCTAATTATAACTGTTCCGACACTTCTTACACACAATTCGAGATTCGGTTACCCGATATTGAAGAAAGTCGAAATTTTGGTATATCTATAAAAGTACGATTTCCTAGAGGAACTAAAACTATACGTAAGTTCATTTGCCAAATTAAACATTACAATTATTATTATTGAGAAAACTCTAGACTCTAGACGCTGGTTAGAAAATCACTAATGTTTCTCAATTTGTATGTTTGAAGACATTCATCTTATCAGCTATAACCAATCATAAGACTTATTATAATAATTTGTAATTACACACTTCCCTTTACAAAATGTTTAGGTATTTAGTAAGTTGAGAATTTTTCAAGATGGTTATCGGTGTAAAGATTTCTAATTACATCATTATTACTTTATCTAGGTAAGTATATGACTTTTTGGGGAACATTACAATGGACCAAATTAATTATATTTCCTGTTACAGGTAGATTATATTTATTTTAATTTTAAGACACAATTTTCACAATATATTTCTCCACAAAATATGAGATAAGTTAAAAATACTTATGAGATAAGTTAAAAATAAACAAAATAATTCAATTTTGACGCTACGAACTATGAAGTTATAGTACCAGTGGCGGCTGGTCAGAGGAGGCAAGGGAGGCTTAGCCTCCCCATAAATTTTTTACACACGCTACACTGTTTTGTTTACTTTGCTTCGCGTTAAGCAAGAAACCCATTATGAACGGCCGGCACGGCACAGCCCGGCCCGGCACAGGACAGTCCAAATTCATTTGTATAGTTTTAAATGCAACGTAACCCATTATGAGCGGCCGGCTCGGCCCGGTACATGCCAGCACGCAAACGGAACGGCCAAAATTCTCCGAGGAGAATAAAATCCGTTGAAGTCGAACGGCCTGAACGGCCAGTCGGCGCCAGTGCGTCATAATTGTTGGTAATAAGCAGATATATTGTTGATTTTTTAATTGAAAGCGCGTTGTTTCTTTTGAAATAAAATAATATGGAAGAACTTTTCATTGAGAGTGTCAGAGAATACCCATTTTTGTATGATGCATCGGACTCAAGTTATCATGATAGTAAGAAAATGGAAAATACATGGGTACAAATATCCGAAAATTTTGATCAATGGACAGGTATGTACATTATCTTTTAACCATGAATTCGTTTTTTTAACATGATGCATATTCATTAAAATTGTGTAGTTTATGTCTTTTAAAAACTTTTATTTTACGATAGTTTTTAAAACATATGACCATTTTTCCGGTGCCGTGCCGTGCCGGCCGTTACAAATGGGTTTTTGGACGTGCCGGCCTGTGCTGTGCCGTGCCGGGCTGTGCCGTGCCGGGCTGTGCCGTGCCGGGCGTTCATAATGGGTTTCTTGCTTTAGAGATATCGCAAAACGTTATTTGAACAAGTTGTTCCAAATAATATTCTAACCACACAATCCAAAGTTCAGCACAAAATTCGCACTTTTAGTTTTTCATTAAGAATGGTTTAAGAAGACCCGGTCTCCTTAGAGCTGCACATCTTAACGCACACGCTGCCCGGAGATCGGGCAAGTGAGATTTTTCGGCCAGAAGCCTCCTCTGCGGATTTTAGGATCCTGACTACAAATAATGAAAAAACTAAAAGTGCGAATTTTGTGATGAAATTTGGTATGTGGGATTAGAATAATATTTGGAACAACTTGTTTAAATAACTTTTTCCGATATCTGCAATGCAAAGCAAAATATGTGTTTTTGCATTCGCAGAGTAAGCCGCTTTTAGAATTAAAAAAATTCAGTTGAGTATCTTAAAAAATGTAAACCTTTAACCTGTTTGGACTGCAAAACTTTAAATCTGTATTTATTTTGATATGCATATCTACTTAGGTACAGATATAGAATTGTTAACAAATAAACGACACAAAATTTGGTAATACACTTTTACAATTATACTAACTATTTTTAAAATGATATGATATTAGGAAATAATTATGAATTATGATATATTATAAAATGTAAATAAAAAATGGTCAAAAAAATGGGGTCTTAAATTAGATTTTTTTTGGCGGATTTTTTTTTGCTAGTACAAATTTGTCTAGATAATTTACAGTTAGGTATAGCCTCCCCTATTGAAAAAATCACGAGCCGCCACTGTATAGTACGTTTCAAGTCAAGATACTAATGATACGCTACTGAGTATGCGTTTTCAATTTTTAAACGTGACGCTTCGCTAACTTGCGTGACGCGATTTATGTTGCATCTTAGGGAATCGAAATTGTATAGGACTTGAACCCTATACTTGTTTTAGAACCTCTTTCTAAATTAATATACAGTAAAACCTCCGTTAACCGAAACCTTTTTAACCAAAACATCGTTTAACCGAAACGGCTGATTTCGTCAATAGAAAGTAAATTTTTATCGCAAAACGGAAACAATTCGATATTACTTTGTCAACATCTTCAACATTGCTTTCATACAACTAAAGAACGCAATTAAATATACAACACATTACGAAATCACTTCATAGTATTTTTTAATACCAACTGTGCCCAAGAATACTGTGTAATTTGATATAAAAAAATAACAAAAATCAATGTTATTGTTAACCGAAATTCTTGTTATCCGAAATGGCCTCCCCCAATTATTTCGGTTAACGGAGGTTTTACTGTATTTCGATGTTATCATGCGTAGAGATGTATCAAGTCAAACTAGTTTGATTTTACTCAACAAACTTGACTTGACTTGAAAACCAAACTTTTTTTGTAAAAAAGTTTGACTTGACTTGAATTTGATATCTTTAAATTTGACTTGAAATCAAACTTCTTCAAACAGTTTGAAGTTTGAATATCATCTTACGCAACGTGTATATTTCCAATTCTAATTAAGAGCGTACCGACTTTTGTTTTGACTTTGACTTATTTGGGTAGGTCTGAATCTGTACTCTGCTACTCCGCAAATTAGTTTGTAGTTCATATTAAGAAGTCTATGCTTGGCTTGTTTATTACGTTCGTTTTGAAGTGTGTGCTTTGTGAAAACATAATATCTCAACCTGAATATTTTTCGGCTCAGAATAAGTACCAGAACAAATTGAGTCTAATTTTTGAAGGTATTCCCACTGCAAAAATTAAAAGAAAAAATCTTTAGTAGAAGCAGAATTAATTAAGAAAAATAAATATACTGATTTATTTGATGTTGCGGCAGGTGATTTCAAAACAGTGAAAATTGCAAAGTGCACAGTGTTGGGCAAAATACTGTATATGAGTATTTGAAATACAAAATACAAAAATACTCTTGCGCTTGTATGTCAAATACAAAATACTTTGCTCCGATCGATATATTTCAAATACAAAATACACAATAGTATTTTGAAAATACTTTCAAAATACAAATACCTACTTCCTGACGAATTTTATTCAAAATAGAGTGCAAAGCAGTTGCGGATCTAGCGAAATTTGCTTTAGGGGGAACTTCCAATGAAACACCAACCAAAAGACATATGAAAAATAAACCCAAACTACATAAAAGACATAAATAATACCTTACATGTATTAAGTTCCCTTATTTTTTCTATCTAGCGTGTTTATTGGGTTGACTTTGTCTGTCTGTGGTTTAAGTTTCAGTCAGGTAATATACATATGTATATTTGTACGTTTCTACCATTTTTCTTTAATTTTGAACCTTGTTATGGGGAAATTTCCCCTTTTCCCTCCCCGTAGATCCGTCGCTAATGCAAAGAGGTTACAACCTGGTGTTCTTTATCAAGACTTTTTTGGAGGTTAACCCAAATTTTTCTCAAAAACAAAAAACCGAAAATGAAGAACTTATTTGTTTGACTAAAATGGTATTTTAAATTACATACATTACATTATACATTCTAACACATTGATCACCGTCGGCTTTTTATCGAAAATGATTAAAATTTTTTTTAATCTTAGGTTCATTATATTCCGAAATGTAAATTTCAATTTATTTTTTAATCTTTCTAGTTTTTTTTTAGACAAAAACCCATATTTTAAGTTTGAGGTCACTGTAATTTTTTCTTTCGTAGCGCCGGATGGGGCGGTTCATCTGGAAGTGAATAATAGGACTATTAGTTCGTGCTGTGATTTATGGGTTTATTGCTTTAGTAAATATCTAACTATTGTTAGACTAGTTGTGCGCAACTAGTGGTGGGTGTAAAATATTCTTTGGTGTAAATACAAATTTGTTATTTTATAGAGACAAGAACAAAATAATCCAAAATGAATTTCCACAAACACAGCCATAAACTAAATTGCTGGGATCAGGTTTATGACCCCTACTCCCTTAATTCTAATTCCAGGTAACCGCCGCAAAGAGATGATTCATCCTAAAAGATAAGCATTACAAGACATCAAAAGGTGTATTATTTTGCAATCAAAGTATTTTCAAAATACTATTTCGAGTATTTGAAATACAAAATACTTTCGCCTCTAGTGTTTCAAATACAAAATACATGAGTGAATTTTAAATAGTATTTGAAATAAAATGTAATTCGAATACGGCCAACTCTGAAAGTGCATACTTGTATTATGTAAAAATAAAGAAAAGCGTTATAAAATTACAAATAGTGAACTAATTCTTTAAAACGACATTGCAAAGTCACAGAAAATTCATTAAACCTACTCTATCAAAAATATAATATTTTGTTGTACCTTCATAAATTTTTGTTAAAGTAGATTAAATTACGCTTGGTATGATAAAAAAACCATCCAACGAATTCTTTGTTTTAATCTAATTAACATTCAAATAAAAATAAAAAATGTTATCGATAAAACGAAACTTGCCAGCAAGCAATTCTAAGCGTACAGGAATCATTTTCAAGAATTTTAGGACCCTATTTTGAGTATAATCCTTCCCTGTTTCAAGTTAGGTACTTTTATATGGCACTCATTGTATTATTAATTTTCTTAACTTAATTGGCAACTAACATTACTTTATTTGACTTTATAAGTCGTATGTAGTCTTAAGTTTAGGTTTCTTTTTGCATAGTTCTTTTTAGTCAAATGGAGCTATATAGGTCCTAGACCTCGGCTCCTTTTTCTTCTTTAATAATAATAATAATAATAAACATATACATAAACATAAACATATTTATGTTTAGGATCGCTGCCTGGGGATCGCCAGGGCACGTCTGGAGCCGGCGCTGGACGTGACAGCATGCGGGACGTCGGTGGCAGGGTGTTGAGGAGGCGGGCCCCTGTCATACAATTAGCTACAGCCCAACCACAACCACAACCACAAGCGAGCCAAACAACAACAAGAGCTCCACCCGCCGAAGGTGCTGCGCTGGATCATCAGCCGGCGCTCACTCAAGCGGGACGGCCGAGGCAGCGCATGAAATGGACTGTGTCCATTAATGAAAACATTTTGCGCTTCTACTACAAGGTGACAAACCTCGGTCAAGAAACAATCGGCTACCGACAACAGCTGTATGCCGAATTTTGCAGGACGTACCCAGATATTCAAGTATCGGAGCAACGAGTATCAGACCAATACCGGGTAATTATAAGAAACAACCTTATCCCAGAGACTAGACGCAATATCATCAGAAGCGAAGTCGAACGGGAGATTCATAACGATGTTGTAATTGAAGATCAAGTCCCCAATGAAGTTCATGAGCAGATTCCTGAGCTTGCCATACAAGAAACTCAACCTGACAATACAGAGCAGGAAAACAACGAGCTACATGATAACCTAGTAAGCGAAATGGCACGTGCTGTACATGAGTTTAATGGAACAAACCCACTTAGCAGACCACCGCTACCACGAATAAACTCTTGTAAGAAACTAGGGGCGCTGTTACAAATTGTGAACACTGAAGTCCTACCCAATTATGTCGTAGAAGCCCACACATTAGAATATTTGCACATGCTAATCTACTGTGCAGCAACAGCAATTGCTAATGTAATGGGCGTTAAGATCAGAACACGACGGGGTACTAACAACGGAAGGACTGGTAACAGAATTGCACCCTGGGAAAAAAGACTGCTCGGAAAGATTGAATTGCTACGTAGGGATATTGGTCAAGTCACAGAATATATACGAGGTGTAAGAAGTACAAGAGTCATCAGGAGAGCTGAAGAAATAATACGGAATACTGCAAGACACTCAAGATACGATCCAGAAAACAACACAGCCCAACAGTGCCTGGATACATTAAAACAAAGACTCTCAGTTTATTCAGGACGACTAAGAAGGTACAAAGTGAGTAACAACCGAAAATCCGACAATGCCCTTTTTGAGACTGCTGAGAAGGCGTTCTATCGGAAACTCAATTCCACCGTAGAAAATCTCGATAAGTCTTACCCAAGCCAAGAAGAAATTCATGAGTTTTGGGGAAATCAACTTTCCACACCAGCTGCTCTTAACAACAATGCTGGATGGATAGAAGATACGGCACAGAACTGCCAACACTACACTACTACTCTCTACGAACCCTTCACCACTGAAGAAGTCTCAAATATCATCAAAGAGCTTCATAACTGGAAATCTCCTGGACCAGACGGAGTTCAAAACTTTTGGCTCAAGAAGTTCTCGAGTGCTCATGAATGCTTATCAACATTAATTAATCATGTTATTTCTAATCCGCAGGATATTCCATCATTCCTAACTCAGGGAACCACTTATTTAATACCGAAGGATCAAAATAACACCCAAGATCCAGCAAAATACCGCCCAATTACTTGCCTTCCAACTTTGTATAAATTGGTCACATCCTGTGTAGCCCGGCGTATCTACCAACACTGTGCTCTGAACAATATCATAGAGCCTCAACAGAAAGGATGCGCTAAGGGTTCCATGGGTTGCAAAGAACAACTTATCATCGATTCAGTCATTTCTAATCAAGCATATTCCAAAAAGAGGAATCTATTTACTGCTTTTATTGATTACAAGAAGGCCTTTGATTCAGTGCCGCATGAATGGCTTATAGATATTTTGAGAATATATAAAGTCGATGATAATATAGTGACCTTTTTACAACATATAATGACAGAGTGGAAAACTAGAATTCACCTTCAAATACCTGGTGAAAGTAACATCGAAACTGAAAATATCGTAATCAGCCGGGGCCTGTTTCAAGGAGATTCGTTGAGTCCTCTGTGGTTTTGTCTAGCTATGAACCCACTATCTCAGCTATTGAACTCCTCAGATGCAGGTTTTAGCATCAAAAATAACAACAATGTGGTGGCGAAGCTTAATCATTTATTGTACATGGATGATTTGAAATTAATGGCTTCCACTCGAAACCAACTCGACGAGATGCTAAAAACTGTAGAAACTTTTTCTAATGATATTAATATGCACTTCGGACTAGATAAGTGTCGTATTTTAAATATAGTCAGAGGAAAAGTACAGCCCGGAGGATTCGATATGCAAAATGGCCAGAACATCGAGGCCATGGGTGAAAACGATATGTATAAATATCTTGGAGTAAAGCAAGCGAGGAAAATTGACCATAAACAAATGAAAACAGAGATAACTACTGAGTTTATACGAAGGGTAAAACAGCTGCTTCGCTCACACCTTAACAGTAGAAATTTGTTTAAGGCACTAAACACCTACGCATGTTCCGCGCTTAGCTACTCATTTGGTATTATTAAGTGGACAAAAACAGATATAGAGGCTCTTCAGCGAAAAGTACGAACACACCTCACAAAGGCACAAAAACACCATCCTAAAAGTGCAGTAGAAAGAACAACATTACCACGGAATCTAGGAGGAAGAGGACTTATGGATATAGGTGAGCAATTAGATAAACAAATTGCTAATTTAAGAACTTATTTTCAGATGCAGGCTGAGACATCTACTCTACATCGCGCTATCTGCGCAGTAGATGACACAACACCGATCAAACTGAGGGAACCAGAAATGCGCATAAACCACCTTACTAAGGACGAAAAAGTGCGCGCCTGGATGGGTAAACCTCTGCACGGGCGACATCCCAATGAGGTCAGCCAAGATTATGTCGACAATATAGCGTCGAACTACTGGTTGACATCAAGAAAGATGTTCCCTGAGACGGAGGGTTCATTACTGGCCATTCAGGATCAGGTTATACCAACCAGAAATTACCTGAAATATATCATCAAAGACCCTCAGATTCAAAACGACAGATGCCGATATGGATGTCAAGCCCAAGAAACCATCCAACATCTTACAGGGGGCTGCCAGGCATTTGCTGCAACTGAATACAAGGAACGGCATGACGCAGTGGGAAAAATCCTTCATCAAGAGATAGCTATCAAGCTGGGACTTCTCCAAACAGACCATCTCCCGTATTATCAATACGTCCCTGAAAGTATGCTTGAGGATGGCAACTACAAGCTATACTGGGACCGCACTGTGCTCACAGACCAAACAGTGGCACATAATAGACCAGATCTCGTACTAGTTAATAAATTAACAAGACAAACAACACTAATTGATGTGGCGATACCTAACAACAATAATCTACGTAGTAAATTTACTGAAAAGATCGCCAAGTACAGAGATCTAGAAATTCAAATACGAAGGCAATGGAGAATGCAAAGTACCCAGACGATACCGATTATTATGTCTACTACTGGAGCCATTCCGAAGACCCTCCTCGAAAGCATAAAAAAGCTGGGTCTGAATGAACATCTTTATAAGACCATGCAGAAAGCTGTACTACTCGCGACGGCCAGATGCGTACGAAAATTTCTGGGAGATACACCTGCATTCCAAGTCACCTAGGGCTCGATAACACGGAAAGAGTCCCACCAGAGCTCAATCCTTTTGATACCGTAGGTATCTGGGATGAGTCAATTTTCCCCTTAGAGGGAGCGTGAGCCGTATAATAATAAACATATCTATCTCGACAAAAAAGTATATCTACTAAATAAATTATTTTTCAAACTATTTCAAACTACATAGTTTGACAAACAGTTTGAATTTTCAAACCTGTACGATTAACTAGTTTGACTTGACTTGAATTATTTGTCAGAAGGATTGACTTGAGTTTGACTTGAAATTAAATCAAACTCAAGTCAAGTTCAAACATTCAAGTCAAACTTGTGCAACTCTAATCATGCGTCGAGATAATAAGTTTTTTAAGGCAGAACAAACACTTCTGCGTGGGTTCTGTTAGGAATCAGACCTATCTTTCACTCGCGATATAGTTCGATTTAGATCTAAGTGAAGAAATTATTTCTACTTAGAGATATAACAGTGATGAGCGTGCTAATAACCGGACAAAATAGCCCAAAAGATAGAAAACATATTAAATTGTGATATAAAAAGAAATAAAACTAGTAGACTTGTGACTAGTAGAAAACTAGTAGAGTTGTTAAATTTAGCGATGAGTTTTCCAGCGAGTTTTCCAGAAGCAGACAGACAACAACTTCTCTTCTTTAAGTCATCATCATCATCACGTAGCGCTACAACCCTGGGTGGGTCCTGGCTGACTGTACAACCTTACTTCCAATGTGTTGGGTCTTCCATCAACCTAGGGTCAAATGGGATGTTCATTTCTCGGAGATCTGCTTGGATGTTATCTCTCCATCGCATTCTGGGACGTCCGAGTGGTCTTTTGCCTGTAGGAATCTCCTCCCATACCAGTCTTACAAGTCTCTCGTTATGAAGTCTGTGCACGGGCCTGCCCATCTTAGTCACTGTGATTTAATTTCTTGGACAATATCGGTGTCATTGTAGAGTTCTTTTAATTCGAAGTTGGTTCTGATCCTATACTGGTTTGTGTTAATGTCGTGGTGAGGTCCGAAAATTTTTTTAAGTATTTTTCGTTCAAAACGTCTGAGCTTTTCTTCGTTTGATTTGGTCATGGTCCACGTTTTATAGATTTATAGATTTTGATCTTGGAACTTCTTGTAAGATTTTTTGATTTTATAAGCTTATCCAGTGCGAATAGACAGCGATTTTCTGATTGGATTCTATCTTTTATTTCTTCAGTAACATCGTTGTCAGCTGTGATTACGGCCCCCAGATACTTAAAACGTTGTACTCTTTCGAAACTGAAGGTGATGACCGTCACATTTTGTCATATCCTGTCTCTTCGTGTCGTTCTATTTATACACATATATTTCGTCTTCTCTTTATTAATCCTCAGCTCTACTTTGCTTGTTGCTCCTTCCACCTTGTTGAAAATAGCTTTTGTGGATAGTATGGAGTCTCCAACGAAATCAATGTCATCTGCGTATATGCTAGTAATAACTTGGGACCTTGAACCGATAGCAGTTCTGTTTTTATTTGGAGATAGTGGAGATAACGCATCACCCTGTTTGAGTCCACTGTTGATTTCGAAGCTGTCGACGGTTTATAATTTACACGTACTTTTGATATTCCAACCCTCCATACAGACTTTAGTCATCCGAATGAGTTTCTTTGGTATTCAGAACTCCGCCATGGCATTCCATACTTGGCTTCTTTTTACGCTGTCATATGCCTGTCGAAAGTCTATGAAGAGATTGTGTATGGGTCTGTTATACTCCCATCCCTTTTCTAGAAGCTGTCTCAGCGTGAATAGTTGATCTATTGTGGATCTGTTTGTCCTAAAACCGACTTGATATTCTCCTAGGACATTTTCAGCATAAGGGTTAGTCTATTAAGAATAATGTTTGAGAGGATTTTATATGCCGTGTTTAAGAATAAAATTCCTCTGTAATTCGCGCATTTTGTTTTGTCCACTTTTTGTGGATGGGTACTATGATGTTTTCCTTCCATCTTGCTGGTATCCTTTCTTCTAACCATATCTGTGTTATTAATTGGTGGATTTGGCGATGTAATGTTTCTCCACCATATTTCAGAAATTCTGCTGGTATCTCGTCCGTACCCGGCGCTTTGTGATTTTTCGGCTTATTTAAGGCCTTTCAGGTTTCTTCAAAAGAGGGATTTTCGACGGGCATGTCTGCTGTTATATAGATCTCTTCTTTGTGCTGTTCTTCCTGTATGATGTTTAGAAGGTCCCTGAAATACCCTTTCCATTCTTCTGTTAGTTCTTTATCGTCGATTATCATATGGCCTTGATTGTCTCTCAGTGTATGGATAGAATTGGTTCTATGTCCTCTTTTCTCTGTGTAAATTGCTTTATGGAATTCTCTGGAGCCTGGTTTGAGTCGGCCTCTCTCCATAGCTTCATATTTTTGTCGTTCATAGTTTCTTTTCTTTGTGCGTATCATGTTTCTTGTTTCTTTAAGTGCCGTTTTCTAATCGGAGGTTGCATATTTTCATCACTATCTTTACTCTATCTACCGCTACTCTGAAGGGTTCTATAGAACTGCATTTAAATCAGTCCCTTAAATTCTTTAACCATGACACTCTCCTTATTCCTATACTCCTTCCGCCTCTTATCTTTCCCTGTATTATCAGTCTTAGCATTTCATATCGCTGTCCTCTCATTACTTGTCCCAGATATTGTAACTTTCTTATTTTTATTGTGTTTATTATTTCGCATTCTTTGCGCATTTCTCGCAATACTTCCGTGTTCGTTTTCTTCTGTGTCCATTCTACTCTAAGCATCCTTCTTTAACACCACATTTCAAATGACTAAAGTTTATTTATGTGTTCTTGCTTCAATGTTCAGCTTTCAAGTCCATATTGCAGTATCAAGAACATGTATGTAGCATCTCATAGCTCTTACTCTCAGTTGTAATCTAAGGTCTTTGTTGCAGAGAATTGTTTTCATTTTTACAAACGCATTTCTTGGTATTTTTATCCTGTTCCTTATTTCTCTTGTCTGATTATTTTTCTCTGAAATCCAGGCAGGGCCGGCGATAACGGGTCTGCAAGGGATGCACTGCAGGCGGGCGCCCCTGCTTGGGGGGCGCCAAATTGAGCTTTTTCTGCTGGTGCTATACAAAATACTAATTTAAAAGAGACCGAAGGGCGCCTATGCTAGTTTTGCAGGCGGGCGCCTTATACCCTAGCGCCGGTACTGAATCCAGGTTCCTAGGTATTTGTATTTATCAAACCTTTCTATCAGTACATTTACATCGGTACTCCAATATCTGTATTTTTGCATAATTTGCTGGAGGTGGTTCTTTATAATATCGCTATTAACTCGTGGTTGAACCTTATTCTCCATATACCATTGTTGCAAATGGGTCACAATATCCCTCTTAATATCGTTCTTTCAAAAGTATTAATAAGGTTTATTGTCTTTTCTGTCATGATTTCATGATCCATGTTTATACTCCATATCGTTGCTTAAGATGCAAAAGATCGCAAACCACAAATAATTTTTTGCACAGGAGAACAAAAAACATTCTCTGCATGTGAAAATCGCCAAACCTAAATAAAGAATTTTTGATTCAATATCAAGGTAATAATACCTTGATACTAAATCAACAATTTTTTATTTAGGTCTAACGACTTAACCCATAGCTCTTTAGTTACCTAGAAGGATCTGTCACTTGATTTTGAACTATTTTGAACTTTTGAAATATATTTTATATCTATTTATGTTATCAAAGGCTTGTAGAAAATCTACAAAGATTTGGTAGATATCTGTGTCGTGTGGTAGATGAAATAGGCCTGGATCCCGCGTACCAAAAAAAAGTTTATTAATAGCAAGCTGAAAATTTGTTAATAGCTTAACGGTGTCTAGTCGGACAAACTTTTATGTACGGGAACACTGGAACAGGGGAGTTTTAATAGGGAACTTGCACATAAAAATATTTTTGCATAAAATTGTTAATCTATGTTTAAAAATGTTATATTCAAAATATTACGTCTTAACAATGAATGGTGTACGTACAACAACTGATCAAAGTTCCGCGCCCAAAATTTCCGTTTCAAACAATTTCAAGAGCGCGAGCTGGGGTCTGACGTCACCAACCACTGCGTTCTCGTTCGCCCTTTCGGTGAGCTATTGCATTGAATGCATTTTGCCATTGCTAGTTGTGTGTGTCGAATAACTGTGTTGTTTGCTCGGTGTTGATATTATTGTCTTTAGTGTATAATATACTTTATCAAAATTGAAAACAAAAGCACAACTGTCAGAATATCCAAAAAACATTTTTTTACTCTACTAGCAGAACCAAAAACGTCGATTAAAATGGCTAAAGGCAGGCTTGCGAGATAAAAAGGATATTTCAAAAAGTAGCAAAGGTTTTTATTTCTGTGAAGATCATTTCGATGCGAGTATTTATCTAATTAAGTACCTAATAAGACATTTTCTATTTCAAGAAAAAATATTAGTTGTCGTTTCATGAAATGTGCCTACTTAAACTTGTTTATTGGTTACAGTTGGAACAAGACATGGATAACTATATATAATTCAAGATTATGGGTGGTCCCAAAATTATTAAGTCAGGTGTTGTCCCGCATATATTTGATTGTCAACTAGATAGAAAACGAGCTTTTTCTCAGCCTGTGAGGGAAGCAGCCTTAAAAAGGTTAAACGACAAATTCTTGAAGATGCCGCTTCTACATCTAACTCTGTTCAAGAGGACAATGATGATAAGAGACAGTGTGATCCTAATTTCACAAATATAGTTCAGTCAGGACCTGAATTAAACCAACCAGCTTTACCTCAAAAACGGTGTCTCAATAAAAGTATTCAGTATAAATTTCAAAGGAGTGTTACAGTCGAGTTGTCACCATTGCAAATACATAATAAGGATGCAGGAACTTCACCTATAAAAGACTTAAAACAATATTTGAAAATACAAAAAGTGAATCAGGAAGTTCTGTATTTGAAGATAATAGTGAATATAGTGGTAGTGATGACTATTGGTACAATAAAAGTGATTTTTTATCTTGTGACGAAGATGCTAAAGAAGAGGAAGCAAAACAATTTAAAAGTTTGTCTCTGAATTGTACAGTGATGAAATTTCAATACAGACCTAGATTGTATACGTTTTAGTTAATGGGAATAAAACAGAAACAATGCATCTATTTTTAACTCTAAAAAAGATAAGAACAGGACACACATTTATGTCTCTTGGAGTGATTTCGCCATGAGCGAAAGAAATGCTTCGAGAATATTTGCAAAATCTGTTCCATTAATTAGTAAATATTTAAGATCTTGTATTTTTAATCCCCAAGTTAGTTCAATTAAATTAAACTTACTCTTAGCATTTCAATTTTAAAGACGATTAAAATGTACTATACAATCCCCAGAATAACCTAATCGCTTTGTTTTGAAAAACCCTCATGATTAATAGTACTTATGCATTTTAAACCCTTTAGAAAAGTAGCAATTTCTAAAGATTTATTAATTTCACTTTGAAACTATACAATTGATTGTAGAATTATACAAGAATACAAATACTACTTAATAATTTCCAATTAAATGCGATTAAAATGTAATATACGATTCCGGTAATACTCTAACCGCGTTGTTTTCGACTCCTAACCCGGTTGACCATGGTCCGTGACGTCAGACCAATAGAAGCACGTTCAAGCGCCTCCTAAGAAATTTGAATTTCATTGCATTTTCAAAGCCTCGTAATAAACGTATGGGTTAAAATATTTGTTTTTTTTGCATGCAAGCGTTTTAAGATCATGTTACCTTATGTTTTTTAATATAATTTTAATATTTAAAAATTTATGCAAGTTCCCTATTGTGGAACACTTTCAAAATTTGGAACGTCAGATTACGAAAACGTCCCATGTATTTTGTCGGACAGAACATCCAATTGATTTGTTACCCTTTCATTAAACTCTCATGCAAAAATCAGACTGGTATTACTAACCAACATGATTCCTGTCATTTGACATGTTCTTCGTGTTCCACTCATTAAAATGCCCAGTTGGTGATAAACACCAGTCTGAGATTTGCATGAGAATTTAATGAAATGGTACAAAATCAATTGAAAGTTCTGTCCGACAAAATACATGGAACGTTTTCGTAGTCTGACGTTCCAAATTTTTAACCTGTTCCACAATTAAAACTTCCCCTGTTCCAGGGTGCCCATACATCAAAGTTTATCCGACTAGACACCGTTAAGCTATTAACAAATTTTCAGCTTGCTATTAATCAACTTTTTTTGGTATGAGGGATTCAGGTCTAAAAGCTGATTGCTGATAATTGCCTGATTCAGAAATGTTTTTAGAAACATTTCAGAACAGTTTTTGCATTGTCTCATTTTTATTTGCACCTTTATTAAAATCATAGACTATAAATCTTCAGATTAGAAGCCGTCATCAGTACTCGGTAATTAGCCGCCACTGGCGTTGGGGCAAATTAAGATGGGACCACTTTGATCAATTAGTAGGTGTATGTTGAGACAATAACAAAAAAGGAAACAGACAGCGCATAAGAAGTAGTTGGAAGGCTAATTAAAGAGTATGGTGATTGAATACCTTCTAACCGACACGTAATAATCACTGAGTTCGATACAAGTGAAGCTAATAAATCAATTTAGTAATGAGAAGGTTTCGCGTGGTGATTAGTGTGTGTTATTAGCGAGTCTGCGATCTTTTTTAGAGTGGCCAGGAGATTTGCAGAATGTGTCGATTCATTCGTTGGAAACATAACATTTATTTCTTAAGGAATCAAATTAATAACAAGTAAATGAGGAATGTAAATAAGAATTATCCTTTTCTTTATAAAACTAATAAAACAGTTAATTGGAGCATTAGTAGATATTTAAACAGGAATTTCAACCAACAGGTCTAAATGTAACAACAAATACATTGAAATACGTTTTAATCAGAAATTACTCTTTTATGTACTATTATTTTCACCCAATTTTGAAAAAATGTGAAAGCGTTGAATTATCCACCTCAGTCTGTCCGTCCGTCCGTCCGTCTGACAACTACTCCGTCATTAAACCAGGTAGAATGACAAATGAAGTGTCGAATGAAAGCTCATAATTCAAGGATGGTACTAAAGGTGAGAAATTTGATCTAGGACTTCCGGTTTAAAACATGCAACCGGAAATACTGTTTTAAAGTCACCGGAATAGTACAAGTGATATATTATTCGATGCGCTTCAGAAACAATCGAGAACAAATATATACTTCCGGTTTCATTACTGTCCCTCTGTCCGTACGTCCGCGAATATAACTCTTCTTCTTCTTCTTCTTCTTCTTCTTCTTCTTCTTCTTCTTCTTCTTCTTTTTCTTCTTCTTCTTCTTCTTTATGTATAGACATGACTCTGTCTGTTTTTTTTCAATGTGCCTCTAGTAAGTTGTCGTTCCATCGTTTTCGTGGTCTTCCCACTGATCGTTTTTCTATTGGGGAACCGTCTCTCGCTGTCCTGAATATCCTATTTGTTGTCATTCGGCTTATGTGGTCATTCCATTCTATTCTTCTGTTTCTTACCCAGTTATTAATGTTATACACCTTGCATCTCCGTCGTATATCTGTACTTCTAGCTCTGTCACATAGAGTCTTACCATCGATTTTTCGAAGGGTTTTCATCTCCGCTGTTTCGAGCAATCTTTTTGTCCTTTCTGTGTCGGGTCGTGTTTCTGCCGCGTATGTCATTATTGGTCTGATGACTGTTTTGTAAATTCTGCCTTTCATTTCTTTTCCAATATTTTTATTTCTCCATATTGTGTCATTCAGGCAACCTGCGGCTCTGCTTGCTATTCACTTGGTCTTCCACTTGTGTTTCGAGCCTTCCGTACCTAGATAGTGTGATGCCTAGGTATTTAAACTCCATCACTTGTTCTATTATCTGACCTTCCAGCTCCAATTTACATCTTATTGAATCTGCTGTTATAACCATGCATTTTGTCTTTTGTGAGGAAATTAACATGTTAAATTTTCTGGTGATTATGTTGAATTGGTGTAGCATACGTTGTAAATCATCTTCACTTTGAGAGATTAGTATTGCATCGTCCGCATAGCAGATTATTTTAAGTTGTTTTTCTCCCATTTGGTATCCTTTTTTAGTTCTCACTTTTTTTATTTTATGGTAGGGGAGCCCAAGCGGGGATTTTTGCAGTCACTCGAGCGCGTCAGATTAGCATATGGGAAGAAACCTGGTACCCTGCAGATGTACCTCTACCATATATTGGCTCTTAACACAGAGGAAAAAAAATCTGTCCTTAAAAAAACTCGAAATTGTCAGATTAAGATAAGGTAAGTTAAGTACAGTCAAAGGAGTGTATATTTAAAAAATCTGACGATTTGAGCCGGGCGTAAGGAAATGGGTGAGTCCCAAAGTTTCACAAGAAAAAATCGAATATTTCGCAAAATGAATGACAGATCGAAAAACTAAAAAATATGTGCTCAATATTTTTTTTGAAATCTATCGAATGATATCAAACACGACTTTCCATGGGGAGCGGTGGGGGTAATTTAATATTTTAAATACGAATCCCGCGATATTTCGCGAAATGAACATCAGATCTAAAAACTGTAAAATACACTTATTTAATATTTTTAAAAAATCTATCGAATGGCACCAAACACGACCCCCCACGGAGGTGGGGTGGAATGTTACTTTAGAATCTTAAATAGGAGCCCCCATTTTTTATTGCAGATTTGGATTCCTTAGGTAAAAATAAGTAACTTTTATTCGAAACATTTTTTCTAATTATGGATAGATGGCGTTATAATCGGAAAAAACGATTGTTGGAAATGGAAAATTAAATTAAAAAATGGCAAGCGCCCACTAAAATGGAAAACTTTACTTAACTTTTTTTGGTTTTAGGACCTACTCTTCACAACCCAATAGGTCCCCATAACGCTCGAGTGACTGCACATTTAGCATACTTTGCTCCCCTACCATTACGAATATAACTCCACCGTTATTAATACAGATAGAATGACAAATGAAGTGTCAAATGAAAACTTATAAACCAAGGATGGTATTGAATATGAGAAATTTGATCTCGGACTTCCGGTTTTAGAGTTGCAACCGGAAGTACCATTTTAAAGTCACCGGAATAGTATACGCAATATATTTTTCGACTTGTCTTAGCAAGATGATAGCAAATGTATACTTTTGCTTTTGGTTCATTTCATGTGACAAAGCTCTAACCGCAAGTGCCATATTACAATCGCAAAAATAGTACATGTGACATATCAATCGAAGCATAGTGAAAAGTCGAGTTTGAATCTTTAGTTCCGGTTTTGAAGTTATTTCCGTTTAAAAAATTATGACCGAAAAAGTAGTAAAAATGACCCAAAATTAGTGAAATCGTGTATCAATCGACGCAAAGTTACACGAAGAGTTCAAATATCGACTTCCGGTTCTACTTTCGACCACTTCGGGTGAACACCTAGGACTTACGAAGTCAAATTATTTGTTTGTACTAATAATTCTGACTATTGATCTTCTTACAACTATCTTTTTTGTATTTTAAGTTTACTTAAAGTATCGGTTACATTATGCAGTATTATGCTAACGCACAAATGAAAACTGTTTGCCTGAAAAGTGGTGGAGAAACTAGATCCAAGCATTCAAAAGTTGAATCGGTAATAATGGACCAATTTTAATATATATATTTTTTTTAAATTTAAGGTAGTATATAAGAGTAATAAAATCTGCATGACCTCTCTTACAATATATCTAATATCTTTTATTAGATTATAAATAGTTTTTTTAAAGTTTTTTTCTCTAATATTGTGATAAATAAAAATTGAAACAAAATATAACCGGGACATATTATTGAAACAAATTTTTATACTAAAAAATTAACAAATTAGTATTAAATTAACATTACAAATTTGTTAAAAAAACATTAAAACTTTTTCTTGGTATAATAATATAATATATTTTACATTTAATTTTCTAAGCTTTATAAGAGGTAAGTAGGTACAGTAAAAAATTGTGTATATATGTATAATTTTTTATTATTTATTATTAATTTATACACATAAATTTAATTTTTGTTAATTTTTTAATATAAAAATCTTTTTCAATCCTATTTTGTGGTTATCTTTTGGGCCAATTTTTATTTAACCCACGATATTAATGACAAAATTTTCTGAAAAACAAATTGTTTTTAACAAATTAATGAATATATTTATTGCAACAAGGGTCATGCCGATGTTATTATTTTTATACGCTACCTCAAATTAAAAAAAAAACATTAGGATTGGTCCATTATAGTTCAACTTTTGAACGCTTGGATCTACTTCCCTCACCACTTTTCAGGCAAAAGTTTTCATTTAAGGTCGCTATGAAAATCATTATTTTTCAAAATATTCTATAATTTTTACTAGGGTTAATAGATAATGTAATCACGCACTTTTAAATGTTAATATGTATTGATAAGTAAATACATATACAAATTATGAATTCATTAAGTTGGAAAAGCTATCTCGACAAAAAATGGTCCTAGAAAACCTTTTTTTTAATGAGTGAAACATTTTCCGTTTTAAAGAACGTTATAAACACATTAAAATAATTTTCAAACGTTATTTTGGAGGGGAGTTCAACTTAATTTCGCAATGTAATTACATAAAAAACATAAATAAAAACACAAACGCAAATAGTTACATAACAAAATATATACAAAAATAAAAAAATGAGACCTTATAAAAGGGGCAATATCTATCGGCAACAACCGAGTTTTTGCAATAATTGAAAAATAGTAACATTTAATACAGAAATTAAATATCTCATAAACTGTTAAATATTTTTCAACCAATTTTTGTGCTTTCTATTGGTAACACTATATTATGCAACTTTTTCTGCAAAATAAAATATTAATAGTTCTTATTTATTAAAATGAAAATAACAAGTTTTTGCAAATTTGTTTTCCAAGTTTTATTTATAATTATATAAACAAATTAAGGATCAAATTTAATTCAGCAAGTTTCAAAAGCTTTTCTTTTCAACTTTGCAGAAGAAAATCATAAAACCTTTATTAAAACTAGAATTACCGCAGCGGTTAAAAAAGTAAATTGTGTGCAAAGCTGACCCATTTTTGAATATTTAAACAATGATCCCATTATATAAATCATACAATTTTTAGAAAATATTTTTTGTTTTCACCTAATTTTTGATATAAAATTTGCTCTAACTTGTACCATATATTACTTTTTCATTTACGTGTATTGTAGTTTTATTTACAGAGTGTAAACCTTTTCTAAAGATCCTGGCAACATAATAGCACAGATCATGCAAAGAGAAAACACCAATTTTACCTAATAATCGCAACTAAATAACAAATAAGAATAAAGAGATGTTCAAACGCGAAGTTTATAAAAAAATTTAATTAAATTGTCCAATAATTTACGTTCGACAAATAAGAGGAAACTTTTAAATGATGCATACTTGAGCATATTATTAGAATTTATGGAATTCTAAATAAAAAATATCTAAATCTTAATGATAATATTTGAAAAACAGGACAAATATTAGTAAAAAGTTTTTACTTTTTTGGTTAAGTTTTTACTATTTCACTTGAGAACAGATTATTATCAC
The DNA here is from genome assembly GCF_917563875.1 of Diabrotica virgifera virgifera. Lineage (NCBI taxonomy): Eukaryota > Metazoa > Arthropoda > Insecta > Coleoptera > Chrysomelidae > Diabrotica > Diabrotica virgifera. Next base: position 283,667,384 of record NC_065443.1, on the reverse strand, counting down.
AGAAAGGCACGATGGTAGTGCAAGTGGCATAAACTTTTGTAAAAAGTGTTAATAATCAAAAGGTGGTATTTATAAAAAAAAAGGGTGTTATAAAACGAATCTTCTTCAATTAACAGTAAAGTCTATATAAGTTTGGTCATATTTACCCCAAATCCTATTCATATCCACCTGCACAAACACTTGTATCACGCTTTTATGCAATCGGGCCGGTATAATTAACACTAATAATTACCGAAAGGTTTTAATTCTAATATAGCACCCTGGCCAATCGGCGATTGGTGACGAGGACGCCCACTTGTTGCTCCAACGACGCTCATTCGCCGGCCGGAGGGGTTGCGTCCCGACGCTAGCGACGACAACGTTCCTGATTGCTGTGCCAGGAGCTGGCACTGGCGTAGGAGCGGACAGGATCCCTTGCGGGATTTCTTTTGAACTTGGGAGCGAAGATCCGGAAATAGATTTTCTTGTAAATGATTATAAGTGAAGGAAGGTCATGTCGTCTTGAGGAGGATATTTTTGTCTCAGCAGGACTTTTTTGCCGAGACGCTACTTATCTTTATTGTAGTGAAGCTGTTTCAGTTTTTATCAAACAACTTGTTGAGATAACAGTACAGATATAAAATGAATGGAAGGTGTTTTCGCCCATCGTATATAAAACGGAAAATAATGTATCATAACAAAACACCCGTAAAAATTTCTTTTATTATTCGTAATCCATAAAAAATTGTTTCTATCATATAAAAGGATTTCTTCTTCTTCTTCATGTACCATGTTTTTTCAGAACTTTGGCTACCATCATAGCTATACTAATTTTATTCACTGCCACCCTAAATAGTACGCTGGTAGTGATGAGCGAGACTGGTCTTGGTCTTGGTCTTGCAGCAAGACCAAGACCAAGACCGCCTTTTGGTTTGCAATACCAAGACCAAGACCAGGTATTCAAGACCAAGATCAAGACCGAACCTTGTAAGACTACGCAAGACCAAGACCAACCTGCAAGACTCTTGCACTTTTTTGCGAAATTGGTTTTTTATTATTTAACTTTATTTTTTTAGTTCAATAATATATACTGACATTGTAATAAACCTTAAACAATATCGAATTTTTAAAATACATAATATTTTGGTTATATTTTTAAGTCGTTTTGATTAACTCAAACGGTTTGCATTTTCTCAACCTTCAAAGTGTCCAGAAGACAAGTTTTCAAACGGCGACAGTTCAAGGACAATTGAAATTACTTGTAAGACAAAAAAAATGTAATTATAGATAGATAAATCCATTTAAAAAATGCCATTAAAAACGGTTTTTATGTACCTACCAGTAGTTTTCGCTTTTTTGTCTAATAAAAATACTGACACTTATTTCAATTCTTTTCGCATAATCGAGGAAAAATTTAGGTCGTTAAATTTAAAATTAATACCAAAAAATATCATTATAGATTTTGAAAAGGGATTCACAATGCTGTGAAAGCATTGTGACCTGAACAAAAAATAACTATTTGTCGATTGTAATGTGTCAAGCTTGGTATCGCAAAATCCAAAACTTAGGTTCAGTTTCTGAATATAAATAATGACAAAAATTACGATACTGGGAAATTTTTAAAATTATTTTTTGGATTAATTTTTTACAATCAACGAAAGTTGGAAGTTGAATTATTTGTGAAAATCCCGGATGACAAACGCGTAAAGAATTTTACTGATTTCATAGTTGAAAACAATTTGGAAGAATCTAGGTTTTCCCCAGAAAGGGCCAGTACTACAAATAGTATGTGCCGCACTTGAAATGCATGCGAATCATTTCAGTGTGTTTTAAATTCTAGTTTTTACTACCCACATCCGAATATTTTCAACTTTTTAAATGTCAAAATGGGTATTCAATCCAAAAATATGTGAAGATAAAAAGTGCGAATAACTCGTGCTACGAGAGCAATGTAGTTTAAATAAAATTAAAGAACTGCACGATAACAACTTACAGAATTAAAGAGTTTATAAGTCCCCATTAGATTTAGATATTAGGTCTATAAATAGGTAAGGTAAATTAATTATATTAAGTAAAAAATATTTGATTTTTGTGTATTTTATTCGAAATTGTTTGGTTCAAATTATTACTACCAAAAAAGCAAGACCAGCAAGACTCTTGTAGCAAGACCAAGACCAAGAACAAGACCGGCTAGTGCAAGACCAAGACCAAGATCAAGACTGCCTTTTAGCTGCAAGATCAAGACCAAGACCAAGCTTGCAAGAACAAGACCAAGACCAAGACTAGCCTGGTCTTGGTCTTGTTCTTGTTTTGCTCATCACTATACGCTGGTATTAATACCAAACCAAGTTCTTCAACCATGAAATCTTTCGTCTCTATTTTCTAATTCTATTTTCCCTTGGATAATATTTTGTAGCAACCTATATTTGGGACCTCTTATTAATTGTCAGAAATACTATAGCTTTCTCTTCTTGATGATTTTTATAATCTCAGTAGTCTTGCAGAGACGTTCTAGTATTGTGGAGTTTCGAATCTTCTCCACCCAGGAAACTTTTAAAATTCTTCTATAACATCACATTTCGAAAGCCTCAAGGCGATTAAGATCGATTTTATTCACAGTCCAGGACTCGACACCATAAAGTAAGATCGAGAACACGTAGCAGCGAAGTAGGCGGATCCTCAATGCCAATTTTAGGTCCCTGTTACACCTATAGTACCTTGGACATCCTTCTAAAAGTGGCACTGGCCTGCTCTATCCTTATCCTGGATATAATTTTACCGTGACTCTCTGCGACTGATATTCAAGGTAAACCATTTAATTAACTTCCTCAAGTTTGGTATTATTTACGTTTGATCTTATTTAAATGCTGATATGCATGATTTTTTATTAACTGACTAGACTTATATACTGGCAAATATATTATATGAACAGAAATAAATCAATTGGAAAAGACTGCAAGACTTGTACACACTTCTAAATAGGTCAAAACGGCAAACAGGTGTATGTTTTCAAAAAAACTTTTGATAGTGTGTAAAAAATATTTTATTATCAGCTGATAATAAAATATTTTTACACACTATCAAAAGTTTTTTTGAAAACATACACCTGTTTGCCGTTTTGACAGAAATAAATCAGACAAAGACAAGTAGAGAAATCTCAAAATATTAAGTACACAAATTTGTACTTTGGCGAAACATCAAAAGAAACATATTTTCAACTGGAATTCTGGTTAAATGCCATTAAAGATAGTAAATCAACAAATATAAAAAAATATGAAAAAAATATTTTTAAGAAACGCTTTTCTTTAGTTACGAGTGACTAAAATTAAAGATATTATAAAAAAAATCAACTAAAAAGCAAAAAATAAAAAAAATTGAAAAAATCTAACACATTCGTCAAAGAAAAGCGTGCTTTATTATTTAATTATGAAGCATAACGTAAACAATTAACGTAAAAAGTGAAATTAAGTATAATTATAGTTCATATAATTAGCTACAATCTGTAAAAGTTTCAAGTTTATTCATTGTAAAAAACAAGAGAATTTAAGCGTTTTCCGTTAAAATCGTTTTTTATTTAAACAATTAATAAACATAAAAAAAAGTGTTTATAGACTATTCGTGTATTGTTCCCGCGAATGCATATGTCTGCAAATTTTTAGTCATTTGCATTGAAGAAAAGGCAGTCAAATTAACGTCCAAAGATTTGACCCAAACACTTGAACTAAAGAAAAGCGTTTAATTAATAAATAATTAATACGACAAAACGAATTTTAATGTTAATTGTAGCACAAAACTTCTCTACCGGTGGTTTGTCTAAGACTACGATAAAAACACGAATTTTTTGAATTCGAGTTTTGATTGAAGTTTTGTTTCGTATCGTATTGAAATTTGACACGAATAAACGCCGATTTATATATAAACAAATAGGTAGGTATATGGGCTTTCAAAATTTGAAACTCTACTGTTTATTTATGAAGCATAACGTAAACAATTAACGTAAAAAGTGAAATTATGTATAGTTCATATCATTAGCTACAATCCGTAAAAGTTTCAAATTTCTACATTGTAAAAAACAAGAGTAAACATTGTAAAAAACAATAAATAAACATAAATTTTTTTTTATTGACTATTCGTGTATTGTTCCCGCGAATGCATATGTTTCCAAATTTTCATTCATTTGTATTGAAGAAAAGTCAGTCGAATTAACGTCTAAAGATTTGATGCAAACTATTGAAGTAAAGAAAAGCGTTTAATAATAAAAACATTCAAATAATAAAATTGGCAGATAAGATAGTGACATAAAAGAGTAACAAGTATTTTAAGAGAGATCGAATCTAAAGCCAAACTGAAACGACTATCAGTCCATGAAACAAAATAAAATACAAGCAAGTCAGTTGATAAAAGAAACCACATTATATCATAACTTCGAATCATTGTATATAATTTTGAAGAAGTGGGAGGAGTAAAATATTAATTAACTAGTTTTGATGGGAAATAAGCCACAATTTTACTAAAAAAATGATTTTATTAACGTTTCGACGCCCAAATCGGGTGTCGTTGTCAAAATACAAAAAATATTAATGAATTAAACAAAAATGTTGTTGCTTAGTAAAAAAATTCTTCTAATAATTTATTTAATCTGACTCATTTATATCGGCAATTCAGACACATATTATACATTTTAAAGTAGAAGACTTTAAAATGATATTGCCAATATTTATAAGTTGCGTTCCTGGGACGACTTTACTGAAAGATAGTTCATTCGATTACCTGAATGATTACATCATTCGATTTCAACCCCAACTCAAGAATATCCGTCACAAAAAATCATAACATGTGATCTGTCTTTAAAAAGACAACCACATGCAATGGTTGGTGACAGTAAAATTCTCGCACTAGAGATTCCATAGTAAATCACGAGGGAAAACCAGGAAAAACCTCGTGATACTATCCCTTGGGCGTCGAAACGTTAATAAAATCATTTTTTTAGTATAACTGTGGCTTATTTCCCATCAAAACTAGTTAATTGCAAAAATGCCACAAGAAAATAGCTTCAGAACAACATTAGTAAAATATTAAGTCGTATTTTTCTTCTTCTTCTTTTTCTTCTTTTTCTTCTTCTTCTGTTTGTATAGGCATTACTCTGTCTGTTTTGCAATGTGCCTCCAGTAAAATGTCGTTTCATCGTTTTCGTGGTCCCGCTACTGATCGTCTTCCTATTAGGGAATCGTCTCTTATCTTTAATACTCTATTTGTTATATATGTCTGCTTTTGATCTTTTCATTCTACTCTTCTATTTTTTACCCAGTCCTTTTTATTCTTCACGTTGCATATCCGTCGGATATCTGATCTTCTAGCTCTGTCCGATAGTGTCTTACGATCTATGTTTCTAAGAGTTTTCATCTCTAAGGGTTTATATAGTTTTAGTTTTTAGTTATAGTTTTTATATTAGGGTTTTTATCTCCCAAGGGTTTTTATCTCCGCTGTTTCTAGCACTCTTTTTGTCTTCTGTCAGATCGTGTTTCTGTCGCGTATGTCGTTATTGGTCTGATGACTGTTTTGTAAATTCTGTCTTTTATTTCTTTCCCGATATTTTAATTTTTCCATATTTTTTCATTTAGGTAACCTGCGGTTCTTTTTGCTCTATTCACTTGATCTTCCACTTTTGTTTCGAGCTGTCCGTAGCTTGATAGTGTGATACCTAGATATTTAAACTCCATCGCTTGTTCTGATCCTCCAGCTCTAATTTACATAATATTAGTAGATTTGCTGCTATAATGCATTTTGCCTTTTTTGGGGAAATTAACATGTTAATTTTTCTAGCGGATATATTAAACTGGTGGAACATACGTTATAAATCATCTTCACTTTGAGATATTAGTATTGCATCGTCTGTATAAGATTGTTTTAAGCTGTTTTTCTTCCATTTGGTATTGTTCTTTAATTCTTACATTTTTATTATTTCATCCATGATCAGGTTGAACAAAAAAATAGAGGTCTCAGGGAATCCCCCTATCTTATTCCATTGCCAGCTTCAATTAGGTCAGTAGTTCTAATTACTTAGGTCAGTAGTTAAAGTGATAAATCATAGAATAGACCTGAAGAGGAGAAATGAAACCGGTTTTCTATTAAAACAAAAATCTGTTAACTAGGTTTAATGGGAAATAAGCCACAATTTTACTAAAAAAATGATTTTATTAACGTTTTGACGCCCAAATCGGGTGTCGTTGTCAAAATACAAAAAATATTAATGCATTAAACAAAAATGTTGTTGTTTAGTAAAAAATTCTTCTAATAATTTATTTAATCTGACTCATTTATATCGGCAATTCAGACATATATTATACATTTTAAAATAGAAGACTTTAAAATGATATTGCCAATATTTATGAGTGCGTTCCTGGGATGACTGACTTTATTGAAAGATAGTTCATGCGATTACATGAAATCAACCCCAACTCAAGAATATCCGTCACAAAAAATCATAACAAGTGATCTGTCTTTAAAAAGACAACCACATGCAATGGTGACAGTAAAATTATCGCGCAAGAGATTCCATAGTAAGTCACGAGGGAAAACCAGGAAAAAACCTCGTGATACTATCCCGACATCGTAAGTATTAGGTCTTACTTTAGTTTACTCTCAAAACTAATACCAAATTCTGACCTTAAGTAAAATTATCGCGCTAGAGATTCCATAGTAAGTCACGAGGGTGATATATGATATTTTAAATTATAAATAATATTAATAATCCCATAATAGATATAGCTAAATACCAATAATAGATATATAACCAATACTAAAATATAAAATATGTACTAACTCGATATGTTATTGACTTACTAATCCTGGTATTCCATGTTGATTTTATGTAATTGAATGAACTATCTTTCAATAAAGTCGTCCCAGGAACGCAACTCATAAATATTGGCAATATCATTTTAAAGTCTTCTACTTTAAAATGTATAATATGTGTCTGAATTGCCGATATAAGTGAGTCAGATTAAATAAATTATTAGAAGAATTTTTTACTAAGCAATAACATTTTTGTTTAATATTAATATTTTTTGCATTTTGACGACACCCGATTTGGGCATCGAAACCTTAATAAAATCATTTTTTTAGTAAAATTGTGGCTTATTTCCCACCAAAACTAGTTAATTGCAAAAATGACACAAGAAAATAGCTTCAGAACAACATTAAAAAATCTGTTTAGAAACAAACAAAACAAAATAAATTAAGATATCTAAAACAACTGTACCATTTATTGTAATGTACCCTCCAGAAAAAAGCATGAGGAACTAAAGATGTGTGGGCATATAATGAGGAAAGAAAAGGTACCTAAACACACGAAGGAAAGTGAGATGACAAATAAACAAATGTAGGAATTTTCTTCTTCTTCACGTACCATGTCCTTTCAGAACGTTTGTTACCATCATAGCTATCCTAATTTTATTCACTGCCACCCTAAATGTAGGAATATGGTGATAAAAGCGGAAAAATCCTATCAAGGATTTTTCCATAACACTCATGTTATGAATAAGCGAGGAAAACACTCATGAGCATGAAAACATTTTTTACAAGATCAGACCTTAGTCTATAGATAGAATCTGAATGATTAGAGGAATGGAAAGTTGGACAGTGGACTACGAAACAGAAAAAAGAATAGATACGTTTGAGATGTATACATATACAGATGGATGCTGATAATTTCGTGGATACAAACATTCACCAACAATGAGGTACTTCGGCGTATGAGTAAACAAAAAGAATTACTAAGTATGCTCAAAGAGAGAAAAATACAACACTTGGGTCATGTGTTGAGAGGTGAAAGAAATGGATTACTCTAAATAATATCAAATGGTGAAGTTCAGGGCAAAAGATCAGTGGAAAAACGTCAGAAGTCATGGCTGAAAGCAGCAGCAGTTTCCAAGCATCTCCAACCTTCGAAAGATGACGGTGCAATGAGAAGAAGATTAAACTCTCACCACCAATTACCCGGACAAATAGTGTCTGAAAAAGAGAAACGAGACAACTTAGGTGCCACAATAACACATTTTCAAAACAGCTTTTGGACCAATGCTGATAATTCACTTCCTAGTTAATATCCTGCTGGTACGACGCTGCTTACTGGAATTTTCAGTTTATTTTTATAGAGCTGGTTTATGGGTTTTTTAATATTATTAATGGAATCGGCAATAAAAAAGTTTATGATACCTAGGATAAAGATATAGACTCGAGTTACGTGTAGCGATAAAATCAATTGCTCAATTGCGATGAAGTGATAGGGAAATGAAAAGGAAGCACCTACTCGTGGAGGATGATTAATTAACTAAATTTATTGGCTTATTGACGTGGTAATTTGGAAATAAAGATATCGAGAAAGAATGATGACCACGTCCATTCATGGGTTTTGAAGATGTGCTTAGTTACCAGGTGCTGGTATTTCGTAAGACTAATTAAAGTAAAATATTCTTAACTGCAAGCTTTTTTGAATAAGTAAATACACATAGTTTCAAAAGTTGTGCATTACCCAAAAATGTTGACCATTGTTACTACTTTAAGAAACTGGCTACTACTGGTAGTACATTCTTTCACGGTTTTTGCTCTAAATTTTAAAGAACCGCTTGGATTGACATGAAATTTGGCATACGTATAGCTTATATGTCAAAGAAAAAAAGTGATATTGTGCCGATGTCTGCTTTTGCCCTGGGGGGGGGGGTGACGGAAAAAATATATGTCCAAAATAAGTCCGGAAATGGGTAAACTGACTAATTTTAAGTAACTTTTGTTCTATAGAGCTTTTTCGCCAAGTCAACACTTTTCAAGTTATTTGCGAGTGAATATGTTCATTTTTCAACAAAATAACCACATTATTAGACGGTTTTTCGCAAATAACTCAAAAAGTAAGTATTTTGTCGAAAAACACGTTCTTAGCAAAAATATAGCCTATAAAAAAGTAAAAAAAATGGTGTACGCGTTAGGTCTCTGGATCTCGTAGAACCAGAGTTATAGCCAATGAAAAATAGGTTTATAATCACCAAATTTCAAATAGAATATTTCGACGTGAAATATCCAAAAAATTAAGCACTTTTTGGGGAAAACTCTTATAGCTTTTTTAAAGTGTTTAAAAAAAGATTTATTTCTGTTTTTACAAAAAGTTTCTAGCATTAAATTTAAGCAAGTTACGCTCAAAATAAAGTTGGTCCCTTTTGTTTTGGCAAAAAAAAAATCGGGAAGACCACCCCCTAATTAGCAACTTAAATGAAATTAATCGTTACCGCTCCACAAATTATTTTACTTATGTTGTGTTTATATGATCTGTAAGTTTCATTGATTCAAAGTGCTTATTTTTGAAAAAATTTGGTTTCAAAGTAAAATTTTCAAAAATCTTAATTTTGAAAAATATGCTTTTTTTCAAATAACTTAAAAATAGTTAGAGATACCAAAAATCTCGGAAAACAAAAAAAGTCAACATTGCTTTTCTGAATATCATGTATTTTTTTGCTTTTCTGACAAAAATTGATTAAGATTTGGTGTTTCTAAATTTGCATACATTCGTGATCAGTGACTCGTTCAACCCCTTTTAACTACAACCTTTTCAATAATAAGGACTTTGAACCAATGAAACTTACAGATTATCTTTTCGCCAAGAACCACTATCAATGACCTTCTTCGACTAAAACGACAATTCTTGCATGGTCCAACTCAAAAAATTAAATTACGATTCATTGTAAATCACTTTTTCACAAATTTTACCAAAATAAATTTTTCAAATGTTTACACCTTTACAAAACCAGATCCTACAAGGAAAAATATTTGGAAAGCGTGACCAGGAAAAAAAGAAAAACATCCTGGTTAAAGAAGTTTTGAACTAGTTCAACACAACACCTGTGCAGCTTTTCCGGGCTGCAGCAGATAAGATAAAAATTGCCATGATGATTAACATTGATTACCAACCAAGAAGAAGAAAAAAAACAGATAATTTAAAAGGGTATTTAAATAAAATAAAAAGCTAATAAAGGTGTATTTTATATGAAAAAGGCCTATTAAATTAGTATATTATGCAATGGGCATTTAATGATGGTCATTATGAAGCGAGTATGAGGGGTATATTCGTATAGAGTACGAGCTTCATAATGATAATTAAATGCACGTTGTATACACTATTTTTCTATGATCATTCACAACAAAAAATATATTCTCAATGTAATAATTTTGTAACACAAATAAAGTCAGTAGTTTGTCACTTTGACGGTTTGTTTACATATTGAGAACTGTCAAAGCGCATGTATTTGACTCGCCATTGGTCACTGCGCGTGTACCACCTTTATCGCAAATGCCATGTCGCGATTCTATTGGTTAAAAATCTGTATCTTAATGAAAATCTGTATCATAATGAAGTTCATTATGATACAGGTAGTGACATCATAACTGATATATTGGGGGCCGGTTGTTCGAACGCTAATCAACAATGATCACTATCAAATATTTAATTACTGTCACCAACTGTCAATGTCAACTTTGATTGGGTTGATGAAAACATAATTGATTATAATTACGAGATTTGTTAATCAATTAACATAACAATTATTAACATAATTGATTAACTAATTTCATAATTGTAATCGATAAAATATCCATAATCCATAAAACATAATTATTATGTTATCAGCAACCCAAACAAAGTTGACATTGACAGTTGGTAACAGTAATTAAATATTTGATAATGATCATTTTTGATTAGCGTTCGAACAATCGGCCCTATGTCTATTGAATAAAAATAAGTATTTGCTTTTACTTACAAATATTTAAGTATTTACTTAATAGTAATTGAATAAAGTCATTTCTTTAATGCTTTATTTAATTACTATTAAGTAAATACTTAAATACTTGTAAGTAAAAGCAAATACTTCTTTTTATTCAATAGACCCTATATAGTATAATAGAAAAAATATATTACAGTAGAGCGTCGATTATCCGAACGTCGATCAACCGAACGACCGCTTATCCGAACTCCCGACTCTCGCGCCCCGCACTCGAATACCGATCAAGCGTTAGTAATTAACGCTTAAAATATCTTCAATTTTCTTCAATATTATATCCAAAAATATGTTGGTGCTGTTGCAAACACTGCACTTTTTTGTTTAATTGCTATTTGTCATTATCAAGATAGATAAATAAATATGTAGGTATATAAATATGGCTTTTATTCACTTGTGGATATAAATATGTATGACTATATCAATATAGTTCGATTATCCGAACAAATCGGTTTTCCGAACACCCATGTCTCCCAATTAGTTCGGATAATCGACGCTCTACTGTATGTGAAAAGGATACGGATTTATAACAATGTAAATATCGAGAATACGAGGGGTGATGCATAACTTTTGAAACTATGTGTCAGTTTCTTACTTTTTAACATACATATTTCAGCAATATATTAAATTGGTGATAAATTAAATACAGATAACCAAAAAATACTATACGCATTTATAAATAAATGGTAAGAATACAATGATATTACCTCTTAAAGTCATCAGCACTATGGAATTGTTTAAAGTTTTATGTAGGTCAAACAGTTAGAGCATCCAAAAATGAATTTATGAACATGAAGAAACTTTTGCAACCCCAAAATACTCACGCCACTCACGTCTTTTAAAAGTTTTTACTTATGAACCTCTAAAAAGTCTTTTATTTCACTCTCTCTCGAATTTTTCACTTCAAGCACAATCTCTGCGTGTTATAAAAAGGTTACCTAGAAACTAAAGTCCCGGCAATTTTTTCCCAGCCGGTGGTGTAAGACCGCGGAAACCAAAACAAACTTGTAAATATTTTTATAAAGATCTTTTGAAGTATCTATATTACCGCAAGACACCGGTATTGATCTCTCAGAAGATTATTATTAGTAGAACTAGTGCATTAGCTAAATATTTCACACAGATTAGACTATGTGTGTTTATAATGAAGACAAAAATTATTGATGTTTGGAAAATGGAACACCACAATGTTGTTGAGCAGTTTAATAGTAAAAAAAAACCTTTGTAGGTACATTGTGAGTTGTGTAAGTATGTTGTGAGTATTAAAGAATTTTAAAATTATGGCCTCCCGTACATATACATACATAAAGAAACACTCAGAATAATTCTTTGATTATTAGTTAACCAGTTGTTTTGTACGTACCTACTTTGAACATTGAGAATTTTAAAATTACTATAAAACAAATGTAGAAATAAAGAGATACTCATAATTTTATTATTATTAATCGTGTATCATCAGGATTCATTCTAAATATTAAAGTGTTTTGAAACTGGTGTAAAGACATAATAAATGAAGAAATAGGTACTACTTAATTTTTCGACTATATTATAACTAGAGTATGCGGCAAAACAAACAGTACTGAAACGAATATTGAAATGTTTATCATTATTTATATATCTAGTGTACAATACAGCCTTGCAAGCATTATTCACGACGACGCACGTTCCCGATAAAACAGATGTTAAAGATGATCTCTGGCCAGTGGCGGATCTATGGGGAGGGAAAATGAGAAAATTCCCCTTCCTATCAAGGTCTAAAATTAAAGAAAAAAATTGAACAAACAATAAAAATATATTAGCTGACATGAAACCGAAACCACAAAAAGACAAATTAAACCAAATAAACAAGCTAGTTAGAAAAATTAAGGGAACTAAATACCTATAAGTTATTATTTATGTCTTTTATGTAATCTGAGTTTATCTTTTTTATGTATTTTGTTTGGTTTTTCACTGAATGTTCCCCCTAAGGCAAATTTCCACTCCTTAGGCATATTTCTAGATCCACCACTGGCAGACGGTGGATTTGTCTGACTCATTCAGCATTCCCTATATGTTCTCATCTGGTGGCATTAGTTCTGGTGAGTGTCAACTCCCAAACTGATCGCGCAGTATTCGAAGAAACTCCTTGGCAGTGTGACAGGTTGTCCCGTCCTGCTGAAACCATTGTTGATAATACCATTGTTTTCGTGACCTTTTCCGTATGACCGAAACTAGTACTCCATCATAAAAATTTTTTCTGCAAAACTCCAAAAATTTTGCAAAACTCCAAAAACTCAAAAAGTTTTGGAGCACCTAACAGTAACAGGATATTCACATAGAATATAACAACGTTCGGAAACAACTCGGTACATTTCGGCGCCTGACACATACAAATTTGAGGCATACGAATTTCAGTCCTGTTTATTTTGCCGCATACCGTATTTTAATCTTAAAGAATTTTAAATAAATTGCCAGAAAACTTCATGAAAAATACTATAATGCATGTCACAAAAATCACAAAAGGCAATTCACATTTGAATTTGTCACCATTTCTACAGTAACGTGTTGACTACAAAAAAAAAAAGAAAAGAAATCAGTCTGACAGCCGGCAGTTTAGAGTTAGTGAAAATGGAGCGTTAGATGAGAAAACAACTCATTTTCATTGTTTAACAATATTTTAAAAACAAAAAGTTTGGCAGCCACAATTCGAAAATATCGTACAAAATATGGTCGGAATGTTGATTTAAGAGAGTACTTGAAAAATTTAGAGACACTGGATCAGTTGGTGATGCTAAATACACTGGTCATCCAAAAACAAGTCGCTCATATGTCCATATCGAAGCAGTGTGTGAGAGTCTTGGTAAAAGTCCAGGAACATTAATTCAGCGTAGTGGAGAAGAATTGTAAATTTTAAGAAGCTCTCTATAGCTTATACTCACTGAAGATCAATTGGCAAAAGAACTGAAGACTAATGACCATGCACAGCGAAGAGAGTTCGTTGAATGGATTACTGAACATAAACAAATAGGTGCTGATTTTTCGATTAAAATCATCTCAAGCGATAAAGCAGATTTGCACCTTGATTGCTTTGTTAATTAATGTTAATCGTCAAAATTTCCAATTTAGGATTCTGAGAACTCACATGTGACTGTCGAAAAAAATCTACATTAGCAAATCCTGAACCTGAGATAACTTATCGAAGAGTTGAGAGAATTGCAAGTAACTATGATAATATGTTTCGTTGACTACTAGAAGGCATTCGATTGTGTATTCCGGATAAACCTATGATCCATTTTACTATAGATGGGTACACCGATACACCTGGTGACACTTATTAAACATCTATACCAGTCCAATATGATAACAGTTCGATTAAATCAGCAGTTCTCAAGCCAATTTAGAACAGAGAGAGGGGTTAGACAAGCATTCGTTTTGGATTCAATATTTATGTTGAACCTGTCAAGAGGATGGCTTTACACGGATAGATCAATGGATTAACAGACACTGGTAGAAAAATCTTCAATTTAAAATTTGCTGATGACACTACACTTATAGAAGCAAATAAGCAAAAATGCTATATGTCCTACGAAGAGTTCAGTTGGAAAGCCATAAAGTTGGTCATAAAATTAATAAAGACAAGACGAAAATAATGGTGATTGACAGGTTCAACACTATTCAGCTGACTAACCACTTGCAGGAATACCAAATATCAATTCGTATGGCAAAGATGGGAAGAGTCGTCCAACTAAAGTGAATGGCTCATACACTTGTATCCCTAATATTTCTATATGAGGCAGAAACTTGAACTCTTCGTAAAACAACAAAAATCTTATGTCTTCGAGGTGTGGTGCTGGAGAAGAATGCTGTGTATACATTGACCAGCTCATCGGACTAACGATTCCATTCTTAACCAATTTGACATTAAGAAAGTACTGCCCACAATATGTCTACAGCGAATTTCACAGTTCTTTGGTCACATGATTCGCAGAGGTGACGATAATTTATAAAGATTAATGTTTGTGGAAACATTTCGCGGAGAAGAACAAGAGGACGGTCATCAACCAGATGGTCCGACCAAATTCAAAATTCAGCGGACCACTAATTAGTGGCGGATCCAGCAGGATAAAGCATTGTCAAGAGGGGGGGATGATTGTCTAAATTTCTATGAAAAATAAATAAATAAATGAATGTTTTTATAATCTTTACATGTATATAACTTGGTTTCAGAGAGGGGCCGATCGCCCCCCATTGCCCTCACCTGGATCCGCCACTGACACTAATTCTGCGAAACTCTTAGAGCAGCTAACGATAGAAACCAATGGAGAAAATTTGTTAGGGGTATTGAAAGAAATCACACGATTTTGAGTAATGGGAAAATGACAAGAGAGAGATTTGAAAGATCGATAGTTTTAGTAGAAACTAAAAATAAAAAAAGTCATGGGCACCAATTTTTCAAAATTTCTTTAACTCATGGTCAACAGCATTGCCAACAACTAGAAGATATGTTAATAGAAAACAAAATTTTCTGTTTCTATATCATGGTAAGTCTATATATAAAATTCTTTAAAAAGGTTCAGCAAGTAGAATTCGTAATTTCGTAAAATTCTATGGGTGTTGTATCTTCCGTAAATAGATTTCTATGACCAAAAATAAAACTACAAACTATTCTCATTCTGTTATCTTTTTCTATTAAAATATCTACCGAAACATCGAAAACAACTTTGTTCTGCGCTTCTCCATTCATTATAGGTTAAGAAAACATCGATGTAAACAGGAACTTTCCGCCTTTACATATTTCGACGGTTTACACATTCCTGCAATCAGGTGATTGGGTGCCGAAAAAACAGAATTTTTCTAAAATTAAATCATACCTGAAAACGCATTGTAGATACAGACAGTGGTCGTCAATATTGTTATGTTCCAGTATTGTCATTGTGATATGGCCACAATTGTTATGTTCTATATAACGTACAACATAGGGATGGTCACAAACTCGAGCTTAGCTCGGCTCGGCTCGTTTGACGAGCCGAGCTTTGAGCTCAAGCCGGTTTGTTTCTTGTGAGTCGACCTTCGAGCTGAATCAAATTTTTTTCGAGCCGAGCCGAGCTGAATTCGAAACAAGCCGAGCTTTCCTTAACGAGCTTGCAAATATTTTAGTTAATGCTTAATACTTTTTTAATTCATTTTTTTCTGCTACGACTGATACTTTTGTTTAAGAATAAGTAATTCTGAATACGAATATATATTTTCAATATACAGTGTGTCAAGTTCCAAAGAACTGGAACAGTAGCCTCGGATACTGGATGGAATGAATAACGATGACGACCTAGCGAGAAAACGGAAAAAACGAATGCGGAAACAAAACCTGAAGAGAAATATTTTACGATTGGCATGCTGAAACACTACATCATGGAACGCTAACGACCAAGAAATTATATTAGAAGTAGAAAAGCACAAAATGGTCATATGTACCATCTCAGAGACAAAGAAAAAGGGTAAAGGTAACACAGTATATAGAAATCATATATTTTGAATGAAGTAAAAAACAGACGTACTCGCAATCATTTATTGTTTAACTTCCGACGACCGGTTTCGCTCTTTACAATATGCAGAGCATCATCATGTCAACGGTTACAAGTAAACTAAATGCCACAAATACAAGTTAGAACAACGTCTGGTTGTAAAAAGAGATGCTACAAGATCAATAAGATCAGGCCAATATTTAAAAAAATATACAGCGTGTCTACTTAAGTTGGAAACATTTGGGAAACTTTTTTATTATTAATTTTACGAAAAAAGTTATTTTTCATTCTGCATACATTCAAGTTCTGCATACCTTAGAACCCATGATTCAATCATCAGATATCAAATTTTATCAATATTATACGAGGTATGTCAAAAAATGTGAATTTCGTTCAAGAGTAAAGTACCTTTATTTCTCTCAATATCGAAAATTCTTATTGTGAAAAGTTGTTTGGAATTAAAACTAAGATCAAATATGCAATTACATGCTTTTAATTGAAAAAAATATTTTCCAAATTTTTCTCAAATTTATGGATACTCAACTTCGTTTTTATTTATTATTTATTATATATAATATGACACCTCTTTTATTATTAGTTTTACGAAAAAAGGTATTTATAAAAAGCTCTGTATGTCCTAAGACCTAAGATGCAATCATCCGATATCACATTTTATTAATTTTATACGAGGTATGTCATAAAATATGAAAATTTCACTCATCAGTAGTGTAACTTTATTGTTCACAATATTGAAAATTGTTCTTACAAAAAGTTGTTTAGAATTAAAAACTATGTTTCAATATGCAATTACATCCTTCTAATTGATATATTGTGAAATATAACGGTACTATAATACTCATGAGCGAAATTCATATTTTTGACACACCTCGTTTTTTCGTAAAATGAATAATAAAAGAGTTATCATATTTATAATAATTAAAAACGATGTTGGGTATTCATAAATTTGAGAAAAATTTGTAAAATATTTTTTTTCAATTAGAAGCATGTAATTGCCTATTTGATCTTGGTTTTTAATTCCAAACAACTTTTCATAAAAATAATTTTCGATATTCAGAGAAATAAAGGTACACCCTTGAACGAAATTCATATTTTTTGACATACTTTCTATAATATTGATAAACTTTGATATCTGATGATTGAATCTTAGGTTTTAGAGCATGAAGAATTATAAAGAATAACTTTTTTTCGTAAGGTTAATAATAAAAAATTTTCCCGTATGCTTCCAACTTAAGTAGACATGCTTGTATATAAAATAAAACCGAAGACAATATGTATGTACACATACTGGCAAAAACAAACGCTCTTATGCCCCAAACACATGCAAATGTATGCGGTCTGTGATTATGCAATGTAAACGTGTTGTACTTACATGCAGTTACAAGGAGTTATTTCTATAGTCTTTAATTATATTTATGTTATTGCTCAAATTATGCTAACGGGGATTTGATTGGATATACAGACAATGCTACATAGGTTAACAAGTATATGGGCAAGTTCTTGAGGGTAGAGAGAAAAGTGGCGAGAGACAGTTAACAAATCTGTGTTTGATGTTTTGTCTGTGAAATGGAATAAAAAGTGATGTCATCTATTTAATTTTTAATATGTAACGGTTTTAACGTTTTATTTATATTTAGTAAAATATTTCTATTTATTTATGTGTTAATGATTTTAAGACTGACAATGTTTGAACTAAAAGAGTTAATAACTGAAATTGGTGTTAACTCTGGTTGTGCAGTTGTAACCAAACTGTTAAGGTCATTGTTCCTAACATTGAGTTCTGTCTATAAATAAATAATATTAACACTAAAAGATATAGCACAAGAACAAAAAGACGAGACAACAAATAGTTTAAATGGAGGGGTAATAGGAGCTAGCTAAAGAGCACTACATTTGTTTAATTGCTTTAATTTTCAATTTTCCTGTTTTATTTTTATTTTTTATTTGGCAAATTTGTGGGAAAATTTAGTATGTCAAAGTTTTTATAGGTTAGGGACAATGTCAAGTTCTTCTTCTCAGAGAGTATGTTAGAGGTTGCCAACTGTCGGTTGTAAATCCATTGGATTTACGGTCGTCACGATTATTCTGGACGAAGTTGGTCCTTTTCAAATTAAGCTATTGATTATGTACTACAGAAAGGAACTACAACGTTAACGGGGTTTTATTATTTCATATGGTCAATGAATCTCTATATATGAAAAAACCGCGGAGTGCTACCATTTAAAGGGGTGCGTTTTTGAGAAATGGGTGAATTAGTCCCTGGGCACAGGTTACATTAGGGTGAGTTCTAAGCACTTTTGGTACAAACACGTCTACATAAAAGTTGTTCCTGGTTAAATTTCCTATCTAAATATAACTTTTTAAAGTCAGAGATACTTTTTTTTACAAAAATATATTCAAAAGAAAAAGCACAAAGAAACCCAAAAGAAAGAAATTTTGTTTTTTGTCTCATAACTTTTGTCCACGGGGATATAGGTATAGACATTGCTTCACAGAGAAAAAACTTACATATTTTCTCTTTAAAATGATGTTGGTAGAGGTCATTAGGATTTACAGTTTTCGAAATATGATTTTTCAAAGTTCGCCACACACAGCAATTTTGGGCAATTTTCCTTGTTATATCGCAAATATTGTTTTGTAAGTTTTTTCTACGTAACTTTAGGCATATGCAATATGTACATGTAAGAGGAATAGAAATCAATTATCTTTTTCTACTGTATAATGTTGTACGACTTCTTTTAAAGAGGTTATCTTTTTCAAGACTTTATACTTTTAACGAGTTTTTATATTTTTTACGATTATTTTTTAAATTCTCCATTATAACTTTTTTTCTACATTTAGGTTTATATTATAAAATAAAAAAGAAAGCTTATTCTGTTTACTTTCAAATGGTATATTATAAAAAATTCTATAATAAGTACTTGCAACGATTTTTGATTTTAGGATTATTTTTTAAATTTCTCATTATACCTTTTTTATGTGATTGTGTGTTATGATTGAATCTTATTTTTTATAGGTAATACTTTGGATCCACTTGACTCGGCCGGGCAAACTTCAAAATATGGATTAATTCCAATATTTACTGTCAAAGCTCCTGCACCTGCAAGCTTTGCTTGAAAAAAATAGCATGTAAATGTACCAAAGGATGTACAAAAAACTGCGGTTGTAGGAAGATAGGAATTAGTTGTTCAATATTCTGCAAAGAATGCATGTGCATGGGTACTAATTGTGGGAACTCTAAGATAACTGAAGTGTCAGAGGAAGATATTGAAGCTAATGTTAACGAAGAGATGGACTTTGATTTAAACATTTTTTAAATGTCAACGTTTAAATAATTTTAACTAAAGTGATGTTTTCTAGAATAGGTAAAGAGAAGGAAGTTGAACTTACAATTAAAGAAAGAAAACTACAGTACCTCGGACATGTGATGCGGGGCGAGAAGTATGGCATCCTGCGACTCATAATGCAGGGAAAGATAGATGGCAGAAGAAGCATCGACAAAAGACGAATTTCATGGCTGAAGAACCTGAGAGAATGGTTTGGATGCAGCTCGAAACAACTATTTAGAGCTACTGCCTCAAAAATTAAAATAGCTATGATGATTGCCAACCTCCGTAGCGGAGATGGCACCTGAAGAAGAAGAAGATGTTTTCTAAGACTAATGTTTATACGTTTAAATAATTTTAACTAAAGTGATGTTTTTTTTTCTAAGACTAATGTTTATGTAAGTTTTGTGAGCGGCCGTGGAGTAACGGCATAAACGCTGGCCTCATACGCCAGTAGACGTGGGTTCGAGCCCTGCCAAAGACAAACCATTTTCATTTCCAATAATGACACGAGCCGTCTCACCGTGCCTCGGAGAGCACGTAAAACCGTCGTTCCCCCTGGGCTAGTGTACATCGGCACTAGTTACTTAAAACAGGGTTAAAGATGTAAATCGCGCCGGAACTATCCGAAAGGATCTCCCCGGCAAAAATGCCATACGATATTATTATTATTATGTAATTTTTGTAAAAGAAATAATTTTAAATAATACAGGTAAAAGAATATCAAAGAATCACTCGGTTTCCATTACATATTTAAAGATGATACACCATTTTAAAGAACAGAAAGTAAGCCCTATTTATTGAGCAATATATTATAGTATATTCATGTACAAGAAAAAAAAGTTATAATGAGACATTTCAAAAACAATCGTAAAAAATGAAAAAAATTATATTTTTTTTTATATTAGGTATTATATAATATATAATATAATATTATATAATATATAATATATTACATAATAATATTATTTTATTTTTATATTATATTATAAAAAACCGTTAAAAGTATAAAACCTTAAAAACCATAATCTCTTTAAAAAAAGTCGTACAACTTTATACAGTAGACCATTTTAAAGGTAATAGATTTCTATTCCTATCACGTGTACCATTGCATATACCTAAAATTACGTAGAAAAAAGGTTACAGAACAATATTTGCGAAATAACAAGGAAAATTGCCCAAAATTGCTGTGAGTGGCGAACTTTGAAAAATCATATTTCGAAAACTATAAATCCTAATTACCTCTACTAAACAACATTTTAAAGAAGAAATATGTAGGTTTTTTTTCTGTAAAGCAATGTCTATACCTATATCCTCGTGGACAAAAGTTATGGGACAAAAAACAAAATTTCTTTCTTTTGGGTTTCTTTGTGCTTTTTCTTTTGAATATATTTTTGTAAAAAAAAGTATCATTGACTTTAAAAAGTGATATTTAGATAGTAAATTTAACCAGGAACAATTTTTATGTAGATATGTTTGTACCAAAAGTGCATAGAACTCACCCTAATGTAACCTGTGCCCAGGGACTAATTCACCAATTTCTCAAAAACGCACCCCTTTAAATGGTAGCACTCCGCGGTTTTTTCATATACAGATGTCCATTGACCATATAAAATAATAAAACCCCGTTAAAGTTGTAGTTCCTTTTAGCTATCTTATTTTTAATATAATCAATAGCCTAAATCATCAATATCGAAAAATTAAATATGAACTTCAAAAATAAAATAAAATTTTAACGTTTTTTTTTTTTTATAATTTGTACCTGTTATGTGTTACAGTTAAGTTGATTCTCAGTTAGAGTTGGCTATTTCTAGTTCGAGTAAACTCATACTAGAACGATGAGTAAGAGTTGATTTGAAAAATTAAATTCAACTTTTACTTAGTTGAAGTAGTCTCTTACTAACCCTTGATAGTGAAAGTAGATTTTTGATGCGTGTGCATCTCTTTGTTTTGACTGTTATCATGTTATCAACCTGGATCTGGTGTTGGTATTAATGATGGTTGAGATTGTTAAATACTTAGTTTTTATTTCCTTTTTAATTTTAGGTGTTTTAAGTTTTAATAAGTTACATTCGTGTTGTTTGTTTTTAGAATGTCACAAACTCATGTGGATCTTTTTCATGAGAAGCTAAGAGACGAGCGTTTGAGGGCAAAAGCAAATAACGAACCCACTGCAGGAAACATAGAGGTTTGGGTTATCAAGGTCCACAAAACTCAAAAAAATTGTTAGATAGCTGGCTGGGCGGGTCAAAGTTACAGGAATACTTTATTTCTCTGAACTAGGTAGGTATTTGATTCAGCGTTTCAGAACCACTGATTTAATGGTTAATTTTATAAAAGTGTAACGATAGATAGATTTTATATCGCAGAAGGATACCAAGAAAAACCTGTAAACAACATTCTATCGCATATAATAGGAGGTTTATTATAAAATCTGATGTCAGAATGTGAGGTATTTCATACAAATACGCCAAAAGACTATAAATTTACATCTACTCGACTGACGTACTTGGAATGTGCTAATAAAGTTCAAGTATATGAAGGGTTTATTTATTTTGCATCAATCACGTCTCAAATTATCCCGTACGATCTATTTCTGGACCAAACGAGCTAAAAATAGTCGACTTCTAGGAGTTTTCCTGTTTTTAGGTTTATTTTTTTACTTTTATTAGTTATAGACTTAGTGGTATTTAA
The DNA here is from genome assembly GCF_917563875.1 of Diabrotica virgifera virgifera. Lineage (NCBI taxonomy): Eukaryota > Metazoa > Arthropoda > Insecta > Coleoptera > Chrysomelidae > Diabrotica > Diabrotica virgifera. The sequence goes on along the minus strand of NC_065443.1, from coordinate 283,645,043 downwards.
GTAGATGGTATTTTGGTGCTTAATTCAAAACGGAATCCAAACATTGAGTCACTAGACGTGGGGAAAAACACTCACAGAACCAAGAAATAGTAAAGTAGTCGTAAAAATTGTTTATCGGTATAAAAACATTTATGCTCGTTACAGTTCGAGATAGCTAACAGTTTGAAAGAAAAAATCAAACAGAACTTTTTAGATCAATCAACACTGATTTTATATCCAGATAGATATAATGTATGGGATGTCCAATATTTTTTCACAGAAAAAAATGACGCACTTTAACAAATAACAATTCTGTACAATATGATGATAATATATAAATATGCAATTAGAACTGGATTGATTTTGATTCACTTGATTATTTCATTCATAGGAGATTCTGACCAGTAGAAAGCTACAGAAATAGAAATTAAACTGATTATTTTTTGATGATTTTAACTTACAATCGTATAGTAAGATAACATGTGATCCAAAATTATTGTCACTATAGGTGGCTTTGAACGACAGAGATAGCTATACAGTGCATGCCTATTCTTAATTCAGATATACTTTCCAGTTTACGTCAACTTTGCAGTGTACGTCAAGTAAACAAGAAAAGTTAGGTTATGTGGTTTGTTTGATTTTATTTATTATTGTTACTTATAATTTTGTTAATTCTTTTTATTTCTGATTAAGGTTCTGTGTTAGGCTTTGACTGATTTTTTTATGTTTTATAATGTTAATCAAAACTAATTGATAAACCAAGGATATAAATTCAGATTAAAACATGACATACGTAATTTTTTGCACGGCTAGCTTTGATCCCAATAATTGTGGATCGCTCGTTATTTGATCACGTGTTTAATTCTGTCGAATCAGATTAAAAGTTTACTGAGAGTTATCTACTGTAGAAAATTACCGACAGAATTTTTTTAAGTAGATTGTTTCTGTTTAATGGCAACCAGTTTTGTAGTTTTGACAACTGTCACATTTAAGAAAATATCCATAATATACGTATTAAAAAATAATCTTACGAATATCACACGACAGTAAGAATAAATAAGAAAATATTGCTTAATTTTTACTCAAATTTGTTGTCATTGGGCAATAGCCACTCGAGCCCTGCGTGCTCTCGTGTCTATTGCCAGACAACAAATTTTCGAAAAACTGTCGCATTATTTTCAATTTATTCTCACTCTCTTGTGATATTATACCAGATAATTTTTGATAATATCCCGTCGTCAAGTATATAACGTCAGATGCCCTTCGTTGCTACGAAAAAATACATTCAGTGACATTAATGACAATTAATGTTTTAAAAATTATAAAAGTGATGACTTTCAACCGTCAAATATTTATAACAACTGTGTGTTTAATTGTACTAATTTGTACTTACATAAATAAATTACAATGAAATTTTGGGTTTGAACAGTTTTATCCATGAAATAATCGCAACAAATTGCACTCGATCTCTAAAATTATTATCAAATTTTTGCCCTCGTGACACTTTGACATAATTTCACTCCCCTTCGGGCCGTGAAATTAAAACTGCCAAAGTGTCACTCAGGAAAAATTCGATAATTTAGAGCTCTTGTGCAATTACTACTGAAAATTCACTGTAAAGTCGTTGACTTGACCTTACATTTTCATAAATATACGAGAGGTGAATAAAATATGAACCGACCTTTGCTAAGAACTTTTTATTGAATTATAATTGCAACAATTAAACAATACTCCATTTTTCTACATACATTCCTTCCATCTGTATGCATTTTTCCCAGCGGCTAGGAAAGTTTCTGTATTCCATTTTCATAAAAAGAATGAGGGCGGGTATCTAACCAATTGCTCACGAATTGCTCCACTTGATTATCATCATCAAAACGGGCTCCGCCTAGTGCATCTTTTAATCGACCAAACATGTGGTAATCACATGGTGAAAGATCAGGACTGTATGCAGGATGTTCAACGAGAGTCCAATGCATTTCCGCTATTTTTTTCTTGTCAGCTGTATGCGGTCGGGCGTTGTCATGCAAGAGCAACACATCTCGTATACGACATCCCGTCTTTTGCCCCTATAGGAAACTCGAACACGGTCTAAAAGACTACAGTAATAAGCTGCATTAATGGTTCGTCTCTCAGTAAACAAATTAAGCAACAAACGTCACGATAATCCCAAAACATGTCGCTAAAACTTTGCCTGTAGACAAACGAGTTCTCGCCTTTATCGAACAATTTTTGGAAGTCGTTGATGACTTTTGTTTTCTACGGCATCTCGTCCTTCACGAACTTGTCTATGCCAAAATTTCACTTGTGTATTGGACAGTGTTGATTCCCCATATTGATTTTTTAGTCTTCGCCAAATCTCAGCGAGACCAATATTTTCTTTTGCAAGGAATTTGATAACAATGCGTTGTACAACCGAACATGGCACTACTCTCTCGCTTATCGCAACAGTAACTGGCTGCACGTCATTAGAGAACAGGCGGTAGCGCGCAGTCACACATTAGACTATTGTCCTCTTCAGCCCCAAGAAAAAAGTTTTTATTATTTTAACAATATTTTCCATTTTCTCTCCTCATTTGTGAAAACAATAAACGAAAATCTATAAAAACTATAAAAAAAATTATTTGACAGACATAATATGACAGGTCCAGCATAATGGACATCAGGACTTAGCTTTCATATAATTTAAGTATGAAACTGGAAAAACATTCTGGTTCAGGAGAAATACACATATATATTTTACATTTTGTACAAAAGAATCTCGTCTTCTTAGTGCATTCAAGAGGTTTAGGCAACGCGATAAGAATTTCTATTGTTGACACAGCATATTGGCAAATGGTCATTACTGGTTTTTCTTACATTTATAGGCGGTAACTGGAAAACTGTAGATCTTTTTACAGGAATTATGGCACTTCATCTTCAGATGTCTCCGGTTTTCTTGAAATAGACGCACTAGCTTGTCTCCTACTTGCAAGCTTACCACCTAGAGCTAGTGACCTTCCAATATACAGCTTAAATTCCTGTAAATCCATTTCCTTTGATCTATCGCTATCTTCACTGACGAAAAAATGGTTATCTGTCAAAATAGCCTCCAATGCACTTTCCATCAATGTCCTTTTACTATCTGTAGCTAAACTTTAAAAATGTGAGGAGTATGGTAACATATTTGGCTAACTAAATCCCAATGTCCAAAATGCTGGACAAAAAGTTTAAAGGACCGCTAACGTATCCAGTTGTAATTATTTTCAAATATACATTTACCACAAATACGTCCAATCATCAAGTAACATACATTAAAAACAATAAATACTTTAAAGTACAGAAAAACACTACAACTTCCTGTATTTTTGTGGAGCCTCCACCATAAATTAAAAAGTTTCATCTCATGTAACAACAAACTACCGACCGAGGTAGGCGCTGTTGTCGAATTTTTCAAATGAGTAAATTTGACTGATAAATAGGAAGTCCAATATGCTGCAATATAGGACGCAGCGATGCCCAACCCGAATAGTCACCGTGTAATAAATTAATAAACATTGTCCAGCTGGCTGGACCTATGGACTGAGGAGGTTATATAACCTGCCACCACAGCACTTATTTATACATATCCGCCAGTTTATGCTAAGTGGGGACGGAAAGGTTAGTTCATATTTGATTCACCCACGTACTTAGTGACATTACATTACCTACATTAGTGTTACACCTAGACGGAATAATTTCTTGAATTTAATTTTTTGGCAACATAGTAGATTTGAACTTGAACTTTAAGCAACTTGGACTTTGTGGATTAACTGTCAAAGAGTCTTTGGAGGATGGTGATGCAAATTGGACAGCCTCTTTCCCATCATATCCCACAGATGTTCGGTAGGATTTAAATCCGGTGAACGGGAGGGCCACGGCAAAACATTACCGCTAGTTTCTGGGAGAAAGTCCATAGGTCGACGAGCAATATGGGGACGCGCCTTGTATTGCTGAAAAATGACATTTTTTCGTATTTTCAGTCTGAAAAGTGCCCCAGAATGATTGAAATTTTGAAATTTTGTAAAAAAAAAATTTCTAAAAAAAATTCGATGGAGTCAATTAGAGTCAACGATAATGTTTTATTCATTTATTTAAGCTTTATTAGGACTATAATATGAAGAGAAAAAAAGAAAAATAGTCAATATAACATTGTGAACGATAGTCTTTCTTAGTATGAAATTTAGGCATCAAAAGGCATGATTTGAGCTTATTCTTAATGAATCCGTCTCTCCTCTGTGACCCACAGAGGGCAGCACTTGCTTCTGTAACTAATTTGACACGCTTTTCAGAGGATTGTGTGTGACACGGAATTTTTCCGTGATGGCCTATAATGGCCTGAGATATCCTTTCGGTACTTAAATTCTTCGTAAGTGGAGGTTCTGTCTTGATTTTTCAATCTATCATATCGATGTAATCATCAGCATACATATTTAAAGTAGGTACTTGGAAAATGTGTAAGGCTCCTATGTATGATGTCTCTCTGATCTTCAATATTCTGCGAGTGCAACTTCTCTGACGGACTGTCTGCTGTCGGCTAACATTCCTAGTAGTAGATTCTCTGAATGTCCAAAGAATGCATTTCTCTGTATGACTGGGACAATAACATTCTTCAAATGGTTTGGCAAATAGCGCGACAGTTTTATCGTATCATATAAATGTTTGGCACCAAAAATACAAACTGGCCTAGTCTTGATCCTGAACCACATAGGAGCATAGACCGTTAAAATAAATGTGCTTAGTATAATTAGGTTTTGTGACGGAGTTTGGCTTGAGACATATAACCTCAATATCCGATTAACCATTGTCAACCATCTAGGGTGAACTAGTTTACCAGGATTTTTTTTTCACAAAATTTTCATCGCAATGTCCACTATTGATATACTGACATTTGTAGTAGATATAGTTAATCGGTGCTTAATTCCTGTGTCGATTTGGTAATGTCGGGCAACGTATATTTAATTGCATCAAACGGAACAATGGGTAATACTTCACAGTTAGTAACTGCCTTGCCAATGGGGCCCGTGAAACCTTTTGGTCCACTTCTAGTGCCATCTAGATGTTAAAAAAGATGACGCAGTGTCAGTTCATTGGCGTGTAGTTGCCATATGATCCATTGGAGTGGAGATGGAAGCTTGATTTCCAATAAACGAATAATGCCACCTTTCTTTCCTTGGTTAACGACAGTCCCATCACAACCAACAGCCATTATTTGATTTACATCGATAGAGTCCGAGGAAATAAATGTCAGAATAGAGTTACAAAGTACTAGCTTTAAAACGAGCTTGTCGAACACTATTTCTGTTTATAACCCGTGATGAATCGTTTTCAGTAATAAGACCAATGTCGTAGAAAGCTCCAGCACGATCTGAAACCCCATAACGATCTAATGTTCTGGCAACAACCTGAAATGTGACATCAGTCATTGTGAGTGAAGAAGTGGAAATAATCGATTGCGATTGGAAGTCCTCAATTTTACCGCTTTTGTTTAATGTATCTGGCTGTTGAACATTCGGTCGTATCTTTGAAGTTGTAGATAATCTAGAAGTACTAGGAATAGATTCCACCTTTATTTGCAAGACTATTTTTTCTTCACGTTGCTCTTGTTGGTGTAATCTATGTAAATCCATCTCAGTTTTTTTGGTCGCTGCTTCACGATCTAAACTATTAATTATTATTTTATGGTCAATTCGTTGGTCGATTAAGAAATTTCGTTCTGGTATTGGAATCTTTCGGTTTCTAGGACAGTTGCTATCTCTGAACTCTAAACATTTGCAAGTTACAATATTAAACAATTTTTTGCTATCCTCACCAAAGTTTAATAGCTTCTCTTTGTAACCGTCTTCGTTCGTCCTTCCTGCCTTCATAAGGTTTCAATAATGTTATATACTTATTAGTGATGTAACGAATATTCGTATTCGCATTCGCATTCGCGAATATCCGCATGTTTTTGCATATTCGCATTCGCATTCGCAAAAATAAATTGAAAATAACGTTAGATTAATAAAATCAAAATCTATTCTCTTTCTCATCTTTTTTTTATTAAAAAAGGGTAACTTAACCTCGTATAATCAGATTATCAGCCTTCACGTGGTTTTGTATTTGGTATAATGTAATAAAGCTTAAGATTCAGATTGATTTACACTAAATATCAATTAACTTCTCATTATAAATTTAGAAAACATTTTAAAAATAGAAACAAATTTAAAAAAAAAACTGAACATTCGCATTCGCATCCGCATTCGCGAATGTCGTTATTAGATGTTCGCATTCGCATTCGTATTCGCGAATGTTCAAAAAACGACATTCGTTACATCACTAATACTTATCGTGGAAAACTATAATAATTCTGGCCAATATTGTTTTATGTTCTACTAACTTATAATTGAAATTGAGTGGGAGAGTGAAGGTCGGCTCCTGTGACAGGTTATAACTCTTTGGTTGCAGCGTTAGGTCGGGGGTTGGCGCGAAATTCAAAATAGATCAATTTAAGTAGCGCTGGGGCAGTTATTCTGATAAAAATAGAAATAAGTGTTATTGAAGTTTTCGATTCATATCCTAGAAGCGAATTGATACCGCACCCCGCGTAGGTAAAATGCAAAAAATTTTTGTTTTTAAATTTCAAAATTTGACGTTGGGGCAGATGTTAGAGTCAAAATATAAAAATATGACAATTAACTTTTCCAATCCTTTCCCACAGTAGCGTCGATTCCGCACCCCGCGTTTGTAAAAATTGATATTTCATTTTTCTCCATATAACAGCGCTCCACCCTAGTGTACATGCCTCTCAACAGAAAACCGAATATCTCGCCGTCTTCCACAGCGGCGTCTTACCATCCTATTACCATCATGCATTTCTAAACAAAATCTCGATTCATCGCTGAAGGCTACATTATGCCATTCTGCCATCCAATGCTGCCGTTCTCTTCACCAATTCAAACGTTGATGACAGTGGCCCGCAGTCAAAGGAAGCACTAGTCTTGGGCGGAATGAAACCAGACCAAAAGCTCGAATGCGATGATATAGTGTACGCATAGCAACAGATCTACCTGCTACTCCAAACCATTGGTCAGCGATTTGACGCGTAGTAGCAGAATGGTCTCGCAGAACCAGTAGTCTAAAGCACCTATCTTGACGCTCTGTGGTACGCCTCGGTTGATCAGTCGATCTTCTTCGTGTTCCTTCTTCTACCTTCGTTGGTCTTCTACCTTCGTTTGTCCACACACAACACACACGCATAACCGTCATTGCCGTACAATTAACACGGCGATTAATTTCGAGATAAGACAAACCCATATCTCTATAGGCAACAATTCTACCCCTGTCAAAATCGCTAACATAGTGGTGCGTTTGGTGTCTTCGAATTCCTCCAGCTATTTCTGGACCAAACGAACTAAAAATAGTCGACTTCTAGGAGTTTTCTTGTTTTCAGGTTTATTTTTTCACTTTTATTAGTTATAGACTTATAGTCTGGGCTGATTATCGGAGAATAGGCCATTTTTGGGAAAAGTTATTTACCAGCAATTTTATTGCTGGAATCGAATTATAAGATCCTATATAATAATAATATAGGTATTCAAAGTCCTCAGATAGTGTGCTACTTTTTTTATCAACAAAATGGCGCACGAAAATCGTGTTTTTTTCAATTATTGCTCTATAACTCCGAAGATTTTAACTTTACAACAAAAACACCCAAAAAAAAATTAACCGTGATTAAATTCTGCATAGAGACGTGTTTTCCCGATCTACTCCGACGAAAATTTTCTTTGGAAAATGCGGGTTTTCCCAACAACATTTTTAATTTTCAAATAAAGTTTTAGATAAGTAATTATCTACCAATAATTAAATAATTTGGTGACTTAAAAGCCTTCTTGGTTTAGATTATAGTTCCAGAAGCTGGTGAAAATTGAACGAATATTTTAGCAACAATTCAATTGTTAATTATTAATTTAAGGTCGCAATAATAACCAAAATAATTAAGATACACTGATCAAACTTTGAAATCTTATAAAGATGAGATGCCTATTTAACATTTTCTCGACAAAATATAAATTTTTAATTTTTTTGCATAATCTTTAAATGTTTAAAAAAAATAGTTATAAACAAATTAACGTTTCTCAGAAAGTTTTTATTATATTATAATTTTAAAAAATACTAAAATGCGCATTTCAAATATCTTGAAAATGAATGCTTTAAAACTTTTTTGCAACCATTTGCAAAAAAGTTATGAAACAGCAAAGTAAACATACGATTACTATGGTGTTTATAATTTTTTTTTAATTATTTGAAAGCGTGGAAGTGAGTTTAAAGTACAAGCTAATTATTTACAAAAAAATTTCGATTAAAAGTTTAATGGTTATATTTTAATTAAAGATTATAAATATATTTTTTTGTAATTTACACGCGCGAAAGTAGAATAATACAGTACTGTAGCTAAAATTTTCACTCGGAGCGACGACCGGCGGCCGCGCGACGTACACTTTTAATAAACAATGTATGCTGCGTGTCAGTCGCGTCGAGTGAACATTTTAGCTCCGACTCTGTATCAGGCCTACTTTTGCGCTAAAAATTAAAAAAAAAAGTATTTTTAATCTTTGATTAAAATATAACCATTGCACTAATTTTTGACATTCTTTGTGAGTAATTAGATTGTACCATAGACTCACTTTTAAGCTTTGAAACAATTAAAACAAATTATAAACAACGGAGAAATCGTATATTTACTTTGCTGTTTCATAACTTTTTTGCAAATGGTTGGAAAAATTTTTTAAAGCATTCATTTTCAAGACCTATGAAATACGCATTTTAAGTATTTTTTAAAATTAGAATATAATAAACAATTTCTGAGAAATGTTAATTTGTTTATAACAATTTTTTTTAACATTTAAAGATTATGCAAAAAAATGAAAAATTTATATTTTGTCGACAAAATATTAAATATGCATCACACCTTTATAATCTTTCTAAGTTTGATTAATGTCTCATGATTATTTTGGTTGTTATTGCGACTGTAAATTGTTAATTAACAATTGAATTGTTGCTAAAATATTCGTTTCATTTTCACCGGCTTCTGAATTTATAATCTATACCAAGAAAGCTTTTATTTCACTAAGCTATATAATTATTAATAAATAATTACTGGCCCAAAAAAATTATTTGAAAATTCGAGATTTTGTTGGGAAAACCCACATTTTTCGAGGAAAATTTTCGTCGGAGCAAATCGGGAAAAACATGCCTCTATGTAGAATTAAATTGGGGTGAATTTTTATTTGAGTGTTTTTGGTGTAAAGTTAAAATTTGAAAAAAATACGATTTGTCGGCGCCATTTTGTTTATAAAAAAAGTAGCACACTATCTGCGGACTTTGCATACCTATATTAATAATATATAGGATCTTATAATTCGATTCCAGCAATAAAATTGTTGGTAAATAACCTTTCTTTGTATTTTACTAATTAGACCAGCGTATTATAACTATTTTTTTTTTCAAAATTTAAAGATTATGCAAAAAAAAGAAAAATTTATATTTAGTTGATAAAATATTAAATAAGCATCTCATCTTTATAATCTTTATAAGTTTTATCAATGTAGCATGATTATTTTGGTTTTTATTGCGATCATAAATTGTTAATTAACAATTGAATTGTTGCTAAAATATTTGTTTAATTTTCACCGGCTTCTGGAATTAAAATCTATACCAAGAAAGCTTGGATGTCACTAAGTTATTTAATTATTGATTAATAATTACTTACCTAAAACTTTATTTGAAAATTAGAGTTTTTGTTAGGAAAACCCGCATTTTCCGAGGAAAATTTTCGTCGGAGCAAATGGTGAAAAGCATATCTCTATGCAGAATTTAATTGCGGTGAATTTTTATTTGAGTGTTTTTGTTGTAAAGTTAAAATCTTCGGAGTTATAGAGCAATAATTGAAAAAAATACGATTTGTCGGCGCCATTTTGTTTATAAAAAAAGTAGCACACTATCTGCGGACTTTGCATACCTATATTATTAATATGGAGGATCTTATAATTCGATTCCAGCAATAAAATTGCTGGTAAATAACTTTTCCATGAATTTTGCTAATTAGCCCAGAGTATTAGTTTTATACCAAGTAAATGGTATTTTGGTGCTTATTTAATCTCGGAATCCAAACATTGAGTCACTAGACGTCGAGAAAAACACTCACAGAACCAAGAAATAGTAAAGTAGTCGTAAAAATTGTTTATCGGTATAAAAACATTTATGATCGTTACAGATCAAGATAGCTAACAGTTTGGAGATAGCTTAGAGAGGATGCCAGAAGATAGATAGCCACAAAGAACATTAGAATTGATTTTCCCTGAGAAAAAAAAAGAGAATAACCTCGAAGAAGTTGGCATGATGATATAAATAAAGCAGTGACAGCAAGGAACATAGAAAAGGCAATAACATATGGCAGAAGAGCCGTACGTAAAAACGACAAACGACAAAGAGGAAAATCATAACTTAAGTCTTTACATGACTTCAAACAACATGCTGGACTGAAGTGGATGCAAATACTTCAGCCAGGGCCCTGATTCTAAATCAAATTTCGACACTAAACAAGTCGCTTTCAATATGGCGACGTCGAAATGCGACTGTGCGAGCCTTGTGGATTTTAGTTGAACTAACGAAACGACGTCACGAAATAGCGACTATCGAAATTAATAGCGACTCCAAAAAAGTGGTTGATATTATAATTTCGATGTCGAAATTATTTGACACGGAGATGAATGAATGGCCAAAAGCGAGCGTAGGTTTAGTTTAGATGTGTTTTGTTTATTTCTTGCAAGGAAAACTAAAGCAAAAGGTATTAATATGGCTGGGTTTAATTGAAATTTGCTTGTTTTGAGGAATTAGATAGAATAGTATTAAATTAGAAATATAATAATTGAGAATGTCCACAACATGAATCATCAACTCAATGAAAGATGTAAGGTAATAATCTGGGAAAATTAGTAAAAAACAAGGAAAATTAATTACCAGCTATTTTATTGCTGGACATGCTGAAATCAAATCTTAAGATTTCCTATATTAGTAATATAGCTGTGCAAAGTCCACAGAAAGTGTGCTATTTTGTTTATAAACAAATTAGCGCTCCGAAATCTTTTTTTTAAATTATTGCTCTATAACTCCGAAAATTTTAACTTTAAACCAAAACACTCGCATAAAAATTGACAGTAATTTAATTCTGCACATTGATAATTTATTCCAATTTCCTTCGACGGAAATTTTCCTCGGAAAATTCGGGTTTTCCAAACAAAATCTTTAATTTTCAACTAAAATTTGAGAGAAGTAATTATTTATCAATAATTAAATAATTTGGTGACAGTGACATAAATCTTTTTTGTTATGAATGTCTTGAAGATATGAAAATTTGTATGTACAAAGAGGACCGGAATTAAAAGGTATCTAATGGTTCAAAGATTAAAATCCTGTTGTTTATAACTCTGTCGCAAATGCCGGTCAACTTTGACCGGTTATACCTGGAATCACTCCTCGCAATTCAATTTTTTTTTCTTCGAAAAGGGCACAGAAGCCGTGCCCTTTTCAACAGCGTTAACTTAATTTAATTTAATATAATATTTTCTGAGGGGTTCTATTTGTTTATAAGAAAAAAAATGTTTCTTTATAACATTCCTGAAACCGCTCAAATTGTCCAATTTCAATCCTGTAAGGTACGTTGAATAGGTATAGTGCTTTTTTATACGAAAATCATAGTTATTCTGGTGTATCATAATCTTTCTGGTTATTATTTCGACCGAAATTTTTTAATTAGCATTTTAATTATTGCCAAACTATTGGTAAGATTGTCACCGGTCTCCTTATATACAGAGAGGGGCTAAATTATGGAATAAATTCATTTTCTCTAAAATGGACGATTTTAGAGAAAAATCCCGAAACAAGTCGATTTTAATTTTTAAATTAAATTTTTTGGCATATATTTCAAACTAGTGACGTCATCCATCCGAGCGTGATGACGTAATCGATTATTTTTTAAATAGGAATAGGGGTTCGTGTTGTAGCTCATTTACAAAGGCGTTCAATTCTCTATTCAGTGTAGGGCTTTTCATTCACAGTCATTTATTTCGAGCTGCTGTCATATTTCGTATAATCCGTAAATATTAATATTATACACAGATTATTCAACATATGACAGGAGCTCGAAACAAATGACAATCGATGAAAAGCCCTATTATAAACATTAATATCATTATTTATACAGGGAGGCCAAAAAAATTTTTGAATTAAATTAATTGACGCAAGAAGAACAATGCATGTAATTTATTTAACTCAAAATACATTCTATTGCTGTCAAAAAATAGAAAAAAATGTTTATTTTGCAAATAAACATTGCTTTTAGCTTAAATTAAATGTTCAAACTGCCAATAGGTAGGAGGGAGGCTGTTTGTGATTTAATTTAAGCGAAAAGAAATGTTTATTTGTGAAATAAACCTTTTTTTCTATTTTCTGACAGCAGTACAATGTATTTTGAGTTAAATAAGTTACATACATTCTTCTTTTTGCGCCAATTAATTTAATTCAAAAATTATTTTTTGGCAACCCTGTATAAATACCTAATTATATTAATGTTTATATTACTGAATATAGAATTGAACGCCCTTTCAAATGACCTACCACACGACCCCTATTCCCATTAACAAAATTATCGATTACGTCATCACGCTCAGATGGATGACGCCACTAGTATGAAATATATGCCAAAAAATTGTAATTTAAAAATAAAAATCGACCTCTATCGGGGTTTTGGTCCAAAGTCGTCCGTTTTAAAAAAAATAAATTTATTCCATAATTTAGCACCTCTGTATAATCTACTATAATAAATCTTTCATGTCAACAATTATTTAATTATTGATAAATAATTAGGTACTTCCCTATTTTCCCTATTTTAATTGAAAATTGCAGATTTTTTGGGAAACCTTGGATTTTCTGAGTAAAATTTTTGTTGAAGGAAATCGGAAAAAAAATAACTTTGTGCAGAACTAAGTTACGGTGAATTTTTATTTGAGTGTTTTTGGCTCAAAGGAAAAATCTTGGGAGTTACAGAGCATGCACTAATTGAAAAAAAAAAGAAGATTTAGGAGTGCTAATTTGTTTATAAATAAAATAACACACTTTCTGCGGACTTGTCATTCCCCATATTACTAATATATGCAATCTTAAGGTTCGATTTTAGCAATAAAATAGCTGGTAAATAATTTTTCCCAAAAATGGCATTTTTTCGATAATTTTCCCAGACTATCAACAAATTCCAATAAACCGGAGCGCCAACCCAAATTCTGAGCAGTGTCAACATGATAAGGTTAATATCCCCAGTTGTAACTAATATCGAAATGAATAAGAATCGCTATACTCTGCGGCTGTCATGGCGGTGTCGAAATGAAATTGCGACTGTCGAAATGAATTAGAATCAGGGCCCAGGAGGAGATCTATTTTCCAATATGGATATTACTTGCTGATTAGATAAAATATACACTTCCCTATAAAGATACAAGCAAAGAGATTGACGATGATTTTAATACATTTAATACTTGATTTCCTTAATACAAACATACACGAAAAAGACAATAATCATTGGATAGACAATTCTTTTAGGCATTGTCTCTTCAAGAATTACCAAGAGGATAAGAATATCTTGTCCTATTGGTTCCTTATATTTAAACTTATAGTCTTTACCGTATTCTATTTCCTACTAGCGTTTGTTTGCGTATTTTGGATATAGTCTACAGTACATCGTCTTTTTGGAAGATGATTACAAAAGTCTTAAAGATGGTCTTAAATGCTTCGTTTGAGCGAGTCTACCATTTTCTAAAAAATTTTAGAGTGCAGGTTGGACGCGTTTCCGCGTCCCGTGTCATTAACATATTTACGTTGTCGGACTAACGAAACGCGGCTTTAAATTTGTCGGACAAGAGATCGACAATATTTATTAATTAAATATAAGTACTTTAAATTGAAAATTAAGAGTTTTGTAATAACAAAACTACCGCGCTAGAGTGACATCTTGCGGGTGTCGGACTCTACGATTTTGTTATTACAAAACTCTTAATTTTCAATTTAAAGTACTTAATTAATTAATAAAGATTCTTGATCTCTTGTCCGACAAATTTACAGCCGCGTTTCGTTAGTCCGACAACGTAAATATGTTAATGACGCGGGACGCGGAAACGCGTCCAACCGGCACTCTGAATTTTTTCAGAAAGTGGTAGACGTAGACTCGCTCAAACGAAACAGTTAAGATCATTTTTAAGACTTTTGTAATCATCTTCCAAATAGGACGATGTACTACTGTGCACTATTAGTATTCCATCTGATCAGGGCCGCATTTAAGGGGGGCAGGCTGGGCAGCTGCCCGGGGCCCCCACATTTTGGAGGCCCCCACAAAGCCTTAAACTTAAAAAAATCAGCACATTATTCACATAGAATAATTTTTGTCAATCAATTAACTGTAATATTTCGTTATATGGAAGGTTTCTCTCCTATTAAAAATGTATTTTTGGCAAATTACGGTCATAAAGCAGAAGATATATTTAAGACATTCTTGCAAGATGATATCGATTTGAAAAGCTGCAGGGGACAGTCCTATGACAATGCGTCAGTTATGAGTGGAAAATACAATAGTGTTCAGCTAAAATTTAGATAACACAATATCTTGGCGTTGTAGATTCCATGTGTCGCCCACTCTCTAAATTTAGTTGCTAATGCTGCAGCTTAGTGTTGTCCTGCTGCCATAAAATTCTTTGATTTTTTAAGGACTGTATGAACCCAATGTATTTTTCACTTCCTCTACATACAGATACAACTTGTTAATCGAATGTTTAAAAACGTCTTTAAGCGAGAGCAACGCCGACCATGGCAGAAATATTATTGTTCCTAAAAAAGAGTAAATACTACTAGATGGTCGTCTATAAGTGATGCCGCAAAAGAACTAGTTAAAGGTTATAATCAGATTAAAGGAGTATTATCCAAAATTTCAAAAGACGATGGGCAACAATTTGAAACTCGTGGCGATACAAATGGTTTGTATAATCGAGTGTGTTTACTGAAAACAGGGATATTTGCAATATTTTGGAATGAAATCTTCAAGAGAGGACAAACAGCACAAGTCGTATTCTCCAAGATCCAAATATTGACCTTATTTCAGTAGTGGCGGCACTTATATCAATTAAAAAATTTATATTCTTTTAAGGAATATTTCAGAGATAAGACTGAAATGACAACATCGGAGAAATTTAGGACTCAAAATTTTATAGCTATTATAGATCACTTCATTTCCTCTTCAAGTCATAGGCTTTCGGCATATGAATCCATTCATTCCAATTTTGGATTTTTACATTATTTGGAAAATTGGAAAATACTCTCAATGAAATTGAAGCTCCACTCACTGAAGCTTACCGACAATTAAAGCAATGATTTAGATAAAAAATTAGGTGTCGAACTAGTACAATTTGTAGAATTTTTCAATTCATTTAAAGAGGAAATCGGCTCATCAAATATAAGTAAAGAACTTCAAATGTACCGACGCGACGGTTAAAAGAGAAAAATGTGAATGATGCGGTTCCAAACGTTGTAGTGACACTTCGTTTATATTTAGTTCTGAGAGAGATCATTCTAAAAATTTAAGTTAAGTAAAAATCAACTTCGGCCTATGATAGGCCAAGAGCGTTTGAACCATCTCTTTATAATGAGCATTGAACACAATGCCTTAAAGCAACTAGACATGCCCGACACAATCAAGGAATTTTCAGTTAAAAAATCTCGAAAAGTACCCGGACTTTAACCATACCATAGTCATACCAACAATTTGTTTAATGGTAGGAGGTAGGGCCCCACACCAATTCTGCCCAGGGGCCCCCACTGCCTTAAATCCGGATCTGCATCTGATACGTACCTTCTTATGTGTCACAACCAACATAGTTGGATGAAAATGTTATGAAATCCGGATGAAGATATGGAGGAATACTTTTAGATGAATGAAGGTGAAATTAACGGCTGTTTTTATAACCCGTCCTTAGAATATTTTTCATAACATCTTTGACGCTTAAAAATAACTTTGGCTAACCAATCAATAATTAAATTGGTTCATTAAAATCAGTTCAAATCATTTTTTTAATAAGCTACCCAGCGTACATTTCGTTAAAGGAAATATCCCATTAAGAGGCCAGTTCTTGCGGAATAAGCCCCATATCTCAGCCGAGTAATCAAAAACTTGTTAAATGGATTGTGGATGCCTTGGAATCTAGTTTATTATGACACGTTTGTCATAATAGCATCCCATAAATATCTCTCGGCAGATGACATGATTTAATATTGGTTGTCATTGCTAAATGAAAGCGACGAGAGAGAAATATACTACTGTGTGTTTATGCAACAAACTATTTAAGATTTTGTGGTGTTTTAATAAACTATTTATTCATAAAGTTTATTTTTGTATTTACTATATAAAACTGGATTGACTTATGTAGTTTATTGTCCTATTTATTTACTGAATCGAAATACTTGGAAGGAAACCTAAATGCAGACAATGAAAATTATTAAAACGAGACAATATTACGGCAGAGCAGCACATTCAAAATCCGAGTTATGGAGAAGTATAAATATAACTAAAAACAATAAAGCGAACGGACGAAATTTCGACAGAATTATTAAAACATGGAAGATCCGAACTCTGGGGAAGAATGAATTAACTAATAACATTAAGATGGACCAAGGAGCAAATTCAGGAGGAATGGGCAGTTGGTTTTATTATCATCATCATCAACCCGTACTCGTCCACTGCTGGAGATAGGTCTCCCTCAGCTCTTTCCATCTTTCTCTGTTTTGTGCTTCTTGCATATCCAGTTGCCGACAATACGCTTCAGATCGTCAGCCCATCTGGTTGGTGGTCGTCCTCTGCTCCGCAATGCTTCTTCTCGTGGCCTCCACTCGACAATACGTTTTGTCCATCGGTTGTCTGACAATCTGGCGACGCACAGTGTTCAAAATTTGTCAAAACGTGATCGAAAATAAATTTGTTTAAACTCTAAAAGTTATCTCGCTGAAAACTTGGAATATTTGAGGTATTATACCGTATAACGTGTATATATAATGGTGGGTTTAGGGGTGGTTTTTTTAGTTTTCATCCCTTCATTAGGGGGTGAATTACTTAAAAAATATCATTATACAGGGTGTTTCATTAAGACTGTCCAATCTTTGAGTTGTAGATTCTAGACCTCAAAATATTAGGATTTAACCCAAATCACTTAAATAAAATGTGGCTTCTTACAGAGTTACAAGGTGTTTTATTTAAAAATTTAAAAACTATTTTTGCTCAGTGTTTTAAAACTTTTCGACGTATCCTTTTCATACTTCGCACAAAGTGTAGGTACTGTACACCCTATAAAATTATGTTAAACAAACGTTTCTGGCTATTACCAGAGGCGTACGACAGGGGACAGTGAATGGTTGACCCTACCCAAATTCTACGCCACTGGCGGAAATGCCATTTTAGGGCAATTTTTCGATTCTCCAATACTCTTTGTAAATAACAATAATTCGCAACGATTAAGTCATTAGTTTTCGAGATATTTGAAGTTAAACATATAATGGCACAGATGTTAAATATCTGTGCGATTATATGTTCACTATATGTTCAATCAAATTTTGATTAATGTATTGGGCCGCTTAATTTTAAACTTCAAATATCTCTAAAATCAATGATATTATCGTTAAGACTGAAGAGTATATTATTCATTCATAATGATAAAATCACAAGTTTTCGAGATATTTGAAATTAAAAATTCAGCAGCACAATACGTTAATCAAAATTCTATCTGTGCCGTTACCTACTTGTTAAGTTCAAATATCTCAAATACTAATGATTTTATCGTTAGGAGTGAGGAGTATGTTATTTACATAGAGAGTATATTCTCTATTGAGGAATAGCACTACTTCATCAAAACTAAAATCTCTTTTCGTAACCCTAACAAATAACATGTGTTTGACATACATGTAAACAATACGTACGAGTGTAATTATTAATTCAGACCAAATTCGCGCGGCGTTCGATGTAAACTTATGCGCAATGTACTCAGTTGCGCACCTTTGCGCAGTTTGTCTTATATATTTTTTTATTCCTTACAGTGTAATCTTTCATTTAGTGAAGGATTTAATGTAGCACAAGATGGCACAATAAACGTAATACGCTGTCAAACATTAATTTTATTAAAAATTGTATAGGTTTTTAGACAGCCGATTATATCAAAACCAAAATCACCTTTTCGTGAAGCTAACTATGCTATTTTAATCTTTCAAGTAGGTACTTTTATCTCAAATAATTACTTTTATATTAGCTATCCACATAAATGAAGTAATAAGCAAAGTAAAAGGCAGCCTCTGAGGATTTAAATTTGAAGTATAAAATTATATTAAATTTTGTACTTGTGATGATTAATACATCTGGCCCTAACAAACATAAAAAATCAATTTTTGCTGAGAAGTTGCATCATGAGTAGTACAAGCAAACCCCTTAATTTCGGCATTCGCAGATTTATTTATCCTTCCTTATCCTATTTCCTTCAATTTTGAACACTCTGCGACGTGTCCTGCCTAATTTCACTTGAGCGACGCGATTCTTTCGACGGCGTCCGTTGTTTTTGTTCTACTACGACGTATTTCTTCGTTTGGGATTGGGTACCTCAGGGAGACACCCAACATCTGGCGCTCCATAGCCCTCTGAGTTATGCGAATCTTCATCACTACCTTTTTTGTGAGTGCTAATGTTTCCGCCCCATAAGTGAGTACAGGCAACACACACTGGTCAGAGATTTTCCTTTTCAGCCACATGGGTAAGTCGATTAAAATACATAGCTCAGTTTATCAAACTCTGCCCAGGCTAATCCTTTGCGACGTATGGGAGCTCGCACGTCTGGTTATCTCTTCCCAACCGAATTTCATGTCCCAAGTACTTATAAGTTGGCTTTATACAGCCAATATATAAAAAAGGAGATCAGAGGGAGTGCCAGAATTATAGGGTGTATTACATTGCTAAATGTAATATACAAAATTCTTTCTGGGATTATCTACAATAGCTTGTTAGAATACTCCGAAAATATAGTTGCTGATTATCAAAATGGATTTAATTGTGTAATCTACGAAATAGAGTAGCATTGGAATATTGTGTCCCTTCACTTTTCTATTATCTGTCTGGTGTTCAATAGCTGCTCACAGAGGTGTAACCAGGATGACCCTAAAGGGGGTTACAACTACTTTATGGTCTCTGGGGGGTATGAAATAGTAATGGTGTTAATCGTATAGACCTCAAAATACATCCAAATGGGGGGTTATAATCCCCAAAACCCCTGGTTACGCCTATGGCTGCTCACCTTTTCCTTTTACTGGTACGAATCCGCACGTTCTTCTGCTATCTTTGGAAGGAAAATTTCTTTAGCCGTTCATTAATTATAATGTAGAAGGATCTTGCTTGCATTACACCAACTAAAAGACATAAAAAGATAAACTCAAACTACATAAAGGACATAAATAATAACTTATATACAGGGTGTAACAAAAATACACAGGTCATAAATTAAATCACATATTCTGGGACCAAAAATAGTTGTTCGATTGAATCTAACTTACCTTAGTACAAATGGGCACCTAAAAAAGTTACAACCCTTTGAAGTTACAAAATAAAAATCGATTTTTTTCAATAGATCGAACACTGTTTGAGGTTTCTTATTGAAAACGGACATGTGACATTCTTATGATAGGAACATCTGAAAAAAAAATTATAGTGAAATTTGTGTACTCCATAAAAATTTTATGGGGGTTTTGTTCCCTTAAACCCCCCAAACATTTGTGTACGTTCCAATTAAATTATCATTGTGGCACAATTAGTTAAAGACAATGTTTTTAAAACTTTTTTGCCTCCTAGTACTTTTTCGAAAAGTTAGTTTTTTTGAGATATTTTGAATATTTTGTCAAATCCACCACATATTATTTGTGTACTGTTAAGTACGATTTTAGAGACTTGGTAATAATATGAAAATTTATTTATAAATTACAGTTTGAGGTATACTTTGAACCATATTAAAAAAGAAGCCACATCTCGATAAAAGGTGCCTTATCTGAAAAATACTAAGAGGCAAAAAAGTTTTAAAAACACTGTGTTTAACTAATGCTACAGCAATAATAGTTTAATTGGAACGTACACAAACATTTGGAGGGTTTAAAGGCACAAAATTTTTATCTAAACATATAAAAAAGAAGCCGCATCTTGATTAAAACTGGTTTATCGAAAAAATACTAAGAGGCAAAAAAGTTTTAAAAACATTGTGTTTAACTAATCGTACTACAAAAATAATTTAATTGGGACGCACATAAAAGTTTGGGGGGGTTTAAGCGAACAAAACCCCCATAAAATTTTTATGGGCTGCACAAATTTCAGTATAATTTCTTTTTAGGATGTTCATGCCATAACAATACCACATGTCCATTTTCATTAAAAAATCTCTAATAGTTTTCGATATATCGGAAAAAATCGATTTTCATTTTGTAACTACAAAGGGCTGTAACTTTTTTTGTGTGCATATTTGTACTAAGGTAAGTTAGGTTCAATCGAACTATTTTTGGTCCCAGAATATGTGATTTAATTTATGACCTGTATTTTTGTAAAACCCTGTACATTAAGTGCCCGTAATTTTCCTAATTAGCGGGTTTATTGGGTTGAATTTGTCTCTCTATGGGTTAAGTTTATATCAGCTAATATATTTTTATGTTTCAATAATTTTTGGGGGACTTCCCGTCAATCCGCCACTGTGTTAAAAGGCCTTCCGAAGACGGAAGAGATAAAACACGCAAATTAAACCAGGAACTTTTTATGACAATCAATACCTCAAATAAAAATGTAATACTATTGTCAACATTGCCTTTATGTGGAACCTTTGTCTGAAACTTATTGTAACCCCTTGTTACCTCTATATGAAAAAATAGAACTAAATTTAAGCATTAATTTCTACGATTACGCAGTTACATATCCTCGTACAGTTAAAGGGGATATACTGGTTTACTTAACTAAAATGAATCGAATATAAATACTTCAATACGTGCCATACGGCCATACCCAACAAAGTAGAGGATGTACAGCATCTTTGCAATAGTCCACAATAATACTGCAATAAAATTTTGTTCGTCGACCTAAAAAATGAGTATCGACAAAAACAAAATCAATGACAAACACAGATCTAGTTGGTCCGTTATCACAGTTCCCAAATATGTCATTTTGTGAACTTTCTCAACTTGGACTCCGTTTAATTGAAGCTTTGCATCGGGATGTGGGTCACGACTAAACACTAAAAATTTGGTTTTGTTTGAGTTTATTTTAATGCCCATTTCCTCTCCTACCTCGTGAATGCGATCAAGCAGAATTTGGAGACCTTCAATATTATCTGACAGAATTACTGTGTCGTCTGCATATCTAATCACATTAAGTAGTTCCCCGTTGATTTTTATTCAATATGGCTGTCTCTCCAGTGCCTTTTTAAATACCTAGTCCGAGTTAGGGATGGGAAAAACCTACCGGTTTAAACCTAAAACCGGTTTTTTTACTTCGCAATAACCGGTTTTACCGGTTATTTTTTTGTCACGGTTATAACCGGTTTTTTCTTTTTAAAGAAAAAACCGGTTATTAGGTTTTTACGGTGATTAGGATTAGGTTAGGTATTATTTGGGATCCCAATCATAATAATTATTATTCTCAAGTAACTATTCCAAACATAACCATAATTCAAATTTTATTTTATTTTATAAATACAGAAGCAAACTGAAGTGCAATCTCACATCAGCCAGCAGAATCAGTTATTAAGTTTTATGTAATATTTCCTTGAAAAGGTATTTGTAATCATAATATTTACATAAGAAGTGTCTGTATGAATTAGACGCAAGCCAAACATCATCTATTTTTCACACTAAACTCTTGACATTGAAAGTCGGTGAATGATTTTATCTGATTACCAAAAATAATGCTCTGCCTATGCATATCGTATTACTGATTACGAATACGAATCTCCAAGAATTTCCCTACGTTTTCAAAACGATACACCCATACAGGAAGTATTAAATTAGTTAAAATGTACCTATTCTAGAAATATATACAAACGTGTTAAAAGTAATACATGATACATTTTTTTGATTGTAGTAAAAATAAAAGATATATTGCATTATCCAATTTATTTTTAAGTAAAATATTTATGTTGATATTATTTTTTTTAAATCCCATTTTAAAGAGTCTGGGAAATTTTTTATAAGTTGAAATGGTTGGGGAATTTTTTGATTTTGGGAGGAGAGGAAAATTGTAATTGTAAATGTAACTTTGTAACCTATTGGATTAAAAAAAACGAAAACCGGTTTTTCCAAAAACCGGTTTTTTTTGGCCGGTTATAACCGCCAGGTTAAACCGTAAGCAAAAAAAACCGGTATAACCGAAAACCGGTTCTTTGTTAAAAACCGCCATCCCTAGTCCGAGTAAACATTAAACAATGTTCGCGACAAAATGCAACCTTGTCTGACTCCTCGTTGTATGGAGATTTCATCGGTGTAGTTATCTCCAATTTTTACGACAGCGGTTTGATTCCAGTGATTATTTCATTCATAGGAGATTCTGACCAATAGAAAGCTACAGACATGCAAATTAAGGTGATAATTTTTGATAATCTCCCGTCGTTAAGCATATTACGTCAGATGCCCTTCGTTGCTACGAAAAAATACATTGAGTGACATTAACGACAAATGTTTTAAAAATTATAAAAGTGATGACTTTCAACCGTCAAATACATATTTATAACAACTGTGTGTTTAATTTCACTAATTGGTACTTACATATATAAATTACAATAAGATTTTGGTTTTGAACAGTTTTATTCATGAAATAATCGCAACAAATTGCACTCGAACTCTAAAATTAATATAGAATTTTTGCCCTCGTGACACTTTGACATAATTTCACTCGCCTTCGGCTCGTGAAATTTAAACTGCCAAAGTGACACTCGGGAAAAATTCAATAATTTTAGAGCTCTTGTGCAATTACTACTGATTATTTCATTCATAGGAGATTCTGACCAATAGAAAGCTACAGAAATAAAAATTAAACTGATAATTTTGGATAATATCCCGTCGTCAAGTATATTACGTCAGATGCCCTTCGTTGCTACGAAAAAATACATTCAGTGACATTAATGACAATTAATGTTTTAAAAATTATAAAAGTGATGACTTTCAACCGTCAAATATTTATAACAACTGTGTGTTTAATTGTGCTAATTTGTACTTACATACATAAATTACAATAAAATTTTGGTTTTGAATAGTTTTATTCATGAAATAATCGCAACAAATTGCACTCGATCTCCAAAATTATTATCGAATTTTTGCCCTCGTGACACTTTGACATAATTTCATTCCCCTTCGGGTCGTGAAATTAAAACTGTCAAAGTGTCACTCGGGAAAAATTTGATAATTTTAGTGCTCTTGTGCAATTACTACTGATTCTTTCATTCATAGGAGATTCTGACCAATAGAAAGCTACAGAAATAAAAATTAAACTAATAATTTTTGATAATATCACGTCGTCAAGTATATTACGTCAGATGCCCTTGGTTGCTACGAAAAAATACATTCAATGACATTAATGACAATTAATGTTTTAAAAGTTATAAAAGTGACGACTTTCAACCGTCAAATATTTATAACAACTGTGTGTTTAATTGTACTAATTTGTACTTACATAAATAAATTACAATAAAATTTTGGTTTTGAACAGTTTTATTCATGAAATAATCGCAGCAAATTGCACTCGATTTCTAAAATTATTATCGACTTGTTGCCCTCGTGACACTTTGACATAATTTAAGTCCCCTTCGGGTCGTGAAATTAAAACTGTCAAAGTGTCACTCGGGAAAAATTCGATAATTTTAGAGCTCTTGTGCAATTATTACTGATTATTTTTTTCACCTGTCAAATTCTGACGTTTTTGCTTTTTCAACCAATCACCACGCGTCGTTCTAGCCAATCATTGAGTGTAATACTGATAAAACAGCCTCTTCTTTGATAAAACAGTCTCTTCCCTGATAAAACTTAAGGTACCCTAAATTTCACATAATACGTACATACCTGTGTTTACTAACTTAATTTATGAACAGCCCTGGTACATAGATATTTTAAAAACACTAACCACGATATACTCAGATTTTCTACAGTTTTTATTTTCAAAGTAAATATTTCTAAACTTTTCATAAATGTCAAACAGAACCGATGTAAACCGTACATAGATCACAGAACTAATTCTTCTATTTTGTTGCCGATTTCAACAAACCAGTGTTATCACATAAAAGGATTCGATATTGGTTCACAAAATAATCTTTTCAAATACCACTCGTCCTCTAAATTTTGCTCGATAAATTTTTCCGTTTTCATACTTAAACTTCTTTATTTAGGGTAAAATCACTCAAACAAACCGAAATAGATAAAATCACTCGCCCTTCGGACTCGTGATTTTATCATTCGATTTGTTTTCGTAATTTTACCAAATAAAGAAGTTTTCGTGAAAACAAAAAAATTTATCGATAAAATTTAGAGGACTCGTGGTATTACCTTTGATTATTTCATTCATAGGAGATTCTGACTAATAGAAAGCTACATAAATCTAAATTAAATCGATTATTTTTTAATGATTTTAACTTCCAATCGTATAGTAAGATATTTGATCGCGGGTTTAATTCTGTCCAATCAGATTAAAATTATACTGAGAATTATCTACTGTAGAAAATTACCGATAGAATTTTTTTAAGTAGATTGTTTCTGTTTAATTGCAACCAGTGTCCTAGTTTTGACAACTGTCACATTTAAGAAAATATCCATAATATACGTTTTAAAAATCTTACGAATATCACACGACAGTAAGAATAAATAAGAAAATAATGCTTCATTTTTACTCAAATTTGTTGTCATTGGGCGATAGCCACTCGAGCCCTGCGAGCTCTCGTGTCGATTGCCAGACAACAAATGTTATACCCGATAATTTTTGATAATTTCCCGTCGTCAAGTATATTACGTCAGATGCCCTTCGTTGCTACGAAAAAATACATTCAGTGACATTATTGACAATTAATGTTTTAAAAATTATAAAAGTGATGACTTTCAACCGTCAAATTAATATTTATAACTGTGTGTTTAATTGTACTAATTTGTCCTTACATAAATCAATTACAATAAAATTTGGTGTTGAACAGTTTTATTCATGAAATAATCGCAACAAATTGCACTCGATCTCTAAAATTAATATAGAATTTTAGAGCTCTTGTGCAATTACTACTGAAAATTTTAATGACACGAATATCCTTGTCATCTATTCCGATATTATTCGTGACATCATTAGACTGTAACATGACTAACACTGTATATCATAAGTTTGATATGGTAGAGGCAAAACTAAAATAAATATATTAATTTAGAAGAAAATTTGGGTTGTCAGTTCCGTTCTAGTGTAAAAGATAAAAAATATGACTTAAAATAAGTATCACTTTAATCTTCAAAACCCTACTTCATAAAAACCTCTTACTTTTAAATGCACCAAGACATGTGACCAAAGTGTTAAACATCCGTAAGGTGCCTATCATTTAATTCTCTTGAACTTTGCATGCACAAACACCAAGAACATTCGCGATGTATTTAATAACATGCACAAAAGTTGCACTGGATATTACGTAGGTAGGTCTCATGTCAAATATGTCATATAATATTACTGTTAACATTGTGCAGTCGAATGTCTGCGAGATTCTTGAAGTTAACGTGACTCTAATTAGCATATTAATTAAATGTATGTATATTCTACAATAAAGTTATGTTAAATAATAGGTACAAAAGAAAAATGTTTAAGTACATATAAATAAAAATTTTCCATAAACAACAAAGCAATAAATTTTTATTTTTAAAACACTTTGTGAATGCGGGAAATGAAATTAATAAATGAAAACGGGAAAAGCCCCTGGCTTTGATGAAAATTCATGCTAAGTTTCTAAAGTACAGTGGCAGATGTACTAAGAGGCAATGTTTTGGAAAATTCTCAGACGGGAAATGTGTCCCACGAACTCAAAAGAGCAAAAATCATCGCCATTTTAAAACCTGGGAATACCCTCTATTTTATTTTATATTCGAGATCCTGTTAACTTCTTCATCACAAAAATATAAGGGTTGAGTTTGTTATACAGGGTATTTAGAAAGTTTTATATGAAAATCGTAACAAGTTCATCTCCCTGTATAAATAAAAATAAGCACAACGGCAACAGTTTATTCATGCCATAATTTTCTATTGTCCAAATTTTAAAAAATGATTGATATTGCTAATTTTCTTTATATCCATTACAGGGTGAGTTAAAACGCAAGTACATTATTTTCTCAGGAAATTTAAATGGAACACCCTGTAGTTTATATCACTATTGAAAACTACCATTACCGTACTTTAATTCGTATACAGCATTCCCTATGTCTAAATTTATTGGTTTTCGAGATATTTTAATTTTTCCATGGACCAGTAGCGTGGCCGCCCAGATTACCAGAATTTAACAAACTGGACTGATTTTTTTGGGGCTACTTTAAGAATGAAGGTTATAAAATGCCTCCAACAACAAGAGATGAGATGAAAAATAGAATACAAAGTGTATTTCGAAGTGTTAATTTACAAATGCTTCGTAGTCTAAGAAACCCATTCAATGACCGTTTTTAGGCATGCATAAATGTATTAGAAGGTCATTTTAAACAACTTACGTATTCATGTGTTTTTTTTTGTAAAAATTTTTACTGATAAATTATTTTTTCGTTGCATTAAATTATAATTCTTTATTTGTTACATTGTCACATTTACATACAAAAGTAGTTTTTAATTGTTTTCACAAAATGTTGTTCTGAAGCTCTTTCCTTGTGGCATTTTTATAATTTCAAAAATAAATATTCGTTAATTGTTTCAAAAATGTTGTATGTTGTGATTGTTTTTTTTTGTAAAATTTATTAAGTACTAACAAAATATTTTTCTTTCTTTATTTGCTGCATTGTTACATTTATTACCAGATTGATCAGTAATCGTAAATTGTCAGTTTTAGACAATTCAGTCATGGCTTACTTAAAATTTAGAAAGATTTAGACCCGTAATTAATAATTTGCTCTGAATAATGGAAATATCTCGAAAACTAATAAATTCAGACATACGGAATGTTATATAAAAGTTAAAGTAGTTTTAATAATTATTAAATTTAAATTTAATTTAATTTAAATTAAAGTAGTTTTAATTTAAAGCTTCTGTCATATTTCGTATAATCCGTGTATATTAATATTATACACGGATTATACAACAAATGACAGAAGCTCGAAACAAATGACTGTTGTTGAAAAGCCCTATATATCAGCCCAATTAGGATCATTCACTACCTATAGATATCATAATGGTAGGGGAGCAAAGTATGCTAAATTTGCAGTCACTCGAGCGTTATGGGGACCTATGAGTTTGTTTATTAGGTCATAAAATCAAAAGTTCAGTAAAATTTTCCATTTTAGGGGGCGCTTTCCATTTTTATTTAATTTAATTTTCCATTTACAACAATCGTTTTTTCCGATTATAGCGCCATCAATCCATAATTCGAAAAAGTGTCTCCAATAAAAGTTGCTTATTTTCACGTAAAGAATCCAAATCTGCAATAAAAATTTGGGGGTCCTATTTAAGATTTCAAAGTAATCCCCCACGCACCTCCGTGGGGGCTCGTGTTTGATACCATTCAATAGCTTGTTCAAAAACATTTTGAAAGTGTGTTTTCTAGTTTTTCGATCTGACGTTCATTTCGCGAAATACTCGAATTTTTTTGTGAAACTTTTTGACTCACCCATTTCCTTACCCGTTCAAATCGTCAGATTTTTGAAATATACACTCTTTTGCATGTACTTATCTAAATATGACAATTTCGAGTATTTTTAAGGATAGTTTTTTTTCGGTTTCCCCTTAACGAACTTCCCTGTGTTAAGAGCCAATATATGGTAGAGGTACATCTGCAGGGTACCAGGTTTTTCCCCATATGATAATCTGACGCGTTCGAGTAACTGCAACAATCCCCGCTTTAGCTCCCCTACCATGAGCTTCATTATGATATAAATTTTCATTATGATACAGATTTTTAACCCATAGCGCTTTTCATCGATTGTCATTTGTTTCGAGCTTCTGTCATATGTTGTACAATCTGTATATAATATTAATATACACGAATTATACGACAGAATATTATTAAAAAAAGCTCGAAACAAATAACTGTTGTTAAAAAGCCCTATAGAATCGCGAGATGACATTCGCGATGAAGGTGGCCCATAGGCAGTGGCCAATCTCGGGTCAAATACATAGGTTTTGACAGTTCTCAATATATGTAAACAAACTGACTAATTTAAAAATTTATTCTTGTTAAGAAAATGCCTGAAGACAATAGGGATATTAAAAATTTATCCTCAAATTCATTTTAATAATTATTGTAATATTGAACATATAAATGTATTAACAAAATAATTAATTTAACCATATAACTACTTAATTTATACTAATTTAATTTTATACTTAATTTATAACTACTGCCCATAGGCAGTGGCCAATCTCGAGTCAAATACATACGTTTTGACAGTTCTCAATATATGTAAACAAACTGACTAATTTAAAAATTTATTCTTGTTAAGAAAATGCCTGAAGACAATAGGGATATTAAAAATTTATCCTCAAATTCATTTTAATAATTATTGGAATATTGAACATATAAATGTATCAACAAAATAATTAATTTAACCATATAACTACTTAATTTATACTAATTTAATTTTATATTTAATTTATAACTACTGCCCATAGGCAGTGGCCAATCTTGAGTCAAATACATACGTTTTGACAGTTCTCAATATATGTAAACAAACTGACTAATTTAAAAATTTATTCTTGAAATGAAAATGCCTGAAGACAATAGGGATATTAAAAAATCCTTAAATTCATTTTAATAATTATTGTAATATTGAAAATATAAATGTATCAACAAAATAATTAATTTAACCATAAAACTACTTAATTTGTTTGCGTTACAAAATTAATTAATTTGAATATATTTTTTGTTGTGAATGATCATAGAAAAAATCATGTATACAACTTGCATTTAATTATATCATTATAAAGCTCGTATTTTATACGAAACTCGCCACTACGCGGCTCGTTTCGTACCCGTCATACTTGCATCATAATTACCATCATTAAATGCTCGTTATTATAATATATAGTCGAGGAAATGAAGCATTTTGGCTCGCAATTTTTTCGTCCGGCATGGATTTACTTGAAATTATCACAGAAGGTAGGGAATAGTCCAAGGATCATTTTCTACATCATGCCGCTGTACGCTAAAACCTTGGGGGCGGTTGCCACCCTATCTCGGGGGTAGGAATTTTTTATTAAATTTTAGCCATGTAAATCGATGTAAAACGTAATTCTAAGAAAAAAATGTATTTTACATTTTTTTCGTAAAACTAATATTTTTCGAGTTATTCACGGTTGAAAGTAAGAGTTTTTCGACGAAAAAATCCACTTTTTTAGAGAGTTTTTTGAGAATAACTCGAAAAATATGCATTTAATCTAAAAAGCTGTAGCTATCGAAATTGTATCTTTTAGTAACACAAACCAAATTATTTTTCTGTAATATCTTTAAGACCAATACAAACCGAGATACGGCATGTTAAAGTTAGCTTTTTTCGTCAAATGTATAAATTGAAATATTCAAAGCCAAATAACGGGAAAATTTGCATTTTTTGAGGAAAACGTATATAATTTTTGCAACGATACAATTAGACCTTTCAAAAGAAAAAAAAACAAAAAGTTTCTAGCATAAAAATTGGGTGACTTGTGATCAAAAAAAGGTCGGTACCTGCTTTTCTTTATGAAAAAATCAGTGAAAACAACCCCCTAACTACCCTTCTAATTAAAAATTGGTCTTCACCTTTCTGTAATTCCTTTTATATTTGTATTTCAATACACCCAAGAAGTTTGACCTATGTAAAAGGACTAATTTTAGAAAAATTGGAGTTTAAAGAAAAATAGATTTTTGCAATTTCGTATTTTTCACCATTTTCTTCAAAATATCTCCGAAAATACTAGAGATACGAAAAAAATGATAAACTACTAAATTGTGGTTTTTTTCATAATTAAAATTTTGCTTTGCATAGATTTTCATTACAGTGAATAGTTAGCGAGATATAGCTGTTTAAAACCTCTATTTACGAGCAAACACCCCCTTATTCGACCCCTTTAAACCCACCCCAATTAAAAACTAAGGGATATTACGGAATTTAATTTCCAAAATCTTATAGCTCTTCAAAAATCCTACAAAATCATTTTTGAAAAAACTTTTTATCGCCAAAAATAAAGAAGCTATGTTTATCAAACGAATTTTTTTTTCGAAAAATTTGAATAGTCCCCTTATAGGAGCATTTTCAATGTATATAATACCACATAACTAGTTCGTACACTGGAAGATGACTAAAAAACTATTTGTATTTGTACATAGGTATTTTTAAATTCGTATTTTTGTGTAAATAAATTAAGTAACTGTTTTTGTAATTCTTTAATTCTACTTTTTTCTGTATAGATCTATTAAATTATCTACTTATAAAAATTGCAATGTTATTAAGGGTGGCTTTTAAGGGTTGAAATATGATATTATATCCTTTAGCATAAAACAATCATTATTTAACCAATCAAAACCAAATTTTACCCATATTAAAGTTTACAATGTTTGTATATAATTTTTGACAATAAGGGGTAGTTTACACCCCTAAAAATAATCAACGCTCTTGAGCATAATATAGAATATGAAGTACAGGGTCAGATGATCCTAATCTCAAATTTTTATGTAAATCGATGCAAGCCGAAATTATTCTTTTAGGATACGTCAATTTTTTATATAGGGTGTCCCAAAAGTAGTGGAACGGTCGAATATTTCGCGAACTAAACATCGGATCGAAAAACTGAAAAATACGTGTTCAATCATTTTCAAAAATCTATCCAATGACACCAAATACCAACCCCCACTACACCTCCTGGAGGTGGGGTGGGGGGTAACTTTAAAATCTCAAATAGAAACCCCTAGATTTTCTTGCAGATTTGGATTCGTTACGTAAAAGTAAGCAACTTTTATTCAAGACATTTTTTCGAACTGTGGATAGATGGCGCTATAATTGGGAAAAACGATTTATCCTGATACCATAGGTAAATTATAGAAACGGTCTAATATCTCGAGAAATACACTTCCAAATGAGAAACCAAAAAAACACGTTTTTAATATTTTTCGAAAACCTATCGATAAACACCAAAAATTACACTCCAACCCACCCCCTGGAGACGGGGTGGGGGTAAATTTAAAATCTTAAATAGCAACCCCCACTTTTTATTGCAGACTCGAATTCGTCATGAAAAATTAAGCTACATTTATTCGAAACATTTTTTAAAATTGCTGATAGATGGCGCTAATAAATTGTATTTTCCAATTAAAGCGCCATCTATCAACAATTCTAAAAAATGTTTCGAATAAATGTTGCTTAGTTTTTCATGACGAATCCGAATCTGTAATAAAAAGTGGGGGTTTCTATTTAAGATTTTAATGTTACCCCCCATCCCACCTCCAGGGGGTGGGTTAGAGGGTCATGTTTAGCGTTATTCGATAGGTTTTCGAAAAGTATTACAAACCTTTTTTTGGTTTCTCATTTGGAAGTGTATTTCTCGAAATATTAGACCGTTTCTATAATTTACCTATGGTATCAGGATAAATGGTTTTTCTCAATTATAGCGCCATCTATCCACAGTTCGAAAAAATGTCTTGAATAAAAGTTGCTTACTTTTACGTAACGAATCCAAATCTGCAAGAAAACCTAGGGGTTTCCATTTGAGATTTTAAAGTTACCCTCCACCCCACCTCCAGGGGGTGTAGTGGGGGTTGGTATTTGGTGTCATTGGATAGATTTTTGAAAATGATTGAAAACGTATTTTTCAGTTTTTTGATCCGATGTTTAGTTCGCGAGATATTCGACCGTTCCACTACTTTTGGGACACTCTGTATATATCTCCAACAGGGGTGGTTGTAAGGGTTGAAGTTTTATGATATTATATCTTAAAGCATAAAACAATCATTATGTAACTAATAAGAACTTATGTTGACAATATTAAAGTTTAAAATGTTAATTTATAATTTTTTACAATTAGGGGTAGTTTTCACCCTTGAAAAACCAAAAGCGTACAACGGCTCAATATAGAAAATAAACTAGAGGGTAAAATGAGCTTAATCCCAAATTTTTGTACAAATCAATGCTGGACGAAAAAATTGCGAGGTTTTGCCATTTTTTCAGTTTCATTTCCTCGACTAATACTATTGTCAAATGGGCTGCATGTTTTTATAATTTGTACGGAAATCTCAATGATCTGTGAGAAGTACAATTCTCTTCATCACTCCATTAAATGCTTCGTTAAGTCATTGTTTTATTTTGTATACGTGCCAAAAGTAATACATCACTTGGAAGTCCCTTTTATTCTTCCATTTATGTATCTCATGTGTTTCGTACTCTAAGTTAAGACGTCTGTTTAAATGCCTCAGGAAATTAACATGTCAATTAATCATCTCGGTCTTATAGAAAGTTCTGCATGTTATGGTCAACCACATGGTGATATTTTAGTCTAGACACGATATTTACGCGTTTATAGTTATGTATTATAATAAATGGTGACATAAATGAGCAAGAAATTGTTTAGTTGTATGTCATAGTTGTTCAGTAGTAGGATTATTATACAGTGTGTCAATTTGAAAAGGTACCACTCTCTATAATTTGGTCCCTATAGAAAGTCTAAAAATGTGCAAAAACACATTAAATTTATGAGGAAAACATTTTGCAGACCTGTTTTTAACTAAATTACATCAACTTTCTAGGGGGAGTGGTCACAATCCCCAAAATTTTTAATGGAAAGGGGGTTCAGTGATACCTCATTTTAAAGCTCGTTCAACTACCTTTTTAAAAATACTTCTTGGCAAAATCAAGTAAAATTATATCTAAGTAACTAGAAGTCGCAGTTAGAGTAAAGAGAGTCTCTCGGTAGCCGCCGAAGAGACAAGACGTGCAGAGTGCGGACGAGCAGCAGTAGCAGCGCAACAAGTCGAGGAGAGGGAAGTGCTTTGGTGTAACGTACTTCTTAGTACGGCTGTGAATGTAAGCACAGCAACACTAGAGCGCTCGCTCTCGCTAGACGCGAAGACGTGGAAGCAGAGGCAAAAGCCAACCTCTTGGATGTGGTGAAACTCAGGAAGTTTGATTTCATTGAATTTTCTGAGACATTGCAAACAAGGGTTGGAAAGCAGAATAAGCAATAGCGGGCTCGACGTGAGCCCGCTACGGGATACTCTCTGTGCCTCCGTTAGGAATGGGTACAGTTTAAAACACTGTGCCTCGACACTGCAAGGTGTAGTTATTTAGAATACATCTTGCAGCCCCGGCCCCTAAGGTCAGAGAGTTGAGAAAATCAAGAGGATCCCGTACCTAGTTCTGTCTAGGTACGAGAACTACCGCGCTGTTGTGCAGGGAGCCAACCCTGAAGTCGATGTGGTGTCGGGCCAATCGGCTGAAAAAAAGGCTTCTTCTAAAAGTTAGGTTACCGCTCCCAACCAAAGATGACACGAGTCAGATCTCGGTCACCCCCCAGATCCAAGGCGCTTTCCCCGCCAAGATATGCAGACTCTAAAGAGTCCCTCCTGTTACAGCACCCTGAAGAGAGCAGTGATGACCACTCGAGCGACCAGGAAGATGGAAAAGACGGTTTTACGATCCAAAATCGTAGAATAAGAAAAAAGAAAAAGAAGTCAAAAGGCAAGGACTCCACGCAGAACGTCGAGACCACCGAGAACGTCACCGAAGCCACCCAGGAAGTCGAGGATTCCCAGAACATCGAGGCCACCCAGGAAGTCGAGGACATGGACGAAGACGTCCCAGGCGCCGAAGGCGGGGGCACTACCAAACGTCAGAGGGTTGAAGAGGATGCCGCCAGCGAAGACGAGCTGACAAGGGCCAACGAAGAAATCAACCGACTCAGAACCCTGATGAAAGAATTTGCAGCAAACGTTGATGCAAACAACAAAAAATATGAAGAGGTGATCGCACAACAGAAGGCAGAGATCAAAGAGCTGAATACGGAGATTCGACGAATGAGCGAAAAGATGGATGCCAGATTCGACGAGTTGATAGCTCTCCAGAAACAACTCGCAAAGAAACCGGAGAAGAAAAACCCCGAAAAGACGGACAAAAAACCACCAGTAGAGCAGCCTGCCACCAAAAAGATGACCACCGAGCAGACTCGACCACCCAGCCAGAAGGCTACCACCTCGACGAAGGAGGCGTCCACCCAACAGAGGAAAAAGAGAAAGGAAGAGTTTCCACCCCTGGTGACACTAACCGACGAGGAAGACGCCACATGGACGTCCAACCAAGAAAAAGCCATGAAACTAGCTCCCCAGGTACAGCTACCCCTCCCCGAAGAACCAGTGCCATCCACGAGCACAGATAGGGACGCGCTTGCCGCTTCCAGTCAAACTGATACAGTGTCAATGGAAACAAACCAAAACGAAGAAGACGCCGAAGAAGCCGTGTTACCTGAAAACCAGGTAACACCATACAGAAAACCGCCTGTAATTAAGTTACAGAGTGTCAGCGAGACAGGGGCTATTCTTACCATAGCCCAGGGCAAAGGCATCATCACCACAAACAAAATCTCCAGAAGTGGCAGAGAGACGCTCATCCAGGCTAAAAGCCCGGATGACTACAGAAAGATGACAAGGATAGTGGAGGAATATGCAGAAGCATACGCCGCCAAAGAGAAAAAGAGGCTACAATGGATAGCCTTTCCACTCGACGAAGACAGGAAACCAAAATTAGTGTTACGAGGATTGCCCACGAATACCACCGAGAAGGCAATCCAAGAAGACATGGCAAACCAATATGGAATAACCTGCCACACAGCACGTAACATGTCTACGAGAGTAGGGAAAAGGAGGCCACTACCTATGTTTGTCATGACACTGGATCAGGAAGACGTGGAAAAAGCAAAGCGGGTAACGAACCTGTGCCACATGAAAGTTGTGGTAGAGGACCTACACAAGGCAGCAGGACCGACGCAGTGCTTCAACTGCCAAGGGTACCATCACGCCCAGAACTCGTGTCACAAGGACCCGAGATGTGTGAAGTGCGGCGAAGAACACCACTCAAAGCAGTGCCAGAGAGCCAGAGAAGTCAAGGCAACGTGTGCCAACTGCAATGGAAGCCACCCAGCCAACTACAGAGGATGTCCTAGGTGCCCAACCTGGGGGAGGCCTCCACCACAGAGGTCACAACAGCGACCACCACCAAACCGAAGACAGCAGGCAACCGGGGTATCCTACGCGCAAGCCACGCAGGGAGACCAACCAGCGCAGAACAACACACCGTCCAACCGACCAACCCTCCCAGATGAAGAGTACCTAGTCAGGATGGTCACAAACATCGTGACTAAGGTAGTCCAAGAGGTGATACTCAGCACCAGGCAGGCACAGAACTAATGGCAGAGAGGGGATACTTGAGGATAGGCTCCTGGAACCCGGGCGGCATAACCACAAATCAGAACATACTAGATGAACTCGCCAACAGATACGAGATGGACATCGTAGCAATTCAGGAAACAAAACTGACCAACAACTTCAACCTAAAGTTTCCTGGATACGACGTATATAGGAACGACCTCACTAGAAGATCAGGAGGAACGGCCATCCTCGTAAAGAAGGGTATTAGACACACCAGTTACACTACTCCACCACTGGTCAACATGGAAGCCACAACAATAGAAGTTAACATGAGGCAAGGCGCAATAAGGATTACATCAGCCTACGTAAGACCACAAGACCCTTTAATGGACGATGACCTAGATGCGTTCCTAAACATCGCCGAACCATCGATCATAATAGGAGACCTGAATGCAAGATCCCCCAACTGGAACGACAGAGCTACGAACAGGAATGGACGACTACTAAACAGATACATAGAAAACAACGAAGACACAATGGCAATGGGCCCAGAAGAACCTACCCACTACCCAGGAAACGCACTTCCGACACACATCGACTTAGTGTAGCCAAAAACCTAGGACTGCAATCAGAATTAATCACGCTGGACGAAGGATCAACTGACCACCACCCCATCCTATTAGAAATCGGAACATGGGAAGAGACAAACCCGCCAAAAAGAACAAAAAAGAAAATAAAGTGGACTAACTACAAAAGGTTAGTAAGTGAAGGAATAAACATAGTGCCAGTAATAAACAATCCAGAAGAAATAGAAGGAAAAGTCCTAGAGTTCGAAAATATCATCCAAGAGGCAATTAGAAACAGCACAACAGAGGAAGATGTCGAGATATTCATGGGAAGGTTCAAAGACATACCACAAGAAACACAAGAGTTGATAAGGGAAAAAAATAGAGCAAAGAAAACAGCAAAAAGAACAAGAAACAGAGTAGATAAATCCTGGGCAAATATTTTAAATAGGGAGGTCCAAACGGCCCTAAAACTCCACCGTAGCGAAAAATGGGACAACTTTGTACAAGAGATGGAAGAACAAGACTCAAACATGAGAAATGTCTGGAAGCTCCAGAAAATGTTGAGAAGCGACAGGAAACCCATCCCCCCACTACATGGAAGATACGGCATGGTATACACCATAGAAGATAAAGCAGAGGCAATGAGGACTACACTCGAAGATGAATGCAGACTGAACTTCCACCAAGATGAAGACGACGACTTCCTGGAAGAAGTCGAAGAACAAGAAGAAGGACCAGAAGACCCAGAGGACTTCATCCCCCCAACATCACCGGAAGAAATCAATGAACATATCAAAAATAGTTCACCGAGAAAAGCGCCTGGCCTCGACGAAATAACCAACAGAGCCCTAAAATATTTGCCCAGAAAAGCTATAGTGTATTTCACAAATATTATAAACGCAATATTAAGATTCAAGACATTCCCAAACAGATGGAAAGAGGCCCGTGTCATCATGATTCCAAAACCTGGCAAGAATCACACATTCCCACAGAACTACAGGCCAATCAGCTTACTTCCAGCGATCAGCAAGATAGTGGAAAGAGTCATCCTCAGCAGACTGCAAGCGGAAACAACCCGACTAAATATCATCCCAGAGGCTCAATTCGGATTTAGAGCAGAGCACTCCAGCGAACTACAAGTCCTCAGGCTAACCGAGTACATAGCAGCCGGTTTCAATGATAAGCAGTACACTGGAGCAGCGTTCCTGGATGTAAGCAAGGCATTCGACAGAGTCTGGCACAAGGGGCTCCTATTCAAAATGCGGGATTACGGGTACAGCGGAGCGATGACGAGGCTAATCTCGTCGTACTTGGGCGGCCGGAGGTTCAGGATTCGGATAGGACAAGTCCTGTCCGAACTCGGAATCCCGGAGGCTGGAGTACCACAGGGAGCGGTCTTGTCACCCCTGCTGTACACGATATACACCGCAGATGTACCTAGAACACCAGGTACCCTCATGAGCCTCTACGCCGACGATACAGCAATAGCGGCCAAGCATAGAAACGCAGATATAGCAGTGACCAACCTACAAACTGCACTAGAAGAAATTGAAGCATGGTGTATCAAATGGAAGATAGCCATAAATTCAGAGAAAACACAAGCGGTTCTATACAAGAAAGGGAGACAGCAGCCAGAGGAACAATTGAGGGTGCAGAACAGGCCCATCGAGTGGAAAAACGAAGCCAAATACCTAGGAGTCATTATGGATAAAGGATTAACCTTCCAAAAACACGTAGAAGCCACAGTCCAGAAGGCCAACATAGCAAGAGCGAATCTAAGAGGACTCACAGGCAGAAAAAGTAAACTAACACTCAAAACAAGGTTAAGATTGATAAATAGTATAATCCTACCGGTATTAACTTATGCGTCTCTCGCATGGGGACACGTATGTAATACACACAAGAAGAAGATCCAAGCAGTCCATAACAACAGCTTGAGGGAGGCCGTCAGAGTCCCAAGATATGTAGCTGAAAGATTCCTGTTCAGAGAACTCCAACAGGTGAGAGTCACAGAAACCATGACAGACAAGGCAAGGGTCAAATTCGCAGAATTAGAACATCACCCAAATTACATACTGCGAGAGACGCTAAGATACGACGAGTTCCACCGATGGAAGCACAGACGCCCGAAACAACAAATTATAGGATAAACTAAAAGTGATAAGTGATAGTAGTGTGTTCGTAGCTCGAAACAAGTGCCGAAGATAGCGTTACCCACGAAGTCCAAGTACCACGACCACCTCCAAGGTAAGCAAATATTAGAAAATTAGAAGGGCCTTAAGCCCCCAAAAAAATTCATATAAAATAAAAAAATGGCGAAAGCCCCCAAAAAAATTAAAAAAAAAACCAAAAACACAAAAAAATTAGAGCATCGAGTCATCGGGCGGGGCCCAGCAGGGCCCAACAGGGCTCAGTGGGGCTCGGCACGATGACTCGGGGCCCAAGCAAGCAATTTTTAGTACCGCGGATAAGTTATTAAGAAGATAAAGGCATAGAGCGCATCACGCTGGGCCTAGTTTTTTGCATTCGATTAGGATACCACAGTGGAATCTTATTACCCAGGGTTCCATTGTGAAGAGCATTTGGCTACGATAGTTGTGCCCCCATCGCGCATCAGCGTGCTATGGGGGGGAAAGGGATGGCCTGGGGCATTGGAGCGAGGTGGGGTGATCCCTGTATAACTCGGGTCAAAACACCTCGCCCCAATGACTTGTTACACCCGAATGTACTCCTTCGAGAGGGTGAACAAATCCCACAGGTCGGGTTAAATCAAATTGCTTGCTTGCTTCAAGTAAAATTATTAAACTAAATGATTATTATTATAGTTCAGAACTCCAAAATTATTTGGAGTACTGAGTCCAAGATTTTTCGAAAAGTCGGTACTGAAAATAAATATAATGTACTTATGTGATATTTTTGAAAAGGTAGTTGAATGACCTTTTGGGAGGGCTGATGTAATGTAGTTGAAAACTGGTCCAAAAAATGTCCCCCTCACAAATCAATTTTACGTGTTTTGCATAGTTTTAGATATTCCATAGGGGCCAAATCATAGTGTACTTTTCTTGGAAAAATCTTGGACTCATTACTCCAAAAAAAAAAAAAAAATTTTGGAGTTCTGAACTCGATACCTGCTTAATATCTTCTTGATATTAAGCTACTGTTTTACTTGATTTTTCTAAAAGTGCTGAAAAGAAATATAATTTATGTGGTATTTTTGAAAAGGTAGTTGAACGACCTAAGATATCACTCAACCCCTTTCCATTATATATTTTGGGGGTTGTGTCCGCTGCCGCTAAAGGATTAATGTAATTTAGTTGAAAACTGGTCTATAAATTGTCCCCCTCAGAAATAAATTTGATATGTTTTTGCATATTTTTAGATTTTCTATAGGGGCCAAATTATAGGGGGTGGCAACTTTTCAAACTGACACACTGTATAGGGTTTAATGAAAGAAGCGGGACCGTCTAATATTTAGCCAATTAAACATCGGATCGAAAAACTGAAAAACACGTGTTCAATAATTTTCAAAAATCTATCGAATAATAACAAACAACCCCTTCCCCCATCTACAATCACTAGAGCGGGAAGGGACATCTTTGAAATTTTAAACGGGAGCCCCATTTTTTATTGCAGATTTGGATTCTTCATAAAAAATAAGTAACTTTAATAAGATATTTTTTCTAGAATTGATGATAAATGGCGTTATAATCGGAAAAACCGATTTATGGTGATAACCTAGGAAATTATGGAAACGGTTTAATAATAGCTGTATCGTCTAAACAAATTCTTTATAAAACCAGTCGATAAATCTGAACTGATAAAAACAATCAATAGTATCAAAAGCAAATCTTCCTGTAGGTGGTCTATCGATAAAAATTTTTTCTAGAAAATGTGTTGGAAGTCCTCATCCCACTAATTAATAGAATTCTTTTAAGAAAGGTAAATTTCCAGAGTGCCTAAAGACAGCCATCATTATTCCTCTTCATAAGGGTGGTGAAATATCTAATATGTACCTGCAATTATAGACCTATTGCACTACTACCGGTACTCTCCAAAATTATTGAGAGACTCATAAAAAAGCCCGACTTATGTCCTTTCTCGTTGAAAACAACATTTTATCACAAAATCAGTTCGGTCTTTTAAATAATAAATGCACCACTGATGCCATGTTTTCTGTATTACATGAGGTTTATCAAGCACTGAACAATAATCTTCACACTGCCACAGTTTTTGTGACTACGCCAAAGCTTTTGATTGTGTGAATCACAACATTTTGATAAAAAAAGTAAATTTCTACGGAATTCGTGGTATTTCTTTAAATTGGTTCCAATCTTACTTGGATGATACGAAACAACTGGTTAGAGCAAATGATACAGACTCTAGTCTCAAAAACATTATATGTGGGGTACCTCAAGGTTCAGTATTGGGTCCTCTACTTTTCCTTATATATATTAATGACATCACTAGGTTAGAAATCGATGGAAAAATCTTTCTTTTTGCTCATAATACCAGTATCACTTGGAGCAACTCAAATATTTCAATTCTTCATGCTACTATAACTTCTAATCTACTTACAATAAAAACCTGGTCTGACTCTAATTTACTCTCGTTTAACGTAGATAAAACAATAACATTATCTTATAAAGGAGCTCTTCAACCCTTACCTCTTAATAACAGCCAGATCAGTACCGTTGA
The DNA here is from genome assembly GCF_917563875.1 of Diabrotica virgifera virgifera. Taxonomy (NCBI): domain Eukaryota; kingdom Metazoa; phylum Arthropoda; class Insecta; order Coleoptera; family Chrysomelidae; genus Diabrotica; species Diabrotica virgifera. Next base: position 283,604,122 of record NC_065443.1, on the reverse strand, counting down.
TTCTGTAAAATTTCTTGGTATTATTTTAGACAGCAACCTTAAATGGTGCCTCCATATTGATTTGTTAAGGAAGAAACTATCTTCAGCTTGCTGTGCTATAAGATCTGTTTCGAATGAACTCAATTTAGCATCTTAAAAAATAACATATGTTTCTCTGTTCGAGTCGCATCTTCGATATGGTCTTTCTTTTTGGGGTTCCGGTACAGCTGCCCAATTTTCAAATTACAAAAAAAAAGCAATAAGATATCTGTTTATCCTCAGAAGAACAACACATTGCACTGCAGAAGTTACTTCAAAGATCACGGAATTTTAACCCTTCTATCTTTGTATATTTTAGAAACTGTTCGCTTAATTCGTAAACATCTACATATCTTTCCACCAAGACCTAATCATGACTACTTCACGAGAAATTCTAACTTTGACGTATATTTACCGACCCCGTCCTCTGAGTTAGTAAAGAAATCTATATTATATTCCGCAAAAAAACTTTAGAACCATCTCCCTCTACAACTTAAATCTGCAGCATCTTTCCCCAAATTCCCCTACCTATCTGAAAGACCATACTATTCAGTAGAAGATTTTCTTAATCAATAACTAAGAAATTACAGTACTCTTTGCACAAGTAGTATTTTTATTATTTTTTTATCAAAATTTGGGTGTCGTATGCAGCAGCTTAACTTTTAAACTTATTAATTACTATGTAATACTATGTAGGTAGACTATGCAATTTGCAACTTATTTAAATTTTTAAATTTTGCAATTGTTTCTTTCTCTTTAACTTCATTATTATTATTATTTTTAATTGTATTGACGATTTATGTAATTTTAGTAAATTGAATTGTTATTGTTTTGTTTTTGACTTTTTATAAGCTTTGTCCATAAAATTGTACAATTTTTCAATAAAGCGTATTTCTATTCTATTCTAAACGACACAATTTGGAAAAACAAACACCTAAGAGTGGAAACAAAGGCCCGAATATAATATAAGTCAATTATTAGGCCAGTTATGACTTACACGGCCGAAATAAGACCAGATACAAGCAAAACACAAAGACATCTGGAGACCAACGAAATGAAGATCTTAAGAAGGATTTCTGGAAATGGACTACAGGACAGGGTAAGAAGTAAGGAAATCAGACGCATATGTGGGGTAATATGTTGGAGACAATATAAATACCTGGATAAAGAACAGAAAAGAAGAGTGGAATCAACACATAAGCAGGATGTCTGAGTCAAGGATAGTAGGAATAGCCAGGGACAAGTCACCGTTAGGTAGAAGTATAGGACGCCCAAGGAAAAGATGGAATGACAATTTAGGGGAGGAATGAAAGGCACCGTTGAAGAAAAACGGGCAGTACTGCCTATATAAAAGAAAAAGAAGAAGAAGAAGAAGAAAATGGTTTAATAGCTCGGGAAATACACCTCCAAATAAAAAAATCAGAAAACACGTGTTAATACTTTTCAAAAATGTGTCGAATAGCACAGGAACAGGAGGTGGGGAGGGGTGGAACTGTGAAATGTTAAATGGATCCCCTATTTTTTATTGCAAGTTCTGATTCTGCACAACATTCTTAAATAACTGTATGCAGTATCAAAAAAGTTCATTTGTAGACTTATAATTTGTATAAGTTTTTCTGTGATTACTGCGCCTTCTATCGACAAAATAAAAAAAAAATCAGATAAAACTTGTTTACATTTTCACGTAACATCCTTATCTGCAATAAAAAAATGTGGCTTTCCATTTAAGAGTTCAAAGTTGCCTCCGCGCTCGACCCCCAGCAGTTTTTTACTTTTCATTTGGAAGTGTACTTCTCGAGATATTAAACTTTGCTAGAATACCACAATAAATCGTTTTTTTTTTTCAATTATAACGCCATCTATCAATTCTAAACAAAGTGTTCCTTATAAAAGCTGTTTTTTATGAGGAATCGAAATCTGCAATAAAAATTGTGGTTCCCATTTAAGATTTCAAAGTAGCCACCCTCCCGCTCTAGGGGTTGTGGCTTTGAGGCCATTCGATAGATTTTTGAAAAATATTGAAACGTGTTTTTCCGTTTTACGATTCGATGTTTAATTCACAAATTTTCATCCGTTTCGCTTCTTTTATCACTCCCTGTATATCAGAGAGGAAAACATTGAAATTCTGTTTTCGTCGAGTAGGTATCAATCTTTATACTATCTAAAAATATTAAAAATCTCCAAAAACTCATAAAAAATTTTTTTGTTTGAAAACATTGGTTCGCGCCTCACCTTCAAGGTCGCGGTAATTTTTCTCCCGTATTTACACGATACCAATTGGTTGTTACTGTAATAACAAAAGAATTTCCACAAGTACATGGTCTCAGGTATTCCATTCTGCTGTTGGTTTATTAATAGATAGCAAAATACAGCGCGATGTTAGACAAGAATTGAAATAACTTATGTGGGTACAGTGTCGTATCAAAAATCTGTGTTATTTGCAAATTTTGCATAAAAAAACCCAGCGGATCAGTTCATGTGATGTACCTGTGATTTGAAATTTACCTATCTGGTAAAAACTACGGAGTTGTAAAGTGTGAAAAGTGCGATACGTTATACATATTAAATTTTAAAACATCCCATATGATTTGAACTTCTTTCTCATGAAATGAGTTTAGCCTGAAATACTTATTAAGCCTCAAATAAGACCTTTTTAAAAACTTACCGCTGTTTGAACCTTATGTTCCATTATGTGGTTATTTTAATAGGGTTTAAGATTTGAGTGGTGTAACAAGCCAATTTGTTCTAAAATTAAGACCCATAGTCCTCTCTAATTCAGCTTTCATTTTAAGAAAGTTGACTACACAGCAGGTCAACAGTTAGTCGACTCATTTTACAGCTCAATCTGAAGTAACCTGAGTACATATCCGATTTTTGCCAGCCGATAAGTGAGGTTCTTTCTTAAGTAAGTTACAAATAAAACAAGAGAATATAGTTACTTAATCGAAATTAAGAGGAAACAGTAGCGATCAACAGGTAGCAAAAACGCGTTCCAAGATTGCGGCTGTAATTTTGAATATTTTTTCGAGATATTTGGCACACGTATTCTTAATATAATAAAGAATAGCGGTACAGAGCCCAATTTGAAAATATATTAATATGTGGAAATTACTCTGTAATTAAATACAATATTAAAAAAACGAGCTTGTTCCGCCATTAAGAAGAACAAAAAAATACACTTTCTTCAAATAAACTTTTTTATCCGATGCCTAGATTTTGTGTCATTTTGGAACTATGTAGGTACTACAATTTTTTATTTCATTAGTAGTTCCAAAATGACACAAAATCTAGGCATCGGATAAAAAAGTTTATTTGAAGAAAGTGTATTTTTTTTTGTTCTTCTTAATGGCGGTACTAGCTCGTTTTTTTAATATTGTATTTAATTACAGAGTAATTTCCACATATTAATATATTTTTCAAATTGGGCTCTGTACCGCCATTCTTTATTATATTAAGAATACGTGTGCCAAATATCTCGAAAAAATATTCAAAATTACAGCCGCAATCTTGGAACGCGTTTTCGGTACCTGTTGATCGCTACTGTTTCCTCTTAATGCTCAAAATCTCATTTTGAAACAGTGCATTTTTCATTATTTTTTATTATTAGACATTTAAAGTAACTTAGTATTCTTGTGCAGTCTGCACTTAAACATGTTTAACCCTAGGTAGATTGACTAGACAGTGATTTTTTTGTTCTTTTCGCATATTTTCTGAATGGCATATCCTTTTATTTTTTATTTTTCTAAAAATCGGTGCTCATCGTGAAAATCTTACTTTTTAATGCCGCTGTAACAACTGTGATTATAGTGTAATTAAAAAGAAGAAAGATGAAGGAATATCCAAGTGTGGAAAAATAAAAAAGTGGAGCAGCTGTTTTAATTGACCACAAGCATAAAACCTAAAAAATTTCTTAACACGTTGACGGACAGTGCGTCAAATTTATAAGCAAGTGTTGTGACACTTATTTTCCAAAGTAGAATAGGGCAAAATGCAACGTCTATAGACGTTGTGTCACATTATATCAATGGAAATTAGACGTCTATAGACGTTTTGTCCGTCAACGTGTTAACAAATTTTTAAATTTCAACCTCAAAAAAAAAAGTTAAGGAGCCCAAAGAATAGTAGGGACTCTTTAGATAGCATGGGAAATATTATGAATTTAAGTGTAAGTTAGAAAAAGTAAATACTGATTTTCAACGAAAAGAGTTTTGTTACGCCCCTGTTTCCATAAATAAAAATATACCCGACAATCGAATGCGCGAAAAAATCTTCTTACAGGCGGACAGAACCTCTTAATACCTCCAAACGAAATCAAATATATTCTCGGGTTTCTAAAATATAAACCCCACAGGTCAATAGTCTCAAAACGTGATGTTTGGATGAAAAAGAGAGCAGAATAGAGAGCAAAATGGCACTACACCGTGGTCACCACTGGGATCAGTCTATTCCTGGCCAAAGCAACTGAGTATGTTGTTACATTAATGCCCGTTTTATTCCTGTCATAAAGTGTTTAACCTTTAGTTGATTGCGATTAAGCATGGGCGGAGACCCAGCTAGAGCCAAAGGCACAGTAAGATTTTGAAATGTTTGCAAAAACAAAACAAGGCAATAAAAACATCTAAGTACCTGTGTTTATCTGTGTTTATACTTTTGAAATCTGATCACAGTTGACAAATTATCAATTCTTCATTGATTTAAATTACTAAATTATACATAAATTCTAAGAGCTTAACCCTACGGTGTCCTCTTATTTTATCTATCAACTATTCTTCTTCTTCATGTACCATGTCATTTCAGAACGTTGGTTACCATCATAGCTATCTTAATTTTATTCACTGCCACCCTAAATAGCATGCTTGTATCAACACATTACCAACCTCGCAAGTTTTTCAACTATGAGGTTCTTCTTCGTCCTGGACTGCGTTTGTCTGCTATTTTTCCTTGCATGATATTTTGTAGCAACCTATATTTGGGACCTCTCATTACATGTCCGAAATACTCCAGCATTCTCTGCTTGATGCTTTTTATGATCTCAGTAGTCTTGCTGAGACGTTCTAGTATTGTGGAGTTTCGAATCTTATCCACCCAGGAAACTTTTAAAATTCTTCTATAGCACCACATTTCGAAAGCCTCAAGGCGATTTAGATCGATTTTATTCACAGTCCAGGACATGACACCGTAAAGTAAGACCGAGAACACGTAGCAGCGAAGTGGGCGGATCCTCAATGCCAATTTTAGGTCTTCTGTTACATAACACCTTGGACATCCTTCTAAAAGCGGCTCTAGCCTGCTCTATCCTAGATCTAATTTCGCTGTGACTTTCTGCGTTACAATTTAATTGCTGTCCAAGGTATTGCCCGGTTATAGATAAATGAGAAATTTAAAGCGATAGACCAATTGGTGTACAAATGGTAATACCGGTTATAGATAAATGAGAAATTTAAAGAGATAGACCAATTGGTGTACAAATGGTAATACCATTTGTACACCAATTATTGGTCTATCGCTTTAAATTTCTCATTTATCTATAACCGGGCTATAAACGATTTTATCAACTTGTTCAATTTTGGTATTATTTACATATATATATATATATATATATATATATATATATATATATATATATATATATATATATATATATATAGACGGTTTTATATGCTGTTGTTTACTTATTACGAGTATTTTGGTTTTCCGTATGTTCAGATCCAGACCTGTCTCCCTACGACTCTCAACGACACTATCAAGTAGTATTTGCAGATCTTCTTGAGTATGGTATGTTAAACAGTAAATGGTTGAGTTCAATTAGTTACCACTATAAACATCCTGGATTAACCGATAATAGTATAAAAAGCCCGGTTTCAGGTAAAATTTATTTCAAGCTTTATTATGGGAGTACCGTCTAGTCAGTGTTAATTGCAAAAGACCAACTCTGTCTAACTCGGTGGCTTATCGCTCCGGGTGGGTCTTAACAATGGGCCAGGTCAGATAAATTTAATAATATTTACGACCGCACTAATTGAATTCAACCATTTACTGTTGGACAAACCATAGAAGCTAGGAGTATTGTATCGTCCGGATATCGCAAATTATTGATGACTTCGCCGTTCACAAGTATTCCAACTTGTTTTTCAGAAAGTGCTTTTCTGAAAATTCTTTCGGAGTAAACGTTGAAAAGCAGGGGTGACAAGAGGCATCCCTGCCGTACTCCTCTTTTAATACTAAGAGTCTTTGATTCCACACCATCTACTAAAACTGATGTCTGATTCCAATATAAATTTGCAATTATTCGAACATCTCTGCCGTCCAAGCCAATGTCTTTTATCAATTATGCACTATAGTTAACACACAACACAGCACTATTCTCTGATTTTACACTAGTTAACACTTCCTTCTTCTTCTTCTTCAACCTAAGTTCGTCCACTGCTGGACATATGCCTCTTCCATTTGCTTCCATCGTTAATACTTTACACTAATTCAAATGGTTTTCTTCGTTAAGGTCTTCTTTCTAACCGAATATTATCGAGGAGCTGGATGGCCTCGACACCTATTTACATGACTATGAAGCCATTGTTGGTGACTACCTGTCATCTTCTTGATAACTTTATCTACATCTTCCATCTCAAGGTCCTTGAGGAGGTCGACATTTCTGATATACCAAAGAACAACAATGATGTTATTATGATATTACTTGAATTGGCTCAGCACAGCCCCAGGGCTGACAACCATACGTCCATACGCTCTTTTTAATATAGACTTTCCAACAAAGTCTTGCATCAAGTGTGATACCTAAGTAGTTTGCGAAAGATGAGTATGGTATGTGGGCATCATTTATTCTAATGGGAATGTTTTGGGTTTTTTTATTTGTAAAATAACCTAAAGTGATTTGGATTCATTTAGTTTGATTTCAATTTTTTAGTCCAATTATGGATTTTATTTATTAACAACTGTAATTTTTCTGTCGCTTCTTCGCTGGCATCACCTACTGCTAGAATAGCAGTATCATCTGCAAATGTGGTTACAGTATCATTATCTAGCATTTCCGTTGAGGGACGATGAATGTCAATAGGTGAAATCCATTTTGCATTTAAAAAACGTATCGTATCACACCATGAATTTCACATTGGCGACCGGAGCTCCAAAGTATTCCATTTAGGCAGCCAATTGTTCTTCTAGCTTGTGTTACCCTTTTCTTTATTTCCTCATCGTCTTTTTCCGTTCTATCGAAGATTACTCCCAGGTACGTGTATTCACTACAGGATGTGATTTCTTCATTATCCTCTAGTTCGATATTGGGTAACTCAGCTCCTATGTGTAGGTATTTAGTTTTTTCCACAGTAATTTCCAAGCCCCACTGTTCATATTCCTCCTTTAGTTTTCTTGCCATATACTGTAGATCGTCTTTATCATTAGCTAAGATGACTTGGTCATCAGCAAATTTTAAGGTATATAAACAAACCTCTCCGAGGTCTATACCTATACCGTGGCATTTACGTTTCCACTGGTTTAATGCTTTTGCAACATATATCTTGAACAAAGTTCGTGAAATACAGCAGCCCTGGCGCAGACCCTTGCTAACGATGAACTTTTTAGATAGTGTGTTGCCAATTTTTACTTGTGATGTAGAATTTTCATATAGATTTTTAAGGCTTTAATAGAGTGTAGCTGATGTTAGTTTCTTGTAGTGATTTCCACGATTTAGTCACAGGAATGCTGTCGTATGCTTTACGGAGGTCAACAAACATGAGATGGGTCTCTTGATTGGTTGCTGATTTTTTTCAGTTAATTGTTTTAGGCAGAAGACATTATCTGTGCAAGTCCTTCCAGCGCGGAAACCACCCTGTTCTTCTTCTTCTTGTTCCCTATACTCCATCTCAATGAGATTTCTAAGAATACGCCCGTACACCCGGCTTAGTGTACTAGTTACCGATAATCATCTGTAATTTGAGCAATCCAACTTATTTCCTTTTTTATGAATGGAAGAAATATAAGCTACTTTCCATAAACTGGGTGATGCGACACCGTTTATACATTTGTTCATACACCAAGTAAGTGCTTGAAAGAGTTTATCTGTGCCACATTTTATTAATTCGGCAGGAATATTTTCTGGCCCTGGAGCTTTACCATTTTTTAGTTCATTTACAGCTTTCTTCACCATATCAACTCCCACTACTATCTCTTCGCCTTCAACGAATACGTCTGTTGGTGATTGTGTGATATATTCGGCTCTACTTTCTGTTAGCAAACTCTCGTAGTATTCTTTCCATTTTTCTGTGGGTATTAACTGAATAGAAGTAGTACAGTGGAACCTCGATAACTCGGATTAATCGGGACCGCGGCCGATCCGGGTTATCGAAAATCCGGGTTAGCCGGAGAGCATTGTAAAAATTAATAAAATACGGTATCCTTATAGATAAAGTCCGTTATAATTAAAATAACATGAAATATATATGCACAGTACACATATCTAACTTACCTATTATAGTTGTATATTGTATAGTATAGACAGTATAGAAAGAGTATTGTTCATTTCTAGGTAAAAAAAACTCAGTCAGTTTCGCCTGTGTCAATTTCGTCTGCCATCGGAAGGATGTTATGTTATTTAAGAACAGTGGCTCTTTCATTGTTTAAACTTTAAAAGACCATTGTTCTAAAAATAATTTTTTAAAAGACAGATGAAAATAAATAAAGGAATAAAAGGTGCCTGTTGTTTGCGATAGCCCGATAATGGATAATCGATAATGGATAATCTGCTGCCGCCGTGTGCCATGAGTCATCTTTGAGTCATCTTTACCGTATAGTTCAAATTACAATACACAAATACCCATTATCTCTCAAATATTATATTATGGTCAAAGCCAAGTTTTATCAATGAAACTCGATATTTTTAAGACATTCCAGAAGCGGCTACAGATAAAATGTTTTTAACATAATACATACATTTTTATTGTTGAAATGTTTGTCTGATGAAAATCGGTCCGGGTTAGCCGGACTTCCGGGTTATCGGGGGCCGACTTATCGAGGTTCCACTGTATTTCTTTCTGGGTTCTTTATTTTGTTTAAAAATGTACTACTTTTGTTTGTAGTAACGTACTTATTTTAAATTGGACACCCTGTATTTTATGATCCCGCCATAAAGAGTAGTAACGTGATACTAAATACCAGTGCGGTCAGTTAAAAAAAGTTTTTTTGATCGAAAATGGCTAAATCAATGCAAAATCAAAGAATTCTTTCTATTTCGCTGCAAAATGTCGACGAACGGGCCCATATTTCGGTATGTAAATGAATTATGAATTATGGAGAAAGATACTATGTTGATATTTCTGGTTTCTCTCGTAAAACACTACTTATCATAATGTTGAGATTATATTACTTGCTTGTATCTTGGATAACTACATTCCTCGCTTTTTTAAATGTACAAATAAGGATGTTCTTCTTCTACTACTACTTTCTTAAACCCAGCAGCTGGTTATCTTAAAAAAACTTCTTTTCTTTTTAGTTATGAAAAATGTTTTCAAACTCGATAGGGTGGTCTTCAAAACTTTAGTCCAGAGTATTATAGTAGTACAGTAGTCAATTTAGTATTAACGGTAGCTGTACTAGAAGGAATGATCAAACGGCAGAGGTTTGTCACGTATTTAGAGAATACATTGAAACCGCATGATGATCAAATTAATAATCAAAAATTGTTAGAGCCTAATCAGACAGAGGAGAGAATCAGACCAACATCCCCGAAGGAAGTAGCTGATGAAATAAAAGACAACATATATCCTAAGAAAGCACCAGGATATAATCTAGTTACTGGATAATTACTAAAAAGCCTGCCTCGCAAAGTCGTAGTCAAAATGACTAAAATCATTAATGCTGCTGTTAGATTGAGACATGTCCCAAATTTCTGAAAAATAGCTAAGGTTGTAAGGAAAACAAAACCAAGGAAATCACCAACTAAAGTCTCCTCGTATTGTTCATTATCACTTTTACCAGTGATTTCGAAGCTTTTTGAGAAACTCCTGCTAAAAAAATTAAACCAATAATACAAGAGAAAAAAATTATTTCAAACCACCAATTTGGCTTTAGAAATAAACATTCTACAATTGGTCAGGAACACAGAATTACCAACATAATTGAAAAATCATTAGAAGAAAGCAAAGTCTGTTCTACAATATTTTTAAACGTAGCTAAGGCTTTCGACAAAGTTTAATCTATAAACTCAAAATTCTTTTCCTAAACAATATTCAGAAATAATTTAAATGTTTTCTAAATGATAAAATAAGAATATCATTGTCCATATTGATTATTATGTTATTATATTTAGGTCCATATTAATAATTATATTTAGGTATAGGAAACCCTCAAAGACAAAAATATTAAATTTGGTACCCAACCAGAACATCAATATTGGTGAGAAAGAAATAGAACTTGTAGATAGATATAAATACCTGGGACATGAAATTACTATTGGCAGGGATAACCAGACTCATGAACTGAAGAGAAAAATCGGTCTTGGGTGGGCAGCATATTGAAAACTTAGAGAAACTTTTAAAATTGAGTTGCCCACATACCTAAAGAGAAAGGCATTTGATCAGTGCGTCCTTCCTGTCTTGACATAATGAGCAGAAACACTTACCCTAACTAAAGCCTCCGCTACCAAACAAAGAGCGAACACAGAAGAATGGACCGGTCCATGTTGGGAATAACTCTCCGAGACAAAATCAAAACCGAAGTGATCAGGAGAAGAAAAAAGCTAACTGATCTCATCGAAAGGATTGCCAGATTAAAATGAAGATGGACAGGACACATAGCCAGAATGACAGATGGGCGATGGACAAAGAGGTTATTGGAATGGAGACCAAGAAAAAACAAGAGAAGCGTCGGCCGACCGCCTACAAGATAGATCGATGATTTAAGAAGGATAAACAAAAACTACATGCAACTAGAAAATGCTAGAGCGGCGCAGCATAGACAGGGTTGGAAACAAGGGGAGGAGTTTCAGCATGTGGACTTTGAGGCTGGATGATGATGATAGGAAACACTTATAAAGTATAACCTTAAAAGGACCTTAAAATAAACCTTAAGAAATAATGTACAGTTATGATCACTGAATAGTTTACACCTTAATTTGTATATTGTAATACTGTAAAGTTGCAGTGTCGTACGGATCTGATAAATGTCAAAGTCAAAAAATTTCAAAAAGTCAATACGTGTCAAAAGTTTCGCGTGTTGATCAAACTCCTCAAAAAAAACTTTTTTGTATACTTTCCATTTTGTTAATTTTTTTTTATTTTGCTTAATGCCTCGACAACTAATGGCCCTTGGCATTTTTGTTAAATTTTGTAAAATATATTTATATTATTTTTATTTTTTAATTTTAATCAACCTATTCTAGGTACACCACTGGTAACGTCACTTTGACGTAAAAGGTGCGTTTAAACGAGATGAAATTTAAAAAAATTGGCTCCTAGATATGTAAGCCTGTAAACTATTCAATGATCGTAACTGTACAATGATGAGCGCGCTAATAACCGGCAGAATAACGCAAAAGATGGAAAACATAATACATTTTGAAATAAAAAGAGATGAAACTAGTAGAAGTGCAAAATTATCGATAGGGACGTATAAATTTACATTACCATACATAGTTTTACACATTTAGACGTATCGGAGGAGTATGACAACTGTCTCTGAAGAATTTTATAAACTTTTCCTGTCACAGCCGTTAAAAAGTCGAAAGGTGGGAAATTATGTAATGTAAATGATTTATAGGTTCCTATCGATAATTTTACACCTCTACTAGTTTTATTTCTTTTCAATTCATAACGTTTTCCTTTTTTTGAGTTATTTTACCGGTTATTAGCGTGCTTATCACTTTATATAAAAGTATAAATAAGTACTTATTATTTTTTAAGGTCAATTAAAAAATCTCATCAGTGTTTTCCATAAGGAAAAGTTTAACTTTGATATACCAATATTTTTTTGGGGCACCCTGTGTAACTCACATTATTTTTAAATTGTAGTGTTAATGGCCCTGTACCTATATTTCTATAAAGGAAAAACTTTTCCTGTTCCCATATACAGAGATCGACGCGTATATGGGCCACCCTCTATGTATATTTAAATCTTAATTAACTATTTAGTTAGAGATGTGATTTAAATATTTCTACTAATTACTCTAACATTAAAAAACCATTAAAGATATTGAATAATATTTCTGGTTCTGTGTGATGTTAAACCATCATTATTTTGCAATTCACACTTTTTTGCAAATAGCTGTTTATTTTTACATTTGCATATATTATATTATAGAATAACATTGGTTAATAAATACTACTGCGTTAAATACCTTTTTACTTAATTTCACAAAAATGTTTGTTTTCACAAGTAACTGCTGGTTTAACTATAGCCCAGGGCATTTAGCACTAAAAAAAAACCGGAATAAATAGATTTTTAGATACAGCACCTAGAGACTTACAACTTTTTGCATTGTGTTCAGGATGACGTCAGGAACAAAGTTTACAATAGTAAAATGGGTGGAAATGCACAATTGCATTGAAAATACATAACATGCATCCAAAAGTGCATACACCTGTCAAAATTAGTATATTAATTTCTAGATTTTGGTTTTCTGGGGGTTTTTGGGGTCACTGAACACGAATAAGCAATCAGAACCGACCACCGATGCACCTGGTGCGCAGGGTTATATAAAGGTACGTCATCTGGAGTTTCGAGGGTTCTCGGCACTAAATTGATGCAAACAGATTACTCAAGGGGTTTTTTGGTGTTGATGAACACCAATATTATATTAGAACCGACCCTCGGAGCACCTAGTGGCCAGGGTGAATGATATGCACGATATATTCTGGAATTTCGAGAGTTTTCGGTTTTCGGAGGTCGGCCGAGTAATTTATTTGCATCAATTTAGTGGAACCCTCAAAACTCCAGAAGATGACGTGCCTCAGAAGTGACCCTGGGCACCAGATGCTCTAGGGGTCAGTTCTGATGAAGTATTCGTTTTCAGTGAGCCCAAAATCCCCCTGAATATCAAAATCTGGCCCTTAATATACTAATTTTGACATGTTTATGACCTTTTGGATGCATGCAATTTGCATTTTTGCAATTTTTCTATTGTAACCCTTTTCCTGACGTCATCCTGAACATAATGCAAAAAGTTGCAAGTCTCTAGGTGCTGTACTTAAAAATTGATTTATTTTTTCTTAAATGCCCTGGTCTACTAGTATTTTGTAGATATACCTACAATTTTTTTGTTATTTTTTTTTATTAGAAAAATAAGTCGCATCCACCAAAAGGTTATTAGCGACGGAACAAAATATAAATAACAAAAGTAAACAACTACAGATTGTACAAAATGATTATGGATCTTAGATAATTAACTATATTGTCATAGGAACAGTTTTGACCTAGAACCTCTGGTAGAGCGTTTGGGATATTGTAGCGCTGTCTTTCTTAGTCATATTTATTACAACTTATTAAAAAGTGTTCGACTGTTAATCGGACGTTACACTGATCACATATAGGTGGATTATTCTTTGTGAAAAGGTAAAAGTGCGTTAACCTGGTATGTCCTAGACGTAAACGCGCAACCGCAATTTGTTCTCGTCTATTGCGCGACGATGGAATCCACTGAGACACATTATTTTTGATTTTATTCAGCTTAGAATTATTCTGAGACCGCCCATTTCCCCACAAACACAACACTTTATTTTTAAAATAAGCTTTTAAGTCACTGGAAACACACTTGCCTATAGGATCCGAAAAATCACTTAAAATTGCTTCTGGTCAGCTTCTTCATTTCCTGTTATTCCGACGTGTGAGGGAACCCATAAAAATTGGACGCTTCTTCCATGTTCATGAGCTTGGGAAAGCTGGTATTTTAGCAACTTTTCAAAAGGATGTTTCGGAAAAATGTGTTTTAATGTGTTAAGAGAGCTAAGAGAATGTGTTATGATCAGGGCTTTTGTGAGTGTAAGCTCGTTAAGAAGTTTTACAGCACGGTATATGGCGTAGAGTTCAGCTGAATATGTGCCTGCACCACCGCTTGCACGACTTGCATCTGTACGATCTTTGTGGAAACAAGTGAAATGTTTTGAATTGTACAACTGATTGGTCTTTAAGTTTGTCTCATGTAGACAAATAATATCTGGAGAATATTCAGATAAAAGAAGCTGCAGCATAGGGAGACGATGGAAAAATCCATTAATGTTTCTTTGAAGTATGAGTTGAATGTTGTTAACAGATTCGGAGTTAGATGATACTGAACAATTGTCTACAGAAGAGTCACTGTCTAAGTCAGAAATCTCTTTCCCTAAATGGTTGTGTAGTTTCTTTTGAAGTTTTGTAAACTTGGTTTTTGTAGATCTGTCATTTGCATATTAATAGCTGCTTTGTAAAAGATGGAGTAAACCAGCCATATCGGTTGTAAATTCTTAACCGACGCTAATAGTGTCGGGGGAGCCTTGGACATTATCAATCAGTAAGGATAATTGGTGGTAATTTAAAACGAATGGTGGGGTATGATTATCAATAAAATTTTCAAGAGTTTCCCGTGTAGATGGGACTTTAGGTGAGCGCGGTTTTTTTGGTTTAGATAGAGGATTTGGGTTTTGCAAACAGATTTTGTGATGAAATTGCTGAGTCTGAAGGAGGCGTATAGATCTCACCAATACTGCGTTTTATGGAAGAACTTGCGTTTTCGCAAGTGCTATTAGAGTTTTCACTTAAATGCTGTGGCAATATTACATTTGGAAGTACTGGAACAAACTCATTGGTAGTGACAGAAGTCGAGCTTGAAGTTTTATTTGTAAGATTGGTTGAAATGGTTGTTTCAGAAAATTGTGGTGATGTATCAGTTTTCTGCAGTTGTATCTAATGGAAAAGGTGCTGATAGATTGTAGGATATTGCTTCCGAAGTTTGTGAAAACGGTATTGCCGCTGAATGAGGTTGATTGAAACTGTTGCTATGAGTAGGAGTATTAGTAATTTCTTGGTCATGGAGATTTGTAGGTGTAGGTGATATGCTCGGATTTGATAATGGATAACTTGGTGACTGCTGAGTGTTTGGTACCTTGTGTAATATACTTGTTGGAGCTGTTTGATTTGGTACTTCATTGTTTGACGCAATATGAGTTGATTCCGTTAGTGAACTGTTATTGGCTAATACTTGATGAGGAATTGATGGGCAGACATTAGATAAGATTAGTCTTTCTGCTGGAGAGACAAGTCTTCGTGCTGTTACAACTTCGCCGAGTACTTTTATAGAGCCATGTTGTGTCATGAAATTATCTACTACGGTTCTGTTTGCCAAATACATGCAGATTCTATTATGAGATAATCTAGATGAAAAAATAATATTTTTTGGGTTGATGATTGTGCTCAAAGAAATAAGATAATCCTGCAGTTTAGCATTATCGATACAACTAAATACAATTGCTTGCGTCTTACTCGGAAAGAATGTGAAGCGGCTGATGCATAACTGTTTGTGAAGTTTGAACGTTGATTTACTGGACTGATTAGATCGGAAGGTGTCTTTACATTATGTGAAGTCATTTTAAGCTTTCGCCGCTCACTACGACTCTGGTAAGTGACAAACCAACCGCATGCTAACTAACCTCACAAAATTATTGTACGATGGTGTATATTTATTATTTGACGTTTTCTTTTCACAATAATAAAATAATAATTACGTATAGATAACTTACAGTAGTATCTAGTAGATAAACACTTTTGTTTTTAAAAACTATTTAATAATACCACTTGTTTTTACTAAAAACCAGAGAGTACAAAATCCTTTTTTTTTTTTGTTATTATTTGCACATAAAACTGGATTTGTATTTACAAAAATATACCTATAATACACATATCGACAAATATTGGATTTTTGTTTATATTGTTCATCCAACACAACCATTTTGGTGGAATATTTCGTGGTCAGTTGAGTAGGTCCCTTAAAAAAATAACACGTCTGTCATCCTCTTGAATCGTACTATGAAATAAGCAAATATTGACTTTTTTGAAGAGGTGTATGTGTATAGTTGTTTACAAAACGTCTTTTTGTTTTGAAAGTATTATAGAATTGGTTATTAGGTGTTTTTTCGCTAGGGATTTTGTGTTTTTTTTTGTTTGTAGTTGACATTCCTCGGATAGTTTTTAGTCACGTGAGACAGTCCTTCTTAGATCGATGTTATAAAAATGTTCTCAAGCTGAAGAGTTTGTTACCTAATATCCGTGTAGTAGTATTAATCAGTGTTTCATTTCAAGACATAATTTTGTACTTACTTACAGATATATTGTTCACATAATTGAAATCATTGGTTTATATGTCATATCACTCCGGTCAGTTTAAAACAAGAATAAAAAACCGCTAAACGCCGTAAAAATGAGTGGCGCATACAATATTCCAGCTACAAAAGAACTGATATGAATATTACGTGGCGCGAAAATATATTTTCATTTTGATGCAAAACAAAATTCTAGTTTTATTTTAAACTATTTTTCCATAATATTTGCTAAATTTGAAGTAAAACGCGCCACAAAAGAGTAACTTTAATACAGTTTGAATTTTGAAACTCTTTTGTGACGCGTTTACTTCAAATTCAGCAAATATTATGGAAAAATCTTTAATAATATTCATATCAGATCTTTTGTAGCTGGAATATTGTATGCGCCACTCATTTTTACGGCGTTTAGCGGTTTTTTATTCTTGTATCAGGAGTTTTTCAGTTTTTTATAAATTAAATGTATGAAGTTGAATGCAATTTTTCTCGATTACACGTTAAGCTTTATGAATGGTCGCCTTTGTCGCATTATCTCCCAAATGATCTAGTGTCCATCGAATGTACACTAGATTTTTTTCTATTCGAAATATATTGAAAAAAAAATATTGGGATGGCCGGTTAATGAACTCGGATTGCCAGATCAAATTTAGCGTCGTAACCACTACAACTACATAAACCATTTCGGGAATAATTGTTAATTTTATTATACTTTTGTAGCTTAATAACTTCTAAACAGATTAACCGATTTTGATCACTAAACATGAGTTTGAAACGTATTGACAAGTAGTATCTGATGCATCTAAGGTCAATTATGATAACTGAAGCTATTACAGGAATTATTGAGCTTGAAAAACCGTTTTCCCATAGGAAATAGATTTGATCATACTTATGAAACCTATAACTTAAAAATTCGAATTTTCCCGGATATGAGGTATACACCGTCAGATTCGTCTAGAGTCTTTCTACAAACGCTCAGTTATTGGCGCAATTTGTAGGTTGAAATTTTTAGTAATTGTCGAAAAACCAAAATTTTCAAAGTTTAGTTTTTTAGTTCTTCGGCTATACTGAGCCGTGTGTATGTCTGATCGTGACGGCTTGGACACCATTTGAAAGCTTAACTCAACACTATTGATTTGGTGTATTTGCGGTTCTCCTGTCTCTTCTTCAACCGAAGATATATACCCCCAAAAAATATGCCGTTTTGTACTTACCAAGTCCTATAGCTGGCTTATGGGTAGTCAAAACTCACAAACTACACCGGTTCTGAATCGGCCCTCACCCCCTCTTCAAACATAGAAATAAAATTCAGAACTTTTCCAGTCACATACATACGAGTACATATCCACAAACTTTTTCCCTTTTTTAAATAGAAATTGAGTCATATTTCTGAGCTCGGTAACTTTTGAATGGTATAACCGATTTTCAAAATTAGACATGCGTTGGAAAGGTAATGATCAGTACTATTATAATCCGCAAAGGTAGGAGTTAAATTTTCGAAGTTTTTGGAAGTTTTGGGGACGAGAACGAAAAACAGGCCCTAAATAGGAAGGGCCGTAAAATCCACACCCTTAGACCAAAATGGATGGTTGACATATGAATGGGTGAGTCTTTTCCTGAACTTTAAGATGGGAGTTGGCACAATTTTCAATTCTGTTAGATTTAGAAAATCGAAAATTTCATGTATATATAGTGTCGCGTGTAGGGGGGTGTGGGTGTGCGCCACTGGCGAGAACTGCCGTTCTCTGGTAATATGACAATATCGAAAACTCAAAGAAATAACAAGAATCTGTTCATAAACGGATCCAATGGCGAACGAGTCGACCAATATGCATATCTTGGAACATTGATCAACTCCACAGGTGATTACTCTCAGGAAATCAAAATGAGAATAGAAAAGGCTAGAACAAATTTTAACAAAATGGGAAGTGCTCTGCACAAGAGATTTTAAGTTGGAGCTAAGAGTTAGGTTGGCTAGGTGCTACGTTTTCTCGACTTTGTTTTATGGAATGGAAGCTTGGACCTTGAATGCGATATCAATGAAAAAACTAGAATCATTCGAGCTGTGGGTGTACAGAAGAATTCTAAAAATATCGTGGACAGAACACGTCACAAACAGAAAGGTTCTGAGAAAGATAAATAAAGAAATGGAAGTCTTAAATACAATGAAAACAATAAAATTAGAATATCTCGGACATATTGCACGTGGAGAGAGATATAACTTGCTCAAATTGATTATGCAGGGAAAGATTCAAGGAAAAGAAGCATAGGGAGACGCAGAATATCGTGGCTGCGCAACCTGCGAGAATGGTACGGATGTACATCAAATAAACTGTTCAGAGCAGCCGTCTCTAAAATCCGAATAGCTATGATGATTTCCGACATCCATCGCGGAGATGGCAGTTAAAGAAGAATATCTAGAGTCTTATTTCTATTCATATTATGAATATTGCACTCCCCACTTGTCTGGATATATCTTTATCTTCGGTTTGTTTATTACACACTAAACCAGCAGCTTTCTTTTTTTTTATTTGCAAACTCGTATCAGCCTGTATGGCTATTAGCGAAAATGATAGTTTTATTAATAATAATAATAACTATAGAATACTACAATTGAATTTTATATAAACAGTTTATTGCTTTTAAGTATTGAAGGATCACTTTGGAACCGCACTTTGAGAATAGTATTTTCAAATAATTCGGGATTCCGAATTAAACTCATTCCGCACTGTGTAAAGGGGCACTCCATTAGAAGGTGTTTCATCGTCAAATGGGTCTCACAAGCATAACACTCCTGTTGAGGATCTCGTGTCATCAGATGTCCATGCGTGAGGCGGCTATGACCAAGCCGCAAGCAATCGCGAGATGATCACTTGGGAAAAACGATTTGTGGAATTATCAGACAATCTTGTTTACGCACATTTATATTCATATCTAACAATACGAACCAGTACGCCAATGCGGCTAATATTAATACATATATGGTTCATTTTTTACTACCCCGCGCTCTCAAGCAGAGGGGACTGAAGGTTGAAGTTCACCAAAGACAGATTCCAGAACCCCATGATACTTTTCTGGAAACCAATGATTTACCGGTTACATTAGCAACAAACTATGTCAAGCCACTTTATAAATTAGATTTTGACACGATTTACAAAAAACTAAATATTATATTTCCGAAATATTCAGAATCATCTAAAATAAATAACACTTTATTGAAATCCATATTGAGTGAATACACTAATAAAACCATAATCTACAGAGACGGCTCTAAACTTAACGATGGAAAGGTAGGGTCTGCAGTGTACATTCCTTCCAAAAACAAGTCATTTAAAATAAAACTTCATTCGCATTGCTCTATTTACACCGCAGAAGCAGTAGCTATTGGGAAAGCTCTGGATTGGCTGAAGCACGAGGGTATACAAGATGGAGTGATTATTTCGGACTCTAAGTCAGTTCTTAGCGGACTTAATAATATTGAATTAAATCGTAAGACCTGTGAGCTGATATGTGAAATTAAACATAAAATTAGAAACACAAATGTAACATTTATTTGGGCAAAAAGTCACAGCGGGATAAAAGGTAATGAAATAGTAGACGAGCTTGCTAAGAATTCGACGCATTCTGGTATACAAGAATATATTTTCACTGTTACGGATCTAACCAAATTTCATAATGAAAAAATAAACTATAACTGGAAAGACAGATGGAAAGTATTGGCGAATACTTCAAATAATCATTATTATAAGATTCATCCTGTGTTACCATCCTTAACAGAATTACCACATATATTTCAATATAACATAACTAAACGATCAGCTGCAACTATCGTTAGACTAAAAACTAGTCACGGTGCTGTTCCAGCTCACCTGGCTAGATTCAACATTATCGAATCAGGAAAGTGCTCATGCGATAATATTTCCCAGTGTGATATTAATCACATCCTTTTTGGATGTTTTAAGAATAAAACGCTTTCAGATATATTTTCTGAAAACCTTGTAAAAAGTAAGGTGCAACTTCCAGCAAACATAACCCATCTGCTGTCACTCAATCAGAAATCAATATTTGAACTCGTATGCAATCATTTATACGCTTCCGGATATATAATTTAGATTTGTAACAGTCAAGCTTCAGTTCGTAATATACCATAATTAATAACTTATAATAAGAGTATGTTAATATGCAAAAATCTGTGGCAAATGGACTAATTTCTATGCCAAACATCACCATCATCATCATCATCAGAACCCCATTCGAGTCAAAACATTCAGAGAAGCAACACACATAATAATATAGCCCTTTTATTTTTTAATACTGTTATATCGATACATTTTTGGCAAAGTAACGTAAGTGACATTTTTGGCGAAAATCATGTTTTTTCATTAAACTAACTCTATTAGTGTTTAGAAGGTACTGCCAAAGTGTAGTAAGCCTAGAATTACTTTAAACCTTTTTTTTTAAATATTTTAAAAACGTATGTCCAGAATTGATTTAATCATACCCGCAAAAGAAACGCAACTTTAGCACTATTTCCATAATAATAACGTAAGCAAACGTCGTTTACCGCCATAATAACGTAAGTACCGGTCGGATTCTGTTACTTACGTCAGATTTTCGCAGTCAGTGTTTGGCTTACGACAGTGACAGATTCGTGCTACAATCGACTAAATTATTGATTTTAGGTAAGTTATAACGAAAAACATGTATCTGTAGTTATTTCAAAAAACTCTAAAACCTTAACTAACATTATGAACCTGTAAGACTTCATTTCATATTTAATTTCGTTTATTTATTACAAATTATTTTGACATAACCTAAAAAAAAATTCGGTTGAATTGTTTGTTAAAAAATCTTTGTAAATTTTGATATAAAATATAAACTGTTTGTGAAAAAAATAAGTTTAAAATTGTAAAATTATCAATTTGAACTCTTGTATCTAGAAAACGGTTAGAAATAAAGAAATACTGCTTGCATGTTTCTATTGTGATTTGCATAGAATAGTGCAGTCACTGAAGGTTTTTACCTCCGATTTCGTTGAGCTTTCATCGATTTTCATGAACATTGGTGAGTAGTTAGAGGATACCTCAAGGAATAAAGGTGACATGATGCAAACTTGCGCTTTTACCCTGGGGGTGGATGCTACCCCTTCTCGGGGGTGAAAGTATTTTATTAAAAATGATATCATAAGTCGATAGAGGGACAAATTCTAAGCCAAATTTGTTATACAACGTTATTAAAATAAATCAATACATTTTGAATTATTAAATAAATATCAAAGATTTTATTTTTTTCGTAAAAAATGCCTGTTTTAAAGTGGTTTTTCACGTATAACTCAAAAACTATAAGCTTTTACAAAAAACTTATTATTGACGAAATTGAAGATGATAAAAAACTAAATACACACCCCTTACATAAAGAACTAAACCAACGTTAATTCAAAGTGAGCTCTGGGTAATTGAGTGTATATTATTTTCGACGAGTACTCAAATCTAAGCATTCAAGCTTAAATAACGGGAAAACGATGCACTTTATAAAATTTGCAAAGCACTTGTCAAAGTACTTCGTAATACCTATCAAATGAGCTGCAGAAGAAGTTAATAGCTTCGAAATTAAGCAAGTTATGATGAAAAGAAGAGAACCCTTTCGAATTTTTTAGAAAAAAGTTTATTAAGAACACTTGTTTAGAACTGAATTTTATTTACCATTTATGCCTTACCGACACTTGATCAGTGCCTAGATATTTTTAAGCTAAACTACTGTTAATAAACTACAAATAAAAAAATGAATACGTAATTGCAGATTATCCGAAAGTGTTTGTTTTTTTAAGGTCGAATGCGACAAGAAAAGGTCGTTTGTGAACCTGAAAAAATTTATAAGCAACTGCTTCCAATATCCGAATTGAAAAAAAGGGATCTGGAAAAACTCTGCAAAAATAATGTCATACCTGCCAGGTTTCATGATGAATATTTTAAATTAAAATGTAAGTCTTCTCTTCAAGATGAGTTAGCAGAGACTGATGCAGAGGATGACACTGATGATGAAGCCTCCAAAACTTAATAAAAAATATTATGTATTTAGTTTATTATGTATTTACTAGCAAGAATTTAATATTTCCTTTAGTTTTTTTTTTCATCTAGCTATATAAATTCACTTAAATAAATATCAGATTGTTGTTGTAACGTTATTATAATAAACGATTGTTTGTAATTCTTTCCAAATTACTTTAACTGCTACAATTTCCCGCCAAAGTGACGTATGTGTGTGCTTACGTTACATTTTTTATCAAGACTCAAGATTTTAGAACCCGTAAAGTAACTTAAGTATCAATTAACCGCTAAAACTATACAAAAACTTTAAAAAATATTGTTCTTTATTAAACTGTAGACCTCAAAAAACACCCTGGTAAATTTTGTATAATTTAAATAAGTTTAACCAGGTTAAATTAAAAACGTGGTTTTTCTACAAAAACGTTTTTGGTGACTTACGTTACTATGCCAAAAGTGTATCGATATATCTAGTTTACTCAATATACGTTTAAATTCAAAAATATTTACTTAAGTGCGAAGTTATTTACGAACACCCATCAACCTTTTTCTTCAACTTCGTACAAACAAACAAATCTTGAAATGTTGGTTTTATTTCAAATAACTGCTTCTGTTTTTCATGCCATCTACTATTCCATATATCAACTATCTTGCTGTGAAAATATGATTTGAGATCTGACGCTGGAGTTTTTGGATAGATCTCTATAGTTGCGTCCTCTAAGGCTTCTCGAGCATGTTTATCTGCCAGTTCATTTCCAGCGATTTCAATATGGGATGGAACCCACAGGAAAGGGAGCGTTCAAGTATTACGTAACGCGATTTTTGAAGATTTTTGACACCTCTCCCACCCTTCGTAACGCACTGTAATGGGCGTTTAACTATTAAGTAATGCAATTTTTGAAGATTTTTGACCTCCCCCCTCAACCTGCGTTACGTAATACTTGAACGGTCCCAAAGCAACATTTTTGTGATTTAGATTGTGCAATTCTTGTCTTATGAGTTTGTCCACAGGGTGGGGAGAATATATTTTAGAGATGATTTCTAAAGAAGTTAAAGAGTCCGTAATTATGAGAAAGTTAATTTGAGAACTTTTTCTAGCGTGACTTAGGGCTTTAGATATCGCAAAGAGTTCTCCTGTTAAAATAGTGTTTCTCTCCGCTAGTTTATATTTCTTTATTTCATTCTGTGTTACAAAGGCAGATGCTACACAATATTTAGTCTTTGATCCATCAGCGAATAACTGTTCGAATGAGAAAAATTGAGAAATTAAGGTTTGATATTTAGTAATAATTATATGACGATTGATGTCTTTCTTATTTTCTGACACTAGATCCATTATTAAATGAGTAGAAGATATTAGCCAAGGAGGGGGAGTTGGTATTTTGCTAGGATAGATTTCGGGAACTTTAAGGTGTAGTTCATTTATGATTTGTCTGCATTTTTCTTGAAAGTGAATGTGAGTTTTTGTATGCTGGGTACTTGAAGAGCAAATGGTTTGGTGACATTGTAAAGAGTACCGCTTCACTGCATATGAGAGTAATAATTAGGTCCATGTCACCAGCCCCCCCTTTTTCAATTTGAGGGTCAAAAAAAGCTCATTCGTTTGTATTGCGTTAGTACTGGATTGTATCACCCTTCATTCGTTTGTACTGCCCCCACCCTTTTAAATCTGCCTGGAGGGGCTGGTGACATGCCATCCCCCCCTTTTTCGATTTGAGGGTCAAAAAAAGGTTCATTCGTTTGTATTGCGTTAGTACTGGATTGTATCACCCTTCATTCGTTTGTACTGCCCCCACCCTTTTAAATCTGCCTGGAGGGGCTGGTGACATGCCATCCCCCCCTTTTTCGATCTGAAGGTCCGGGATGGGTATGTTCGTTTGTACTGCGTTAGTATCGGATTGTATCGTCCTTATTTTGTTTGTACTGCCCCCACCCGTCTAGATTGGCCTGGGGGGGCCAGTGACATGCTACCCTCTACTCTGCACTTTTTGCCTTCTGAAAGTCGAAAATAGGCTATTTCGTTTGTACTGCGTTAGTACTGGATTGTATCACCCTTCATTCGTTTGTACTGCCCCCACCCTTTTAAATCTGCCTGGAGGGGCTGGTGACATGACATCCCCCCCTTTTTCGATTTGAGGGTCAAAAAAAGGTTCATTCGTTTGTATTGCGTTAGTACTGGATTGTATCACCCTTCATTCGTTTGTACTGCCCCCACCCTTTTAAATCTGCCTGGAGGGGCTGGTGACATGCCATCCCCCCCTTTTTCGATCTGAAGGTCCGGGATGGGTATGTTCGTTTGTACTGCGTTAGTATCGGATTGTATCGTCCTTATTTTGTTTGTACTGCCCCCACCCGTCTAGATTGGCCTGGGGGGGCCAGTGACATGCTACCCTCTACTCTGCACTTTTTGCCTTCTGAAAGTCGAAAATAGGCTATTTCGTTTGTACTGCGTTAGTACTGGATTGTATCATCCTTCATTCTTTTGTACTTCCTCCACCCTTTTAAATCTGCCTGGAGGGGCTGGTGACATGCCATCCCCACCTTTTTTGATATGGGGGTCCGGAATGGGTATGTTTGTTTGTACTACGTTAGTATCGGATTGTATCGCCCTTATTTTGTTTGTACTGCCCCCACCCGTCTAGATTGGCCTGGGGGGCCAGTGACATGCTACCCTTCTTCATTTAAAACAGGGGAGGATTAATGCTAGGAGTAAGGACACAAAATTAGCCAAAACTATTATAGTAACACCGCGGGTGTAAAATTTGGTAAATTCGTCAAAAATGTAACGAATTACATTTTGAAACTGAAAAACAGGCTTGCAAGCCACTCTCCATGAAGAATGGAAAATTACACCCTCAGATGGATCTCGAAGTAGTTCTACGCTACCGATTTGAAAAATGGTACATGTATTTGTTGGAGATATTTTGAACACCATTTTCGATCAGAAATCAGAGGAGCGACCTTGCCTTTTCCTCCCAGGAAGAAATTTATCCATCCCCTCAATAAATTTTACAGTTTTACACGCTATCGATATGAAAATGAAAGATCTCATGCGGCGCATTCCGAAATGCACTCTTCGTTGTACAATTTCAACCTCTCTGTTGAAAACTTTTCAATCGTTTTTAAAACCATTCATTTTGGAACAAAGTCGTAGGGAAATAAAATAAAGATAATTGAATTTTTTATGATATACGACTATAAAATACACTTAATAGGTTTTGCATAATAATTTTGCAATCTAAATTTTTTTAAAAAAGTTAAAATTTTTTATAAACTTTCTGAACAAAAAGTAGACCATTATTTAGAAGTTTGCTCATTTTTTTGCATATAAAGATACGCCCTACCTATCTAATACACTTTACAGAACTTAAGTTGGTTTATTTAATCGGCCTCAGCAATGTTTTAAAGTTATACACAATTTTTTGGCTTATAAACAAATACAGTGAGGACGTTTGAGTTAATAAATACGAATAAATTCATTTTTCTGTTATTTATCAAATAAACATTTTTTTCTGTTTTAGGACAACAGTAAAATGTATCTCGAATTAACTAAATTAAATACTTTCTTCTGTTTGTCTCAATTAATTAAAAAAAAATTTGGGCACCCTGTATAAATAATTATGTAATAAATAGATAATTGAATAATGTTTCAAATAAGCTAGCACACGACCCACATTTTCGTTTAAAAAAATCATAGATTACGTCATCACACCCAGATGGATGACGTTAGTAGTATGATAGATATCCCAAAAATTATAATTTAAATATAAAAATCGACCTGTTTAGGGATTTATCTCCAGAGTTGCCCATTCTCGAGAAAATGAATTTATTCCAACTCAAACGTCCCCACTATATTTGTTTATAAGCAAAAAAATTGTTTATATCCTTAAAACAGTGCTGAGGCCGCTTAAATAATCCGATTTTAATTTTGTAAAGTGTATTGGATTGGTAAAGTACCTCTCGATATGTAAAAAAATTAGCAAACTTCTAACAGGTCTACTTTTTGTTCAGAAAGTTTTTAAAAAATTTGAACTTTTCTAAAAAAATTTAGATTGCAAAATTATTATGCAAAATCTATTATGTCGATTTTAATAAAATTTGGTGGACGGATTGAGTATGTTGTAAGAACTTTCTAAGTAAAATACGAAGGTTCTAAGTGCAACCAAATTGGTTGAAAAACATTGAATAAAAAGAGGCTTATTTTGCCCTCTTATTTTGTATTTATTGCTATTTTGCAGAAAGGATAATCATTTAAGATATTTTATAGCAGTCGTGTCGTATATCATACAAAATTCAATTATCTTTATTTTATTTCCCTATGACTTTGTTCCAAAATGAATCGTTTTTACAAGCAATGAAAGTTGAAAAAAATCGATGTTTTTTTAATAATGTTCCAAACATATTTGAGAAGGAGCGTAAGTCAATTTTAATTACTGAAGTTGTTACCTAATTTTATCTGCAAAAATCGGAATGCCACCTCTCACATCCACCTCAAAACAGATCCGCCCTGGTCTATACAGCGATAATTCCATAGTAGAAATCGAAAATTGCAATGTCATTGTTTATTTAATAGGTCAGTTTGGCATTTAATATACTTGCAAATATTTTTCTATAAAAATGTCTCGTTTTGGCACTGAATCTGTAGAGTCAATTAACACGTTGACGGACAGTGCGTCAAATGTATAAGCAAGTTTTTGACACTATATTTATTTTACAAATAATGAAATACCTACGGAAATTCTGAATCTTATTGCAGTCATAAATGAAGAATACAAACCTTTCTAGAAAACAAATTGCCAGAACATAGCAGCTGCAATTATTGTTATCTGGTCTCTGACATTAGATGGTAAGAAAGATATTGATTGTGGGAACTTTTCATTTAATGTTCCAAATACATACTTTTAATAATTTTCGATTCCAATGAATTCTGCCGTATGTATGTTTCAGTTAATCAGTTATCCAGAGAGGTTGAAATTGTACAACGAAGAGTGCATTTCGGAATACGCCGCATAAGATCTTTGATAATCATATCGATAGCGTCTGAAACTGTAAAATATATTGAGGGGATGGATAAATTTCTTCCTAGTAGGAAAAAACAAGGTCGCTGCTCTGATTTCTGATTGAAAATGGTGTTCAAAATATCTCCAACAAATACATGTACCATTTTTCAAATCGCTACTACTCCGAGATCCATCTGAGGGGGTAAATTTCCATTCCCCATGGAGAGTGGAGAGTGACTTGTAAGCCTGTTTTTCAGTTTCAAAATTTAATTCGTTTCATTTTTGACGAATTTACCAAATTTTACACCCACGGTGTTACTATGTGCAATGTTTGGCTGATTTTGTGTCCTTACTCCTAGCACTAATCCTTCTCTGTTTTAAATGTAGAAGGGTAGGGGTAGTACAAACAAAATAAGGGCGGTACAATCCAGTACTAACGCAGTACAAACGAAATAGCCTATTTTTGACATTCAGATGGCAAAGAATGCATAGTAGAGGGGTAGCATATCACTGGCCCCCCAGGCCAATCTAGACGGGTGGGGGCGGTACAAACAAAATAAGGGCGATACAATCCGATACTAACGTAGTACAAACGAACATACCCATCCCGGACCCCCACATCGAAAAAGGGGGGATGGCATGTCACCAGCCCCTCCAGGCAGATTTAAAAGGGTGGAGGCAGTACAAACGAATGAAGGGTGATACAATCCAGTACTAACGCAGTACAAACGAAATAGCCTATTTTCGACATTTAGAAGGCAAAAAGTGCAGAGTACAGGGTAGCATGTCACTGGCCCCCCCAGGCCAATCTAGACGGGTGGGGGCAGTACAATCAAAATAAGGGCGATACAATCCGATACTAACGCAGTACAAACGAACATACCCATCCCGGACCTTCAGATCGAAAAAGGGGGGGATGGCATGTCACCAGCCCCTCCAGGCAGATTTAAAAGGGTGGGGGCAGTACAAACGAATGAAGGGTGATACAATCCAGTACTAACGCAATACAAACGAATGAACCTTTTTTTGACCCTCAAATCGAAAAAGGGGGGATGGCATGTCACCAGCCCCTCCAGGCAGATTTAAAAGGGTGGGGGCAGTACAAACGAATGAAGAGTGACACAATCCAGTACTAACGCAATACAAACGAATGAGCTTTTTTTTGACCCTCAAATCGAAAAAGGGGGGGATGGCATGTCACCAGTCCCTCCAGGCAGATTTAAAAGGGTGGGGGCAGTACAAACGAATGAAGGGTGATACAATCCAGTACTAACGCAGTACAAACGAAATAGCCTATTTTCGACATTTAGAAGGCAAAAAGTGCAGAGTACAGGGTAGCATGTCACTGGCCCCCCCAGGCCAATCTAGACGGGTGGGGCCAGTACAAACAAAATAAGGGCGATACAATCCGATACTAACGCAGTACAAACGAACATACCCATCCCGGACCCCCAGATCGAAAAAGGGGGGGATGGCATGTCACCAGCCCCTCCAGGCAGATTTAAAAGGGTGGGGGCAGTACAAACGAATGAAGGGTGATACAATCCAGTACTAACGCAATACAAACGAATGAACCTTTTTTTGACCCTCAAATCGAAAAAGGGGGGGATGGCATGTCACCAGCCCCTCCAGGCAGATTTAAAAGGGTGGGGGCAGTACAAACGAATGAAGGGTGATACAATCCAGTACTAACGCAATACAAACGAATGAGCTTTTTTTTGACCCTCAAATCGAAAAAGGGGGGGCTGGTGACATGGACCTGTAATAATTCCTGTCTTCTTAAATCTAAAGGTAGTTCACCGAGTTCGGCCTGAAGACTTATAATAGGAGTTGTTTTAAATTCACTACATATTATTCTAAGAACGTTGTTTTGAACGATATCTAAAACTTTTAAGAGTTGTTTTTGAAGCAGATGAGTAAGCTTGGCATCCATAATTAATCTTGGAACCGATCAGATTTTTATATAATGTGAGCAGAGTTCTACCGTCCGCTCCCGTTTGTGCCAGAAAGACATTTCAAGAGGTTTAGTCTTTTTTGACATGCTACTGAAATATATTTAATATGTTCTTTCCAGGTTAGAGCTTGATCAAATATTAGACCTAGATATTTAATTGTTTCTACATATTCAAGTCTCTGACCTCCAAATTTTAAAGTAGGTATCTCCTTTATCTTCTTTGGTCTTTTTGAAAATAGGATACAACGAGTTTTGGGTGAAGCAAATTGAAAACCACTTTTTTTAGACCAAGATATAAATTTATCGAGTTGATCTTGTAGTAATTTGGCCATACTCTGTAAATTGTTTCCCTTTAAGGATATGATAAGGTCCTCCGCATATAGTCTGGCTTGAATGGGTTTATTCATTGATTTGATTACATCATTAATAGCTATAAGAAAAAGCGTCGGACTGATCACCCAGCCTTGAGGTGTGCCATTTTCTTGATATTTGACATTAGATAGAAGACCGTTTACTTTTACCTTGAAATTTCTATTTAGGAGAAAATTTTTAACAAAGGCGAGTATATTTCCTTGATAACCTAGTGATTCCAGTGTTGATATTATTTTGTGATTCTAGGCCATATCAAATGCTTTATGCAAATCAAAATACATTGCAATACATTTCTGGTTGTCGCAGAAGGCGTTATTAATATGCGTTTCTAGATCTACTAAGTTGTCGGTGGCCGATTTTAAGGGACGAAATCCAGATTGTTCATTAATCAGATGGTTATTTTCTTCCAGACACAGCACCTTTCTTAATATTATGAACCCAAAATCTGGTCTTTTATAATGGGAGAAAATAACTTTTACACCATTTACTATCTACGGAAACATATTATGTCCAATAAATATATATGTTCTTCAAAGCGGCTGTATATAAATTTGTCATTTAGTCGATTTAGAAAATAGGAAAACAAGAAATATAGTTGTTTTTAAAATTCTTTGAAAAATGTTCGAATTCACACATTAAAACCAATGTTGAACAGCGTTTCATCTAAAAAACCATAATTTTAAACGCAGATAAATATTCAATGACAAATTTATGTATCGATCTGAATTTTTTCAAGACTTGCCGACATAAATGACTTACGTAAATGTCATTAGTATTCAAACGATTGGATAAAATTTAGGCCTGGATCCCGCGTACCAAAAAAGTTTATTATTAGCAAGCTGAAAATTTGTTAATAGCGTAACGGTGTCTAGTCGGACAAACTTTGATGTATAGTAACACTGGAACAGGGGAAGTTTTAATTGTGGAAAGTGATTATAATTGTGGAAAATGTCATCCTGACAAGTTTATGATTGTGAAAACTAGCAGGTTGTTTTTAACTTTATCCAATAGCAAACTTTATATACTATATGCAAAAATGTTTGTCCGACAAAGATGTTGGTCATTTTAATATAGTGGCGGATCCAGCATCTTCAAAGGGGGGGCCGATTGGGGGGCCGAATAAATGAATGTTTTTAAAATCTTTATATATAACTTGGTTAGAGAGGGGGGCCGATCGTCCCTATCGCCCTCCCCTGGATCCGCCATTGTTTTAAAAGTCCGACACGTAGAACATGTCAAATGACAGAAATTATGTTGGTGATAAATAGCAGTCCGATTTTTGCATGATAGTTTAATGAAAGGGTAACAAATCAATTGGAAGTTCTGTCCGACAAAATACATGTGACGTTTCCGTAGTCTGACGTTCGAAAAATATAAACTGTTCCACAATTAAAACTTCCCCTGTTCCAGAGTTCCCTGTGCATCAAAGTTTGTCCGACTAGACACCGTTAAGCTATTAACAAATTTTCAACTTGCCATTAATAAACTTTTTTTTGGTACGCGGGATCCAGGCCTAATTGTTGCATAAAAATAAATCTTTCGGCATTTTAGAGCTCAACTATGTAGAATTTTATGGAATTTCTAATAAATTTTAACTTTACACGATAAAAATATATGGGATATAATATGTTATAGAAGAATTCTTAATAGCTTGATTAATGAGTTAACTAAATTATATTAAAATGTTCATTCTGTTGTTTACAAGAAGGATGTGAACCTGATCTCACTTTATTTTAATATTATGTATATCAACTGCAGATAGTTATTTTCACAACAGTGTCGAGTGGTAATTTATCTGAAATCGTCTTTGATCATGACATTTAGCACTAAAAACACCGGAATAAATCGATTTTTAAATACAGCATCTAAAGATTTGCAACTTGTTGCATTGTGAAATGCAACAAGATGACATCAGGAAAAAGTACAATAGAAAAATGGGTGGAAATGCATAATTTAAAGTGCATAAAATACATCCAAAAGTGCAGAAACATGTCAAAATCAGTACATTACGGGCCATATGTTGTTACTCGTGCTTTTTGTGGGTTTTGAACACAAATATGCAATCAGAACCGACCTCCAAAGCATCTGGTGCCCAGGGTTATTGCTAAGGTACGTCATCTAGTTTCAAAGGTTTTTGGCACTTATACTAAATGTCAATAAGACATGCACTGCATGTAAACAAAGATTTTAGTTCTTATAGGTGTTCAATTTTAAAGGTGTTCAAAGGAGGACGTGTTTAAAAATCTAAATTGGAAACATAAGGGGAATAAACATAAGGGAATAACATAAGGGAATAAACATCAATGGTCGCTACCTCAGTAATCTACGATTTGCGGATGACATAATCTTGATAGCTACTGACCTACAAGAACTGCAAACCATGCTTTCAGAACTACACACAGAATCTTCTAAAATAGGACTGAAAATGAATTTAAACAAAACAAAAGTCATGCACTCCGAACAAACGTGACAATAATAAACGACAAAGTTATAGAAAAAGTTGAAGAATATATATACTTAGGACAAAAAATAATACTAAATAGGGAAATTCAAACGGATGAAATAAAAAGAAGAAGAATGTTTGCATGGGCAGCATTCGGCAAACTGAACTATATACTCAGAAATCAGCAAATTAAACTACATCTTAGATCTAAAGTTTTTGATGCATGCATTATTCCGATATTAACACATGGGACACAAACATGGACAATCACAAAAAAGAATATCAACATACATAGAGTCACTCAACACGCGATGGAAAGAGCAATGCTTGGCATATCACTTAAGGACAAAAAGAAACACATGGATAAGACAGAAAACCAAAGTCACCGATGTGGTACAAAAATCATTAAAATTGAAATGGGAATACGCTGGACATGTAGCTAGGAGCGATCTAAATAAATGGCACAGGACAATTCTAAACTGGAGACCATACCAACACAAAAGACCCAGAGGTAGACCTCCTATGAGATGGACAGATGATCTGAAACGAACTGCCAGGAAAAATTGGCTACAAGTAGCGTACAACAAAAAACAATGGAAAGGAAGACTTGAAGAGGCTTATGTTCAGATGTGGACGTGAATGGCTAGACGAAGAAGAAGAAGAAGGTGTTCAATATATATGAAGTCATTCCAAAGTAATTGCATACTATTAACATCACTTTATCACTGTTTATCTTTTCTAGATCATAATTTTTTATTGTACTTATAGTATATAAATTATTGTAATTACTAAATACATAGATAGTGAAAAAATAATCCGAGATGCCGAGAAGATCGAATTCGGCCACTGGAAAATGCAAACAAGGGACAGAACAGAATGGAGTAGAAAGTAAAAAAATGATGATGAAAAAATAATCATATTAATTAAATTAATGAATAATAATACACGCGATTATACAAGTAACTGTTATCCAAAAATATTCAAAACCTAAACCAAATAGCCACCTCGTTCGTTGCTGACGACAACATCACTGTCAACTAATGTTTACGGCTCATTCCATTTCAAATTACTCAATTTTGGAGCAAAAAAAATTATGGACCTGCGATTTGTCTGAAAATTGGTATATAGCTTCTGCGGGACGTAAAAATAAGATATTTAAGGTCAAAAAATCTTCTTCTTTTTTTTTCTCAAAATGTTATTTTATGCGATTTTACAGTGATTTGGTGTTTATTTATACAAATTTGCATTTTCTATCGTAAAGTATCAATGGAAAACATAATATTTTATTGGAAGGGACTCAAAAATGTCATTATATGGCATTATAACAAGTTACTTTGATTCAAAACAAGCTTTTGATCAAATTTTATAGTGTAGAAAACGTTAAAATACCGTTTTTTACATTTTTCTCCATTCCCAAAATACGTCATAATCGATTTGGCTGAAAATTTGTCCACAGATAGACAAAACATAGGACTTTAAGTGGTGAGAAGGATTTGAATTATATTACAATACCAAAAAAGTTACATGCAATATTATAGTCAAAAATATAGGCGTCTACTGTAAGTACAATTAACTCGAAAATATCGACCTCACGACAAAAATTGTTAAAAAGAAATTGTAATAATTGTAAATACGATTTATTTGGAACAATTTCAGTTCCTACCATTTTTGTCGAAAAGTTAAAAATGGCGGAGATATTGAGCAAAACAGGTTCTCCTTTAAAATCAAGATGGCGGCTAACGTAACGGAGGAATTCATTCGTGATTTTAAATTTAGGCTACTATTGACTCCGCTAAGGATCAGAAAAATAAATTTTTGGCCAGCTCGGCATTCAAGGTCAAATGCTATCCCGACTGGACTAATATATACTTTTGAGTCTGATATTAATGCATGTAACTTTTTTGATATTGTAATATAATTCAAATCCTTTCAACCACTTAAAGTCCTATCTTTTGGCTAACTGTGGGCAAATTTTCAGCCAAATCGATGATGATGTGTTTTGGGAATGGAGGAAAATGTAAAAAACGGTATTTTAACGTTTTTTACGCTATAAAATTTGATCAAAAACTTGTTTTGATTCAAAATAACTTGTTATAATGCCATATAATGACATTTTTGAGTCCTTTCTATTAAAATATTATGTTTTTCATTGATACTTTACGACAGAAAATGCAAATTTGTTTAAATAAACACCAAATCACTGTAAAATCGCATAAAATAACATTTTGAGAAAAAAAGAAGAAGAAGATTTTTTGACTTTAAATATCTTATTTTTACGTCCTGCAGAACCTATATACCAATTTTCAGACAAATCAGAGATCCAAAATTTTTTGCCTGAGTGATTTGACATGGAATGTACCTTACATTTAGTGCATAACTCATGCGAAGAAACTGTTAATTGATGCAAATATATTACTTGAGGGTTTTTAGGATCACTAAACATGAACGTCATTAGAACCATTAGAATGAGGCACGTCATCTTCTGCAGCTTCGTGGGGTTTCGGCAATAAATTGATGTAAACAGATTACGCGGGGGCTTTTGGAGTTGATGAACACGAATATAACATCAGAACCGACCTTCGGAGCACCTAGTAGCCAGGGTGAATGATATGCACGTCATGTTTAGGAATTTCGCGAGTTTTCGGTTTTCCGAGGTCGGTTCTGGTAGCGTATTCATCAAAAATCAGAAAAATTTGGCATCAAAAGAATTATATGATGATGTGAACAACACGTTTCTTCTCCAAAATAAAACAACTACCAAGAATGAGAGGATGACAGAAATATTAGTGATGATGGAGCAACGCAGGCAGTATAAGATCATGCAGGACCAAATAGGGTACCGAAGTGTACACAGCAGAGGCGTGCGGTCCATGGAAGCGAGGGAAGCGCCGCTTCCCTATTTATACGTCGATATAAGAAAATATATTATTAATGAATATTTAATAATAAGAAATTTTCCCTAATCCAAGTAATCTACATATTACCTAGGCAATAGGCATTGAAAAATATTAAAAATTAATCGCGTACGAACGAACTCAATACGCACACAATTCAACTATTTGGTCCACTCCTGACAGAAGCGCATCTCAAAATCGCCGCTTGTTGTACAGTTGTCCCGTTTAAAAAGTGGTCAGGGTTCAATGACCGCACCCACTAGTCGCGCGAATTTTGGTACCATGGAAGCGCTTATCCTATCGCCTTCGCGAAAGTGAGATGCTCCGACTGTTACTGCTGCTAAGGGGTGCTTAGGTATTACATACATTCGCTTAAAGAATATTTCGATTTAAATTTTTGGCAGAGATTTTTCCTTTTACTGATCTTTTATTTGACATTTTACAGAAATCAAATGGTATTGCATTTTGTATAAGACAAATTGATGACTTTATTAATACGATAATTAAAAAAACGAGAGCAGTTTAAAAATATTTGGGATAAAACTGAACATGGGGTGTGAACATGAAAGAAAAATAATGAAGATTGATAATTTCGGAGACAGAGAAACAGAGAAAACATAGGAAACAAAGAGACCTTTTGATAATATTCTACAATATCTACAACAAATGAATTCTAGCTTTCAAAATTTTAACGATTTAAAATTTGTAGAATTATACAGGGTGTCCCGAAAAGATTGGTCATAAATTATACCACACGTTCTGGGGTCAAAAATAGTTCGGTTGAACCTAACTTACCTTAGTACAAATGTGCTCATAAAAAAGTTACAGCCCTTTGAAGTTACAAAATGAAAATTGATTTTTTTTCAGTATATCGAAAACTATTAGAGATTTTTTATTGAAAATGGACATGTTTCAATCTTATGGCAGGAACATCTTAAAACAAAATTATAGTAAAATTTGTCCACCCCATAAAAGTTTATGGGGGTTTTGTTCCCTTAAACCCCCCCAAACTTTTGTGTACCTTCCAATTAATTCATTATTGTGGTACCATTAGTTAAACACAACGTTTTTAAAACTTTTTTGCCTCTCAATATTTTTTCGATAAGTCAGTTTTTATCGAGATGCAGCTTCTTTTTTGATATATTTACATACAAATTTTATGGGGGTTTTGTTCCTATAAACCCCCCAAATGTTTGTGTACGTTCCAATTAAACTATTATTGTGGTACCATTAGTTAAACACAGTGTTTTTAAAACTTTTTTGCCTCTTAGTCTTTTTTTGATAAGTCACCTGTTATCGAGATGTGGCTTCTTTTTCAAAATATACCTAAAAGTGTAAGTTATAAATAAATTTTCAGATTATTAACAGGTGTCTATAATCATACTTAACCATATACAAATATGTGGTGGATACGACAAATATTCAAAATATCTTGATAAACACTGGCTTATCAAAAAAGTACTAAGAGGCAAAAAAGTTTTAAAAACATTGTGTTTAACTAATGGTGCTACAATAATAATTTAATTGGACCGTACACAAAAGTTTGGAGGGGTTAAGGGAACAAAACCCCCACAGAATTTTTATGAGGTGCACAAATTTCACTTTAATTTTTTTTTAAGATGTTGCTGCCATAAAAATTCCTCATGTCTATTTTCAATAAAAAATCTCTAAGAGTTTTCGATATATGAAAAAAAATCGATTTTCATTTTGTAACTTCAAAGGGCTGTAACTTTTTTTGTGTGCACTATTGTATGTAGGTAAGTGAGGTTCAATCAACCTATTTTTGACCCCGGAATCTGTGGTATAATTTATGACCAATCTTTTCGGGACACCCTGTATATATAATCTTAATATTTCTAATTATAACTCATCAAAATTTCCCACAGAGGAATTTATTTCATTACGATTAAATAATGAAAATTTTTTGATATCTCAGCTTTGCATTCTCAGTTAAGTGTCATTTATGAAACAACTGACATGAATGATAAAGAAATACCCAGAAATCTGGGATTTCTTTATAACTACTGGTTTAAACAAGTCACTGTGTGAAGTGGTCAAGTTGTGTGAATTAGTACTACCAACTATCCCAGCCACAAGTGTATCAGTTGAACGAAGTTTTGCAGTATTAAGATGCATTAAGAGTTTCAAATTAAGAGTTTAAAAGAAATTCAACAAGCGAAGACAGACTTTGAAAGTTAGCCCTATTATCCATTAAAAAATACTGCATTCAACAATTATCAGAAGTTGATAGGAGAATAGACCTCGAGTATAAATAAGTTTTAGTGAAAGTTGTGTGTTGTGGAAAATGCCTCGGAGTATAAAATTTTTTTAAATGGGATTCTTCTTTAGAAAACCAAGCCCGGCGCGAGGACTCAAGGCCCGAACTAGCAATACAGATCAATGATAGGTCACTAGTCACTAGAAATAGCGGGAATAGAGTGCCTCACGCATTCACGCGTCACGGATTTAATGTGTGAGTCCTTGTATGCAGGACGTCTGACATAATTAAGTACTTTGCTGATAGAGAGCCCCTGCGCATTAGAGTGTTATCAGGTGGGAAGTGGCTCGACCCTCGACCCTTAAGAAAATATTGTTATATCCTTATTGAATCGCTTCCTCTTTCAAAAAAGTTACCGCACGCCACTGGTACACAGCCAAATTCTTCTTCTTCCTCTTCATAAGCAATTCTGCTTGTTCATTGGCGGATTGATACCTCTATGGATGTTGTTACTCCATCTTTTGCGAGGTCGGCCGATACTTCTTCTACCAATTGGTGATTTATCTCTTGCTATTTTGACCACACGTGTCTCCCCCATTCTGATTATGTGGTTATTCAATTCTTTTTTTTTTTTCTATTTAGTGTCAATTCGTTTATAGACTGTTCATTTCATTTTCTTCGAATGACTTCACACTTCTTTTGATCTCAGAGTATTTCCTGTAATTATTCTCATTCCTGCTGTTTCTTTTGTAGTACATAGTCTTTGTGTTGTGGCTGTATCGGGTCTTGTTTCTGATGCATATTGGTCATTATTGGTCCTACACTGGCTTTATAAATTCTTAACTTCATCTCAGTGTTAGTAAGTCCGTTTCGCCATATAGTGTTATTCAGGCATCCTGCCAGTCTATTTCGTAAAGAATTACAGCCAAATTTCTAAAGAAATTATAGCAGCAAAGGAGATCTGGATGACTACACAACCTATATAAACTCGGTGACTGTTTTAATCTCCACAAGAAAATTAAGGAAATTATTGGTATCTGAGGGAACTACTGCAAGGACCACTAATAAGCGTAACGAGCCACTATCTAAAACTTTTCTTTCTGAATACTACACACAATATTATTTAAGAAGTGTGAAGAGGTCAGTGGCTGGTTTTAGTTCGGTTTTAAACATGGACTAGGTACGAGGGATGCGATCTTTAGTATGCAAACATCAATACAGAATTGTTTAAACCAAATAAAGGATGTTTTAGCTATTTAATCGATTATGAGAAAGCACTAGATAATGTATAACACGAACTAATGATAAAATATCTCCAAGAGTTGGGATTGGATACCAAGGATATAAGAATTATCGACAATCTGTATCAGATAGCAATAGTACCTCTTCAAAATTTCAACGAAACGTAGGATGTATTAATTAAAAAAGGAGTAGGGGAGAGTTGGATAAAACGGGATAGTCGGATAAAACGGGATACCTGGCCTAGAGACCCAACTAGTGCAGCTATCAATCGGACAACGACGAAAACTTGTTCTTAGTCGTCATTTAAACAGTCTCAGTTCGTTTTACCTCGGTGCTACTATTTTATGAAAAGTTGTTGTGTTTAGAATTGTTTGACTCTATTTTTTAGTTACTTTGTACTTTTAAGTGCGTTGTTTTCTACATTACATTGCCTAGATATCTAAACGTATAATTCCGGTGACTATTATATTTAATTAAGCACTCATTAACGAATATTCTCATGTGTAGTATATCTAATTTTACTTTCACGTTTAGGAAGGAGCCATTTTTGTTTTGAAAAATGTCTGAGTTGGACAAAACGGGACACTTATAAGTTGGATAAAATGGGATACAGTTTTTTATGTCCCTTTTTATCCACCTAATTATTTGTTGCCCTATAATTTTTTTAAATAGCGATAAAGCGTGTTCTCATACTTCAGAATAGAACAACATATTTTTATGTGACTTTTGTTCTGATATACGTACCTAGTCCTAAATAAAAGGTCTTTCTTTCCATTTTGCAATAAAACATAAAAAAGGCCTATTTTTAAGTTTCTGACTACTAAAGATATTGTTTTTTTCAAAGGTAAATTTTGATTTGCAGCCTTATATCTACTTAAATATACTTTTCAGATTATTTTAGGCAAAAAATTAAATATTGTGAACCTATCCCGTTTTATCCAACCGTGGTATGCTAAAACGGGATGTGCAGGACTTTAATAAATATTTTTTTTACTATTTTCCAGTTATTAAAAATAGCTAAAAATATGTTTTTTGTGTGCTTCAATAAATGTTTTACCTATAAAAAATAATAATATGATAATTTCTTTAACATTTTTTCCGTAATCAAAATAAACAAGAATGGTATCCCATTTTGTCCAACTCTGCCCTACGGCAAAGTTGTATACTTTCTCCAATGTTGATTAACTTATACGTAGGAAAGGCAGTTCCTCACTGACATACAGACATACTGTCTTCGCAAAAGCAGTGGCAAACTTCAATAAGGATATTAAAGTAAACGAGATATTTATTAACAACGTCAGCTATGCCGATGACACAGCGACAGTCAGGGCCGCCGCTACCATGTGTGCAAAGTATGCATCGCACACGGGCGGCCAACAATAGGGGCGGCCAAAAGCAGGCCACTGATGATAATACTTTTTTTAAAACGAAAATAAAGTCAAATAATTAAATAGTAATGATTCAGATAATTCTGTAAACTATTATTATTATTACCTGATAATACTAAAATGCGTTTCATTTATCATTTATAGTTCTTTTTTTCATTCTAATGTAAACAAAAATATCAGAAAATATTATTTATTGTATGAACTGCCCTTTTGCAAGTATACACATAAAGCAGCTCCGGGAATACTTTTTCATTCAAAGCGGCTGGCGACTTTCGGACTTTTAGATATTTTTCTCGTCCCCGTGTGGAGGCGGGCCGCTCAAATAGAATACCTCCACAGCTTCTCCTGCTCATCGTAAAGGTAAAAAATTGGAGCAGCTGTCCTTTCTTCTCTAGCCAAGCTTCTAACCTAACCTGTTCCTGTGTGATAGTTAATACTCCCAACTATCATACGACATCCACCCCTACCCATCATAGGTACACGTCCTGATACCCAAACCTTTACCCGAGGAGAAAACCTCTGAAACCAGTGGAGGAAACCACTGAAAACAAACGGATAT
The DNA here is from genome assembly GCF_917563875.1 of Diabrotica virgifera virgifera. Classification (NCBI taxonomy): domain Eukaryota; kingdom Metazoa; phylum Arthropoda; class Insecta; order Coleoptera; family Chrysomelidae; genus Diabrotica; species Diabrotica virgifera. The sequence continues at coordinate 283,563,704 of NC_065443.1, read as the reverse complement.
GCATAAGAGATGACGGCTATGTATCATCCTAATATACCGCCACCCCAACCTCAAGGTGTAACACCATCATGCCGAAGGGGTGATGGCCCAGGGGTAACATAGTGGGTTATTCTTTTTTTCATGATCATCTTTCAGTGCGTCACAGTTTTTCGATTTCTTTCTAACGCATTAAATTGTATGTGACAGAAAAAACGTACGTCTCTGATTACAGACATTTACAACATTTATTCTAGTTATTCTAGTTGTCGATAGATGGCGCCATAATAAAAAAATATTTTTTTTTAATTAGATAATAATATTACAAATATAATCTGTATAATTTATAAGACTATACAAATAAAAGAAAATACCATTTTATAAATGCAAGAAACACATTTGATTTGTTTTTATTCCAAATTGAAAATAACATGTGACAACTGTCAGATTTAACTAAAATGTCATGTTAGAATAAATGTCATAAATGTGTATTATCATGAACTTACCCTTTTTCCTATCATTTGTTACGCACTGAAAAATGCTCATGAAAAGGACAATACAAGCAATGCTTAAGGGATATATGGAACCCGAGTGGAAAATAGCCTTGGAGGGGCAAGGACGCACTGCCCCATTGAACCGATCAGCACGACCCAACTCTAGGAAAGAAAAATGGGACAAAAAAACAATAAAGGCGGAAGAGAGAGCAGCGGGGGCGAAAGAGAAAACAAAAGAGGGAGGGAAAAAGAAGGGACGAAAGTCGAGGGGAGAAAAGCTGGAGGCGAGAAGTGGAAGAAAAGGAATAAATCGAATCTAGAGCCAGTGCAATCAAAAGCAATGGAAAAGACGGAGAAGGTAAGAGGGAAAAGAGGAAAGGAAGAGAGTAACAGCAAACCAAGAGAGAGGAAGAAAAAAAGAGAACAGGAAGAGAAAAAGAGGGAGAAGAGAATAGACAGAGAGATATTCCATTTATTAAAAATAATAGGTGAAAATAGTTTCTATCCTTGTGGAATCGGTACTCACCGGAAGGACAGCAGACGTTCAGATACAATTAGCGTCTCTTTGGAAAGACAATGAAGTCGACTTTTCAAAGTGACAAGACATTTACTCAACACATTACTTCTGGACATTTCTTTAAATACTAGTAAGGTACATTTTTCTAAAGTGTTGAAATTGGAAGAGGGCGGCAAATATTAAGTTGCACACGGGCGGCCAACACCTTAGCGGCGGCCCTGGCGATAGTGGTAGATAACATCGAAGATCTTCAATGCTTGTTTAAATGATCGATATAATGCAAGATATATTGTAACGTGAGAAGAAATCGAACAAGGCAGGTAGTTTAAATACTTGGGGATGTCTGCTAAACGAAAGTTGGGACCTTGAGACTGAAATAAAGAGCGTACATAAGATCGTAAGTCGATCATTCCAATACATTATTCACAATCATACAAAATGTAATGTTTCTTTGATTGCTTTGCAATAAATATTACACCTTGTGTTATCCTTTGTCTTGATTTACGTGGTTTGAAAGCTTTAACCCTTAACTACTGACGTGGATGTTTCAGGATGTAGAATCTGACTTGCGGTATATCATACCGTTGCCTATTCTCGTTAGTTTTCAATATGAATTTGTCTTATATAACTGTATTTGTTTTTTACATTAACTACGGAATGATTGTCCACACTGCTATAGAATAAAATACTGCTAAAAATAAAATAACATTTATTTTTTCAAAGAAAAGTGTGAACGCATGCATAATATTAAAAAAAAATGGTGGAGGTTCTCACAAAATCCTTTATAAACTGAATTGCAAAAAACGAGTATTAGTAACTAAAAAAATAGTGCAATAATATTGAAAGCACTTAAAAGTAGAACAACTGGACTGCAGCAGTTGGGAACAGGGGCCTGATTCTAATTCATTTCGACAGTCGCAATTTCATTTCGACACTGCCATGACAGCCGCAGAGTATAGCGATTCTTATTCATTTCGATATTAGTTACAACTGGGGATATTAACCTTATCATGTTGACACTGCTCAGAATTTGGGTTGGCGCTCCGGTTTATTGGAATTTGTTGATAGTCTGGGAAAGTTATCGAAAAAATGCCATTTTTGGGAAACATTATTTACCAGCTATTTTATTGCTAAAATCGAATCTTAAGATTGCATATTTTAGTAATATGGGGTACGACAAGTCCGCAGAAAGTGTGTTATTTTATTTATAAATAAATTAGCACTCCTAAATCTTCTTTTTGTTTCAATTAGTGCATGCTCTGTAACTCCTAAGATTTTTCCTTTGAGCCAAAAACACTCAACTAAAAATTCACCGTAATTTAGTTCTGCACAAAGTTATTTTTTTTTCCGATTTCCTTCAACAAAAATTTTACTCAGAAAATCCGAGGTTTCCCAAAAAAATCTGCAATTTTCAATTAAAATTTTAGGGAAGTACCTAATTATTTATCAATAATTAAATTATTGATGACATGAAAGATTTATTATAGTAGATTATACAGAGGGGCTAAATTATGGAATAAATTCATTTCTTTAAAACGGACGATTTTGGAGCAAAATCCCGATAGAGGTCGATTTTTATTTTAAAATTACAATTTTTTGGCATATATTTCATACTAGTGACGTCATCCATCTGAGAGTGATGACGTAATCGATAATTTTGTTAATGGAAATAGGGGTCGTGTGGTAGGTCATTTGAAAGGGCGTTCAATTCTCTATTCAGTAATATAAACAATAATATCATTAGGTATTTATACAGGGTTGCCAAAAAATAATTTTTGAATTAAATTAATTGGCGCAAAAAGAAGAATGTATGTAATTTATTTAACTCAAAATACATTGTACTGCTGTCAGAAAATAGAAAAAAAGGTTTATTTCACAAATAAACATTTCTTTTCGCTTAAATTAAATCACAAACAGCCTCCCTCCTACCTATTGGCAGTTTGAACATTTAATTTAAGCTAAAAGCAATGTTTATTTGCAAAATAAACATTTTTTTCTATTTTCTGACAGCAATAGAATGTATTTTGAGTTAAATAAATTACATGCATTGTTCTTCTTGCGTCAATTAATTTAATTCAAAAATTTTTTGGTCTCCCTGTATAAATAATGATATTAATGTTTATAATAGGGCTTTTCATCGATTGTCATTTGTTTCGAGCTCCTGTCATATGTTGAATAATCTGTGTATAATATTAATATTTACGGATTATACGAAATATGACAGAAGCTCGAAATAAATGACTGTAAATGAAAAGCCCTATACTGAATAGATAATTGAACGCCTTTGTAAATGAGCTACAACACGAACCCCTATTCCTATTTAAAAAATAATCGATTACGTCATCACGCTCGGATGGATGACGTCACTAGTTTGAAATATATGCCAAAAAAATTTAATTTAAAAATAAAAATCGACCTGTTTCGGGATTTTTCTCTAAAATCGTCCATTTTAGAGAAAATGAATTTATTCCATAATTTAGCCCCTCTCTGTATATCAGTAGGAGACCGGCGACAATCTAATCAATAGTTTAGCAATAATTAAAATGTTAATTAAAAAATTTCGGTCGAAATAATAACCAGAAAGATTATGATACACCAGAATAACTATGATTTTCGTATAGAAAAGCACTATACCTATTCAACGTACCTTACAGGATTGAAATTGGACCATTTGAGCGGTCTCAGGAATGTTATAAAGAAACATTTTTTGGCTTATAAACAAATAGAACCCCTCAGAAAATATTAGATTAAATTAAATTAAGTTAACGCTGTTGAAAAGGGCTCGGCTTCTGTGCCCTTTTCGAAGAAAAAAAATTGAATTGCGAGGAGTGATTCCAGGTATAACCGGTCAAATTTGACCGGCATTTGCGACAGAGTTATAAACAACAGGATTTTAATCTTTGAACCATTAGATACCTTTTAATTCGGGTCCTCTTTGTACATACAAATTTTCATATCTTCAAGACACCCATAACAAAAAAAATTTATGTCACTGTCACCAAATTATTTAATTATTGATAAATAATTACTTCTATCAAATTTTAGTTGAAAATTAAAGATTTTGTTTGAAAAACCCGAATTTTCCGAGGAAAATTTCAGTCGAAGGAAATTGGAATAAATTATCAATGTGCAGAATTAAATTACTGTCAATTTTTATGCGAGTGTTTTGGTTTAAAGTTAAAATTTTCGGAGTTATAGAGCAATAATTAAAAAAAAGATTTCGGAGCGCTAATTTGTTTATAAACAAAATAGCACACTTTCTGTGGACTTTGCACAGCTATATTACTAATATAGGAAATCTTAAGATTTGATTTCAGCATGTCCAGCAATAAAATAGCTGGTTAATTTTCCTTGTTTTTTACTAATTTTCCCAGATTATTACCTTACATCATCTTTCATTGAGTTGATGATTCATGTTGTGGACATTCTCAATTATTATATTTCTAATTTAATACTATTCTATCTAATTCTTCAAAACAAGCAAATTTCAATTAAACCCAGCCATATTAATACCTTTTGCTTTAGTTTTCCTTGCAAGAAATAAACAAAACACATATAAAATCTAAACTAAACCTAACCTCGCTTTTGGCCATTCATTCATCTCCGTGTCAAATAATTTCGACATCGAAATTATAATTTCAACCACTTTTTTGGAGTCGCTATTAATTTCGATAGTCGCTATTTCGTGACGTCATTTCGTTAGTTCAACTAAAATCCACAAGGCTCGCACAGTCGCATATCGACGTCGCCATATTGAAAGCGACTTGTTTAGTGTCGAAATTTGATTTAGAATCAGGGCCCAGATACAATTACGCATCACAGATGCGCATCACTTGAACGTACACAGATGATGTTTTATTAGGAATCTCTTATAAAACAAGTTTTACAACAAAATATATTATCGGCGCGGTATGGCATATCGTATGTCAGTGTTTAAGGGTTAAAAGCAGTCTACTTAAGTTTACTTTTAATTTCTTTTTTAATATCTCTGTCTTTTAGTATTTTTTCTTTGTCGTGTTTATTTTCTACCTGCACTTCAACGAACGACCCTGTATTTAAACATTATTATTTTGGTGTCAAAATAAAATATTTCCAGCTTAATTTTATTTTTATGTTTTGGCCATCTAATTAATAATGTCCAATTAAATACAATTAGGCTGACGATTTATAAAGACATCAATTTTTCGAAGACGAGAAGGTAGAAAGGAGCTAACTATTAGCATTTTTATCGCCATCATTAAATGCCCCACGTTATAAATATGTATTGTAGAAGAAAAAAACGTGTTTTTGGTTTCCTGACGTGTTTATTTGATATTTAGAAGATAACGAGATTACTGGGTGTTTTAAAAGTAACTGAAGATAAATACAGAAAAAACGAAACTTTTAAAAAACAACAGCCACGAAACTAAAATTAAAATAAATGGACGGTAAAAAATAGAGGAAGTAGATGAATTTACATATCTGGGATTAATCATGGAAAAAGGCGGTAATAGATCAGATGTAGAAAAAAGAATAGTAAAGGCACAACATGCATATTTTATGCAACATGCAAGTTATATTATAACTTCTTTACTCTTTTAGGGGCAGAAACGCTACGGCAAATTTTACCTCATTTGGACATACTATGTATACTCTATTCCACGAATATACGACTGTGTTGGATTATTTCGACAACGAATATTTTATTGTGCAAATAAATGAAGAACGAAAATAAATTGCAAATTACATTGCTGTTTATTGGAATAATTATTAGAGCCATTTACTTTCGTACTTCTTATGTTGCGCACTGAAATATTCGTTGTCGCGATAATCCAAAACAGACGTATGTTGGTGGAATGAACCATAATATGAGAAAATCAATGTAAATGCGGTACGAAATACCACTGCCCATTTCAGTGATTTTTTTGTGGTACATTTTGGGTACCGTGGCCCCTGAAAGTATTCGAGTATTTTATTGTATGGCGCAGAATCTTGGAGACAGGAACAAACACCAACAACTATCATAAGATTATAAATCTTTCTTTATAAATAAATCGTTGAGAAAAATCCTAAAATATACTTGCCGGATAAGTAATATAACATAAATGTAAACATTTAAAGGGTTTTTATCCAAAACATTTTGGTGTCTCAGGTATGCTATTTTTTTGGCTATTTAGTAACACTGATGATGGATTTCTTAAGCCGAAAACGTTCTGTTTTTATGTAACCCTTATTTAGGGTATTTTAAATATACCTTTTACAATAAATCTCGTATTTTTGTGGTTTGAACTACCAAAAACAATTATTGTTATTGGTAGTATTAATGTCACTGTCACTGTCGTACCACTGACGCACTGTTGAAAGTTCGCAGAACTTTGTAATGATATGACGCCACAGCGGGCGATGTACCGGTCGACCAGAGACGACCGTAGGAGTATCCGAGTTGACGCATCCCCTCTTCATACTACCGCTGGGGGAAACCGAAGGAGAGGGCATCGAGAGCATATTTAAGATTAGCCAGGAGAATGAGAAAATCAGTTGTTGCTAACGTGTTGAATTAGTAATAGCTGGATGGCAAATATGCGGCGTTCTTTGAGCCGGTACTTTGCCTAATTGGGCGCCTCAGTAGTGACGTGGCGTTTTACCGAGACCGGTACCGCAGTGGGCGGTAGTAACGATGAACGAGTGACTGCGTGTCGCTGTTCAACCTCGCCGCATTGAATTGAAATGTGGTGTCTCCGGGTCCGAATGCATGACTATGTTGATTTAACGTAGCGAGATTGTTATTGTATATATTGTGTTGTTTATCGTATCATTTTAATAATACTATTATGTTCGGATGATAGTAGTGAGTATAAAATTGCTTTTCCTTTGCAGAAAATACAGTTGTACTTTGTTTTATTCGTTTTAAACTGTACATAATTATCTTAAACATTATAGACACTACTGGATACTCTTAAAAGAAGAAAATGGAAATGGATTGGACATACTCTAAGGAAATAAAAAGATAATATAATCAGACAGGCACTCGAATACCAACCAGATGGAAGAAGAAGAAGAGGAAAAGCCGATGATAGCTGGAGAAGAACTTTCACAAGGGATCAAGAAAGAATTGGCCTGATATGGAGAGAGGTTAAACAGACAGCGAGAAATAGAGAGGAATAGAAAATATTTGTAGTTGAAATTTCAAAAAATAGCTCAGAGAGAGAGAGAGAGAGAGAGAGAATGCATAGTACTCCGTAAATTAAAAAAGGGGTTATAGGTCCCAAAAGTGTCTTACTTAATCGTAGTATCATATTATCCTCGAAAGATAGTTAATGGTACTAAAAATATATCATTATAAGTTTTATAGTGAAGAGGGAACTACAACTAACAGTACACCATCTTTCCAGTGTAGAACTTTTGTGGGTGAAGATGTATTAAAAATGACAAACATTAAGTATTTCTGAGAAAATGCAGCAAGCACATAATAAAAAAGAAACCAAAGCTGTTAGATGAATACTCACCTGTGACGTTGGATCCAGCTGATGCAGTTCGTGGAAGAAATAATCACAGTACCATTGATAGTCTATCTTAAAGTAATCCAAAAGAGGGTGGCCAAAATTTGTCATCATAACTCCGTTTGGAAAGCTTCGATACTGTCAAAAGTTGCTGAAGCCACTGTAACACTTAAGTCCTGAAATAATAAAAATCATTTAGTGAACAATTTACTTGTTTCGGTATTGGTGACTTTCATTCATTGCTGTAGAGGTGGAGAAAAAATGTATAAGACCCGAAGAAACTGATATTTCTGCATTATTTTTTTAAAATACAGCATTAAGAAGTAGTTAATAAATAATGATGTATGATAAATACAAATTTTAGATCATTTTATCGAGACTACAATTTTACATAAACCAACAGGTGTCTAAAAACCTAATTATGTCAGTAGTAAATTTTTGTATTCACAAACTTACAACATTTAAAAAAATGGTGGAAACCTTGAATTATGCAGGTTCTTCTGTCTGTCCGTGAACATTTATAGAACATATAGAATGACAAATTACAGTTGAGTCCACGAGTCTTTACCCGTGCGTCATCATTTAAAGCATACGAAATAAGTCGATGATAAGTCGGAAATTAAAATTTACTAAACGCAACAGCAAGTGACAGTAAGTAACTACTGCTCCTATTATGGGTTAAAATTTGAGTTATCAAATATGTGCTTTATCTCGCCAGGTATAATGACGCACGGGTAAAGACTCGTGGACTTAACTGTATGTATGGAATGAGTGCTTATAACCCAAAGATTGTATTAGATGCGAAAAATATGGCCTCGGACTTTCGGTTCAGAAGTTGCAACCGGAAGTACTGTTTTAAAGTCGCCGAAATAGTACAAGCGATATATTATTCGACGCGCCTTAGCAGGGGGAGAAAAATATGTTTGGAATTCAACAAATCTGGACGTTGCTTAACGATACACTGTGAATAGCACAATAACTGGTCGTTGTATACAAAGGGTTTAAAAAATTGAAAAAAAAATAATTAAACAAAAATTCCTAACTAAAATTTAAAAATAAAGTCGTAGGCTCTTGTTAGTAGAGTGTATGATTTCCTCTGTGATTAATGACAGCTTGACATCGATTTGACATACTTCTTATAAAATTGTCAATATCGTCTTGCTAAATTTGTTGTCATTGCTCTTGCATAGAGTGCAACAGCTCCTCCCTTGTCTGGAATAACAATCCTTGTTGTTGTACCCACCTTTTTAGCATATCGCAAACGTGCTCGATGGAATTCAAGTCAGGAGATTGAGCAGGTCAGGCAGCACCTGAATATTGTTATGCCATAAAAGATTTCTCACGATTCTTGCAAAATGCGGAAGTGTATTGCGCGTACAATATGCGGACAAACAATACGTTCAAGAATATGACGTCGATATTCACTTGCTGTTATAGAAATCCTTCAATATGAACGAGATTAGATCGAAAACCGATTTAAACTTCTGCCCATACCATCAAAGTTTCTTCTTGATATCTCAACCTTTCGGTCAACTTCTTAAACGGTTTGCAAGCGAGATGCCTTACCAGGTGTTTGCTACATCCTCGATCTTCGTGCATCGAGTAGTAAACCAAACCTAGATTCTCATCGGTGAAAAGAATGTTTGCCCATTCTCGTTTTTGCCAAATTTGATGTTCTTCGGCCAATTACAATCTACTTCTTGCGCTGTCAATGATGTTCATACCACCCTGTATCATACCAATAGCTCGTAACTGTGTTTCACGATCAAGATGATTTCGTTGCATATTAACTCAGTTAAAACCACAATAACAACAAATTCTAACTACACTTGCACTAAAAATTATTTTACTGAATATACTTTTAAGTTGAAGAGATAAACTTCGAAAATATTACCTTTTTTTAAAATCAACAAAAACTCAAACCGATATAGTAAATTGGTATAAGATATGTCCAACCAATAATAAATAAACTTTATTTTAACAGAAAAATATTGCCTCTTGGGAGTAAACGACTTTCATTTCTTGTGCCCTAGCTAGACCAATTTGAAGTGTGTATGCCCACTTTGATTTGATGTAACTATATTTTTCTATTCTCATACTATTCGCTGTGAGCCGATGAGTAAAGGAGGTTTGACAGTTTTCGCCAGCGCTCTTAGTGGCAGTTTTGTGTATTGAATTTGAACAATTTTATTAGAAAAGTACAAGTTTCAAACCCCGAGAGAGCGCTACCGACGAAACCCACAGCCAATAAAAACAGAGGAAACCTCTAAATTTCACATAAATTTCTTTTTCTCAATGGCCTCTTGCGTAAGCAGTCATCCAGTCGCACGAATTTATATATTAAATATTAAAATTATAATGAATAAAATAAAAAAAACATAATTACTTTTACTATTAATTCTGTGTATTCGTTTAGTAATCAAGTTACAATAATATTTTAATTCATAATTTGTGTTTTTCTAGATAAATATCTATTTTTCTCGTTTTGTATATTTCACATACACCAATTTTATTAGAAAAGTATAAGTTTCAAACCGCGAGAGAGCGCTACCGTCGAAACTCAATACTATATCAATTATGATATCACTACCTGTATCATAATGAACTTCATTATGATACAGAGTTTCATTAAGACACATATTTTTAACCAATAGAATCGCGATATGGCATTCGCGATAAAGGTGGGGCACGCGCAGTGACCAATGGCGAGTCAAATACTTACACTTTGACAGTTCTCAATAGTAAACAAACTGTCAAACTGACAAACTACTTAATTACTTTGCGTTACAAAATTAATAAATTTGAATATATTTTTTGTTGTAAATGATCATAGAAAAAATCGTGTATACAATTTGCATTTAATTATCATTATGAAGCTCGCACTCTATACGAAACTCGCCGCTAGGTGGCTCGTTGCGTATCCCTCATACTCGCTTCATAACGACCATCATTAAATGCTCGTTGCATAATATACTATTATTTTATATTATTGGAAACATTTTCTTAATACTTTTATAAAATACATGATTTTTGTAATTTTATTGTGAACAAGAACAATTTCTACATATTTGAAATTTTTCTAGTAATTTATCACTTATACATTATTTTTAATCAATAAAATAGTAATTTACTTATCCATATTCAATAGCCTGACAATGTTAACTATTTTATTATTTCCAATGATTATGTAAATACTTCTGCATTGGTATAGCACCTTATGTGAATGTAAATATGATTATCAATAGACTTTATGACAATAAAGTTGCCAATATAAGTTATATCGACAATATCTTTACCATAACCTCTTTACAAAGTATGCTTGTTAATCGACCGGAGAATATTAACTGTCCAATTTTTCTATATCTCTCAACTTGCACTTATTTATGCTCATACGAGCTTCAGCACGAAAAATTTGCATTTTCAGTAGAAATATGTGACTAAGTTGAGGTAATTGTGACCCATTTTCTTAATTTGTAGTGTTGTATAAGAAAAATGTATTAGATGATGACATCAAACAGGTAACAAGAAATACCACCAATAGAGAATGGGTCTGATTAATAGGATATTGGAAGTGACTCCAACACTTTAAAGGTGTGGCTCATGAGACATTTGTTCTGTATTCAGAGCAGTTTGTGGCATTGTTATTTTGCAGATGTTAAAGAATTAGCTAATATCTGAAGGTTGCCAGTAATATTTAATTTTGGAAATTCTGTGTGAGTTTCGTTGGGTCCCATTGCTTTCCAAAAATTGCAAATTTTACTATATGTTCGATTTTTTTCATTGTTATATTCTCTCTAATCTTTGATGACTATTATGTGTTCGCTCATCTTCACATAGCTCATTTATGTATTTATTCCAAATATCAACCAAAATATACTGAGATATTTTGTACCGGGTGTCCCAATAAGAATGGCTCTCGGCCATATCTTAGGAACTGTTTATAGTACAGTTTTGAGAAAAAAATATTCATAACAAAAGTCGCCTCGGGAAAAGCCTGGAAATTATTTTCATAATTGTAGGTCCACCGCTAGAGGGCGTAATTGAATATCAAAAATTAAAAAATCAAAATTTTGCAAAATTTACCAAATGAAAGGGCACTGAAAATCCAATCATCGTATTCTTCATAAAATTCTGCGCATATTTGATTTCACAAGTTTAAGTCTACCTTTGCAAATAAGAGGTGGGGGTGAGTGGGAACCTTCTTATGAAAAAATGGCTGTAAGTCCGGTTCTGCTCAATAGAATTTTGCATACTTGGTCTTGTTGAAAACAGCTCTTTTTCGTCAATATAAGTGTGTTATTTTAGAAATAACATAATAAGTAATATGCAAGCTAGGAGGCGTTATTTAATAATTTTCAGAAATCTAGTATTCTTTGGAAAATATTAAATAGAAGTATGAATTTTTAATCTTGTATTACAAAATTAGACCAAATTAGCAACATAATACCGAAAACCGCATGTCGACACCTTTTTTCTATCTCGAGATATCTTAAGAAACGTGTACATTTTAAACAACTGTTAATGTTACCAGTAAACGAAGTTAAGGAACAGTAGTGTGCTATGGAAAAAACAAAGAAGAATTTTCCAGATGTAAACGTATATAATTATTTAAAACAACATTAAGACAAACAACACTATAAAATATAACAAAGAAATAAAAGCAACTACTTACTTAGTGACGACCTAAATGTTCAAATTGTTGCCCATCATTTTCGATGCAAGAATTTACTCTTTCAAGAGTAGATTGAACAGCAGTCTCAATTTCTGCTTTCGCAATGCTTTGAATGGCGTTTCGTATACTCTAGATTCTAGATCATGTTTTATCGAGTAGTGGGCCTAGTGGCAAAATCAAGGTCTTTAATCCGTCCTAGTGTTTAAAAAAATGCTTATTTTTGTTTTTTAAAACAACTTTTAGCATCAAAAGTAAACAAGTTACGCTCAAAATAAAGTTAATCCCCTTTTTTGGTAAGAAATCGGGAAAATCACCCCCTAATTAGCATTTCAAATGAACTTAATTATTATCACTTCACAAGTCTTTTACTCGCGTATGTATTGACCATACGGTCTGTAAGTTTCATCGGTTCAAAGTCCTTATTTTTAAAAGAGCTGTAGTTAAAAGGGCTTTAACGAGTCACTTATCACGAGTGTATGCAAATTTAGAAACACCGAATCTTGACCAATTTTTGTCATACAGAAAAACAAAAAAAATAAAGTAAAGCCGACTTTTTTTATTGTTTAAGACTTTTGGTATCTATAACAGTTTTTAAGTTATTTTGAAAAAAAAAACATTTGTTTCAAAATTAAAATTTTTCAAAATTTACTTTAAAAACAATTTTTTTCAAAAATAAGCACTAGGAATCGATGAAACTTACAGATCATATAAACACAACATAAGTAAAGTAACTTGTGAAGCGGTAACGATTAATTTCATTTAAGTTGCTAATTGGGGGGTGATCTTCCTGATTTTTCTTGCCAAAACAAAAGGGACCAACTTTATTTTGAGCGTAACTTGCTTACATTTGATGCTAAAATTTTTTTTTTTATAAAAACAGAAATAAAGATTTTTTTAAACACTAAAAAATTTGTAATGTGTTTTCCCCAAGAATGCTTCATTATTTGGATATTTCACATTGAATTATTCTATTTGGAATTTTTCGAATATGAACCTATTTTTCATTAGCTATAACTCTGCTTTTGCTAGGTGTAGGGACCTAATATATACACCATGTTTTTCACTTTTTTATAGGCTATAATTTTGCTAAGAATATTTTTTTCGACAAAATGCTTACGTTTTGAGTTATTTGCGAAAAACCGTCTAAAATCGTGGTTATTTTGTTGAAAAATGAACATATTCACTTGTAAACTCTATAGAACAAAAGTTACTTAAAATTAGTCAGTTTATCCATTTCGGAACTTATCTTGAACATATATTTTTTCACCCCCGAGATGGGGTGAAAGTCACCCCCAGGGCAAAAGCACACATCGGCACCATATCACTTTTTTTCTATGACATGTTAGCTATGCGTATGCCAAATTTCATGTCAATCCAAGCTGTTCTTTAAAATTTACAGCAAAAACCGTGAAAGAATGAACTATAGGTGTTAAAAGTACACGTTTAAGGCACGCATGTGAAAGTTTGCAGAATGAGCGATAGCGAGTTCTGCAATTCACATGAGTGCCTTAAAAATGTACTTTTTAACACGCATATCATACAATATTTTTTCTACAAACGTAATTACAGGACAATATCTACAAAAACTTTTACTTGAAACTGACTGACATTCCATTTTTATATTTTTTTGACATTACATCAAAATTGTCTATACGGTCAATACGAACTGCAGTGCCTTAAAAATATTTTAAAGCACTAGTGCCTTAAAGGAGCATTTTTAACGCTCGTATGGAGTGCTAAAAATTGCATTTTTAACACGGTTGTAGAAAAATGCATTTTAAATCTGCGATACAACATAATTTTTTGCAAATCATTGTAGTTAGACCCGAAAAATAAACTTAAAACCCATAATAATTGTGCCAGTTCTCATATTTCTGTCATTGCATCGCAAATTCCATTCGAAGAAATTTGCGATACATTTTTGTAAATTTTTATGGTTTTAAGTTATTTTTCGGGTAAATACAATATTATTATGCAAAAAATTATGTTGCCTCGCAGAATTAAAACGAAAAAAGTTTAGCGAAATGAATGTAGTATACCTTTTTTAAGTAAAAATATTAAGAGAATAAACGTTTTGATTCAAAAAGAATGTAGAGTGGGTAATAAAAAAACTTGAACCTATTAAATGAGCGCTGAAAGGCGTATGAGACCTAAAAGGGTAAAGGTACAAGGAAACAAATCCTGAACCTGAGAAAACTCATTGAAAAGTCTAGAGAATTTCAAGTACCTATGATTATATGCTTCGTTGACTACCGAAAGGCATTTGATTGTGTAAGCTGAATAAATCTCTGGTCAATTTTAATAGAAATGGGAGCACCAATTCACCTAGTGACACTTATTAAAAATCTGTACCAGTCCAATATAGCGACAGTACGACTAGATCATAAGTTCTCAAACCAATTCAAGACCGAGAGAGGTGTTAGACAAGGATGCTTGTTGTCACCTGACTTATTTAACATGTATGGTGAACATGTCATGAAGATGGTTTTAGAAGAATGGGCCGGTGGAGTAACAGTAGCTGGTAGGAAAATCTCAAATTTAAGATTTGCTGATGACACTACACATAGCAGCAAATGAGCAAGAAATGTTTGATCTCCTGGGAAGAGTTGAGTACGAAAGCAATAAAGTTGGTCTAAAAATCAATAAAACTAAGACAAAAATAATGGTGGTCTACAGATTCGACACTATTCAACTGACTGGTCTACAGATTCGACACTATTCAACAGGTTACAAGAATACCAGATAGTAAACACCTTTGTCTATCTCGGGTCTAGTATAACTAAAGATGGTAACTGTGAAGCAGAAGTTCGGAGACGTATTGGTATGGCAAAAAATGCGATCAAAATATCAAGATGAGACTGGTGAATGCCCTTGAATTCTCAATATTTCTATGCAGAGCAGAGATTTGGACTCTTCGCGCATGCGAGCGCCAAAAAATTGATCCCTTTAAGATGTGGTGCTGGAGAAGAATGCTGCACATACCTTGGACAGCTCATAGAACAAACGTTTCCATTCTAAACCAACTCTAAAAAAAGGCTGTCCACAATATGTCTGCAACGAATACTGTAATTCTTTGGTCACGTGGTTCGCAGAGGTGACGACAGTTTGGAGAGATTAATTGTTTCTGGAAACGTTCCAGGGAGAAGATCAAGAGGACGATCACCAACTAGATGGTCCGACCAAATAAAGAATTCAGCTGGAAACTCATTCTGCGAAGCTCTTAGAGCAGTTGAAGATAGAGGCCAATGGAGAAACATTGTTAGAAATATTGGAAGAAATCACGATCCTCAGTAATGGAGAAACAGGAGAGAGAGAGAGAGAGAAAGGCGTATGTGGCGCCGTCTGGGTAAATCTGGAGGATTTATATGGCGGAAAACTATTTCAAAGTTTGTTTAACTAGGAATATGGGGTATGATGTCATTCTTATTTACTGTATATGATGAGAGAGTGATCAATCTCATTCAAATTAGCGATGTCAGTTCTTTTATTTAGGGCAGATGGATATTTGAGAATATGTGAAGGATCTTTGTGAAGTCGAACTAATGTTTAATAGAAATGGCGTCTTGTGCAAGGGTACAAGAGGGTTTTTAAATCCTAATGTCGCTTTTGTGAGAGTTAATGCGACCTTGAAGAGAGCGACTGGTCTGATCAATCTAACAGAAGTTACACCTCTGCACAGGGTACATGATAGATCATAGACCTTAGATCATACACCATAGATAGATGATAGACCCCCGATGATAAGAAAAATAGGCAACACCCTGTTCAATTAATTGACGTGGATTTGAATGGCACAAAAATTAGAAGCATGCGATGGTTGCGTATTTATGTTCCGTAAGCCTATCGTAGACTTTCTTGTAGCGAATTTCTGGTTTAAAGCTGAATTTGATGTAATACGGTTGACTTTTTTGCGGACTCATAGATTGATTGATACCCCTTAGAGCTTATCCGTTATGTCCCGGTGCTTGTTCTAGATGTTTGTTTTAGGACACTGCCTATCAACACCCAAAATAGTGTACTATTACAAAACAATGACCTCCAAATGCTACACTCCTTAATAATATTATTTCAATTTAACGCTTTCTATAAATCATCGGTTTTAAGGGAATTCTAAATGTCACACTTATTTATCAATTCAGTTTCATAACTTGTAAATTTCTTTTCAAATTAACCTCGTATTTCTTGTACGTACCTTTTAGCGAATAACAAATTCAAGAAATTAGTTAAAACAATAAAAAAATCCCATAAACGGTTATGTTGTTATGTTGCAATGTATCTGTTAATAATTATTTTATTAAAATATTAGTGGATATGTCGTACATTCACTTTTGAGGATTTGTGTTAATGGGTATATGGCAATTATTCTAACAAATTTACTGTATAATGCCATATTAGAGAGATATGATCGCGGTAACTGGTATAATAAGTCGTAGCGGTCATTTAACCATTTGCTTATGGATAAAAAAGCCAATCGTAGAAGTAACACAGACAACACATTTGAATCTTTCATAATCATATAAAAAAATGAATAAAAATGAACGACAAAACGGTAATAAATATGCTGACAATAAAAGAGACAAGGATAACAAAACAAAAAATTCTTCTATAATTTTCCAAAACATTTTCCAGAGAGTTGTTATATTTGTCGTTTCTATAAAAGAGACAAGGATAACAAAACAAAAAATTCTTCTATAATTTTCCAAAACATTTTCCAGAGAGTTGTTATATTTGTCGTTTCACTAATAAGATATAAATTTTAGCCCAAATTGAATTAGCTATTTCAAGAATAGGAAAAATGCATAGTGGTCACTTGGCAGAAAAGAAAATAAAAGCAGAACATCAAGAAGATTCGAGACAAAAAGCAAAGGACTAACAAATGTATACGGATCATACTACAATATTCAAAGCTTGGAAAATCAAAGCACAAAATTCTACAAAAATCGACATACAAAAAAATAACTATGTAGATCAAGCTCACTTAAATGATTATGAGCAAGATACAATAAATAACATGTACAAAACAATAGTCGACGGAATATACAAAGCTGCACAAGAAGCTTTAGGTACTACAACAAGCAAAGAACAAATTCAAGTTTCTACAAGTTCAAGATTTTTATCCATAATTTTTTATATCTAACCTGACTAAAACTATTTTTTTTTTAATTATTTTTATGGGTATTTAAAATCAGCGTACAGTACACTCGTATATTTTATTCTAAAGTACTGAGTCACACTATAATATTGACTTGAGGACAATTGCTTGATAACAAATGGACACCATAAATATGGCCACCCACTACAGGATATCAATAATGAAATCCAATGAATATGTATGCCTTTGTCCAATTAAGGGAAGAATAAAATTGTGATTTTGTTTGTAATACAAGGAGAGTGCAAAAAGTATTAAGTATCACGTGTATTTTGAACTTTTTAAAGCGCTGCCACAAAATAGTAGGTAAATAGTATATTAAAACATAAGTGGATATTAAGGTATTCAAAACACGAGCGATTTTTCAAAATAGAAAAATTTCAGATCATGCGTCGTAATCCAGACTCCCAAGTATTTCATTTTGTCCACTTGTTCAATATCTTCATTTTATATCTGGATCCCTGTTATGACTTTACTCCAGTTACTGATAACCATGGATTTTGTTTTCTTTATGTCTATTGTTAAACCAAACTGTTCCCCACTATCACACATTGTATTTAGTAGCGTCTGCAGGTCTTTCTCACTTTCAACGAAAATGACTGTATCGTCAGCATAACAAATGTTATTTATATTTTCACCATTTATCTTAATCCTTTCCGTGGAGTTTTCAAATGCTTGTGTAAATAACTCTTCGGAGTACATATTAAATAGTAATGGTGAACGTATACAGCCCTGTCTCACTCCTATTCTTATCTGTTGCGCATCGTGCTATTTCCATCTACATATGTAATATTACCAGAGCCTGTTGGTTCCAATAAAGTTCTCACTATGTTAATAGCATTTTTGTCGAGTCCTTTTCGCTTTAGACATTCCATGAGAATGTCATGTTTAACTTAATTTATTACCCATAAGGGACATCAACTGTAGGGAACATCTATAAACTACGTCCTAAAAATTTGGGAGTTTTTAATACTCTCCCCCTTCCGTCGTAAAGCGTCGTTTACAGTTGACCCCCCCTTCTCATACCGACGTCGAAATTGCATCTCATGACCCCCTTTTTAGTGATTTTTGAAGATATTCTTTAGCGGCGAATCGATTGAGGGTAAAATTGTACATTTACCGCGCGCCTGCGCACACTGACAGCCTATGTAGTTCTGAGAGTATGTAGTTCATTGCTAATCTTTCAAGATAGGTATGTATGTATCTATAACCGTGCAAATAAGTCATTAAAAGAATATATTAGTGGTTTTAGGAAATGTATTATTTATTATAATTCTTGTGTTTTTGGATTAATAAAATATTATGTAAGCATATAACATTTTTACACTATATGTCGCCGTGTTGTGTAATTATATCCGAAACTTACATATTTATTTCTAGTGCCTCGATGGAGTAGTTAGAAATGCGTTAGCACTGAGATTGGAGGGTTGCGGGTTCAATTCCCGGGCGGTTCATATTTTTTTTAATTTTTGGTTGTTTTAATAAAAATTTTTTGAAAGTGGTAGATAAGAAAGTTAGTTTGATTTTTAAATAAAATACAAATAACCTTTTAAGTATATTTACTTCGTTTAAATTACCTATTATATAATAGAAGAATATCTTCTTACGTGCGTACATAGTACACACACACATTCTTTTTTTTTAATTTTATGTTATTTCTGGATTTTTCAAAGTTAGCTCTCAAAGTTTATTTAAGAATGTCTCCAAATCAGTATTACTATGTAGCTCATTAATATCCGCGTACTTTTTTCTCTCAATTCAATGTAGGTACAACTAATTAGCTTTATTGGAACAAAAGACAACACTTTTATCGGAGTTCCTATGCTTTCTTAACGGCATCATATTAATCTTGATACTTATTTTGTTTTGATTTCAATGCCATTTATTTTATTAAGTATAAATACAATGTACTTACTAAATAGAATAGACAATTTTATTTCTATTCATTCTTGTAGAATTGTTTCACACAGATATTCAGTAAATAAATGAACAGTTTAATATTTATTGCTTCCAGACGTTGTTCTGTATAGAAGCGTTTGTTTAACGACATAAAACAATGTTTTATTGTTTGTTTTTCTGTACAAAACTGCTAGCAATATTATTAAGGCTGTGAGTGATAAAAACGAAATGAAAAGTATGCGATAAAAGTAATATACTAATTCTTTTTAATTCTAAAATAGGGTATATTTTTTATATTCGTGAACATCAAACGACGTCGGATGTGCACTCATGGCTCCATCCCCCCTGTCGTATACCGTCATAATAAGCAAAGTCCCCCTCCTCCTTTTCAACGACTACTACATACCTACTTAATAAATTTTTTTATTGGTAATAATATTTTATCAAATTATATTAAAAGAGAAGATGGCATTGACATGAATTCAGACCATTTTCCAATTTATCTGACAGTTATTGACAAAATTATTATAAAAGATCAAAATCCAATGCTAATTCATAACTACATAGATTTGAATTATTTTTAATTTAACTGCTGGACGATAAAATCAACCTGTCATCCAATAAAGCCTTCTTCTTCTTTGAGTTATATTTTCTAGCTAAGTTTTAGTGTCCACGATGGGCAGATTATCTGGTCCAGCAGATTTGCCATCTTTTGTGTTTTTGATGGCATAGATGACTTCTTCTCGTAATATTGATGGTCCAGTATCCTCTTTGGTTTCTAATGACAGTTAATTTCTTCTCTTTAATCATTAATAGTTGTTGAATTTAATTGGTCCACTGGCCAAACGCCCCTTTCACATAAGTTATAATTTCTCCTTTATCATTTTTATTAGGATATTATTTCTTGTGCTGTATACAGAGAGTGGGCAAAATTATGCAATAAATTCATTTTTTCGATAATAGCAGATTTTGGAGAGAAATCTCGAAACAAGTCGATTTTTATTTTTAAATTATATTTTTTTGGCATATGTATCATAGCAGTGAGGTCATCCATCTGAGCGTGATGACGTAATCGGTAATTTTTTTAAATGCGAATACGGCTTATTTGATTTTTTATTCAGTAATATAAGCATTACCATAATTATTCATACAGGGTGCCCAAAAAAATAATTTTCGAATTAAATTAATTAACACAAAAAGAAGAATGTATATGTAATTTATTTAATTCAAAATACATTTTACTGCTGTTATAAAATACAAAAAAAAAGTTTTTCACAAATAAACATTGTTTTTCGCTTAAATTCAATGTTAAATTGCCACCCACCTGCCTTTTGATATTTTGAACCTCTGATTTAAGCGAAAAGCAATGTTCATTTGGCATATAAATATTTTTTTCTGTTTTCTGACAGAAAAACGGATTTTAAATTAAATAAATTACATCCATTCGTTTTCCATGAGTTCAAAAATTTATACCAAGGTTTTCTTTTCTCTCCAAGAGGTTTGAGGGTTTGTTTTCCATCTCACAAAAGGGCATGTTGGATTTTTACCAATTTATGGTCAATTTTCTTTGACTTGCATTTAGTTCTCGTTTATTATAAATTTCGTTTTTTTTTTCTTGTTTGGGCCGCCATGATTGTTTGATTTGAATGACAGATAACAGACGGACAAAGCGGATACTGAAATGGAGACCAAGAGATGATGCCTAACGAAGCAGAGGTCGTACGCCAACCATAGATATATAATACTCTAGATTGCGCCTTACGATCTTAAAATGGGTGACGGTTGCGACAGAGATAAATGAGCCTATTTGGTCGGTAGTCTCTTTCTAATTCAAGGGGAGTATCGACGAGGTCACTATCCTACTCTATCGTCGAGTATTTTAGATGGTTTGACAGTTCGACCGGATGGCGACGAGAACTGGTCGTTTGTCTTCGGACGTGGATAATCCTGGTTCGAATCCCATACCAATCTTTACTTTTTTTATTTTTTATTTAATCAATATTGCGTTTATTAGATATTATTACATCTCTAAAGTAAATCTATGCAAAGAAATATATAACAAATAAGAAAAACTGTGTAGATACCTATAGATTTTTAAAAATATAAAAGCCAATGTTATTTTTTTAATAAGTTAATTGTAGAATAGTATAAAGTAATTGTTAAAAATATTCGTAAAAAATTACCAATAATTAATATCAACATAATATACCATCGATTTATTAATTGAATCGGTCATTTCAAAAACAACATGAGTCACATATTCCTAATTTTACAGAAGAGCAAAGAAAACTAACTATATAGTCGAAAGATGGATGAAATGAATGACATCAAAATTCAGAGTTATATTGTAGTTTTGTTCCTAATGTTTTTACTGGACTGGTGTCGTTTTTGCACACAACATTTATCTTAAAGGAGTCTATTCCTCTCAAAAAGTTAGTTTCTGAAAATTGTGGACTTTTTTGAAATGACCGATTCAATTATAAGTTATTAGACATTATTTTTATTTATGAAACTATTGTTACAATTTTTTAAAAAAGTAGAAGCAAAACAAACATTCACATCATTCGAATAATGACGAATTTATATCTATTAATAACGAATGACTTTTATTTTACTATGCAGTTCACAAATTATGTATTCCAATATTAACTTACTATACATACATTTATTATCTGCTAGATTTACTTAGGTCCATTTTTCAGATGTAAAAATATCTAATAAACGCAATATTGATTAAATAAAAATAAAAAAAGTAAAGTTGGGTATGGGATTCGAACCACGATTATCCACGTCCGAAGACCAAAGACCATTTCCCGTCACCACCCGCTCCAACTGTCAACACATATTACTCGATAAAGTGGGATATTCACGTCGTCGATATTCCCCTTAAATTAAAAAGAGACTACCGACCAAATAGGCTCATTTATCTCTGTCGCAACCGTCACCCATTTTAAGATCGTAAGGCGCAATCTAGAGTATTATATATCTATGACGCCAACACGTTGAACTGATAACCTAAAATGTTGTCATAGATGGCAAATTATGGGGAGATCAATGTCCAGCAGTGGACAAGCGAAGATTGAATGATGTTATAATTCTGGCTTCCAATTATATTCTTATTGAATTATTTTTTATTTACCTTTATGCCTCGACAACTAATGGACATTGGTATGGTACAGTTGATTCCCCAATCAGATAGTGTAATGTGCAGTGTGTGTGTGTATGTTGAATAAATGTCTTATTACTTAGTAAAGTGCACTTCATTGTCTTTACAAAGGGACACTAATTTATCCTCTGAGGATAAATAATTTCGAAATTTATTTCCTGACTTAGTAGACTTTTGATTCATAGATGGTGCTAGTAGCATCTTTGGTAATTATTTTGATTATTTCATTCATAGGAGATTCTGACCAATAGAAAGCTACAGAAATCTAAATTAAATTGATTATTTTTTAATGATTTTATCTTCCAATCGTATAGTAAGATATTTGATCACGTGTTTAATTCTGTCCAATCAGATTAAAATTATACTGAGAATTATCTACTGTAGAAAATTACCGATATAATTTTTTTAAGTAGATTGTTTCTGTTTAATGGGAACCAGTTTCCTAGTTTTGACAACTGTCACATTTAAGAAAATATCCATAATATACGTATTAAAAAATAATCTTACGAATATCACACGACAGTAAGAATAAATAAGAAAATAATGCTTCATTTTTACTCAAATTTGTTGTCATTGGGCAATAGCCACTCGAGCCCTGCGGGCTCTCGTGTCTATTGCCAGACAACAAATTTTCGAAAAACTGTCGCATTATTTTCAATTTATTCTCACTCTCTTGTGATATTATACCGGATTATTTTTTAATGATTTTAACTTCCAATCGTATAGTAAGATCTTTGATCACGTGTTTAATTCTGTCCAATCAGATTAAAATTATACTGATTATTTCATTCATGGGAGATTCTGACCAATAGAAAGCTACAGAAATCTAAATTAAATCGATAATTTTTGATAATTTCCCGTCGTCAAGTACATTACGTCAGATGTTCTTCGTTGCTACGAAAAAATACATTCAGAGTCATTAATGACAATTAATGTTTTAAAAATTATAAAAGTGATGACTTTTAACCGTGAAATATTTATAACAAATGTGTGTTTAATTGTACTAATTTGTACTTGCATAAATAAATTACAATAAAATTTTGGTTTTGAACAGTTTTATTCATGAAATAATCGCAACAAATTGCACTCGATCTCTAAAATTAATATTGAATTTTTGCCCTGAAAAGGTGAAAGGATTTGATTTCAGTTCAGTGCTTCTACCCAGGTGCTCCGATGAGGAAACGGTTATTCCGAAATACGTATAAGCACATAGTAGAGGCTCTGTACTTTAATCAAATCTGAACCATCTTTTCTTTTCTTTTAGTTTATATTTTATTCACCTTTGGTGCATATTGAAGGAAATAGTTCGGTAAAATTATTATCACGGCGAATGACAGGACGTGAAATGCAATTTAGATT
This sequence comes from Diabrotica virgifera virgifera, assembly GCF_917563875.1. NCBI lineage: Eukaryota > Metazoa > Arthropoda > Insecta > Coleoptera > Chrysomelidae > Diabrotica > Diabrotica virgifera. The sequence goes on along the minus strand of NC_065443.1, from coordinate 283,539,993 downwards.
TCCCTTGTCGAGTATTTCGCCACTCGGTTATGCTTTATTTTTCCAACTTAAAAAGCTCAGAGGATAAATAATTTCGAATTTTATTTCCTGACTTATTCGACTTTAAAAAATATTCAATTTTTTGTAAATCTTTTAAGTTGAGCAAAGCAGCTCGAGCCTTAAAATTCTTAAAAAGCCTTATATAATATTCTTAGCCTTATTATACTCACCTGGTATTATAGTATAATAGTAGAACTCATTTTGTAGAACACAGCGAACGTAGTGAATTAATTACATATAAATCAATAATTAAAGACGGAACCACTCCTACAAGTACCCGCCTTTAGTGAGAAGAGGTGGATCCGATGTCGAGGAATATATTAATAATAACAAATTGATATATTCAGAAGCAAAAAATTAAAGCGGGAACGAACATTTAATCGGATTATGCGAAATTTCTAAGTTCGTCACAGTTTTATGACAGAAGCTGCAGATTTACAACCTGAAGTATGAATTTAGCAATTCCGAAGAGATTTATGAGGCACCTGATGTTATATGTGTGTTTAGAAAGTTTAACTATGTAATACAAAATGTTAATTGCAAGCAATGTATTTAACACATCAATGGCTAGCGTTACCAGTCATCTTTAGCCTTTTAAAGCCCTTCCAAGCAGTGGTTTAACTTAACCCTTTTTTAATATTAGGTATTACGCTTGTATGTTGTTTGTATTTTCGAATTTGACTTTTAAAGTTTGAAGCACAAAATGGATACTCAATTTGTTAACTGCATGTAGAGTTTCACGATACGATACAATATCGATACTTTGTAAGTATTGAGTATTGTATTGGTTATGCCAATGAAGTATCGTATCGATTATCGATATCGGCAATACTTTCTTATAAAAATATCGTATTGATATTGATGTCGATACGAAATCGATACAATACTCCGTAAAATGTCGACATCAAAAGGATTATTAAATATAATAATATTTTGCCAATCTTTTGCCAAGCATGCATACTTTTGCATGCTTGGCAAATGGACATTCTAAAAATATTACGAATATTTCTTATAACTTATAGATTCTTATAAAAATTGGATATGGCTGAATGCTTCTTTGAAAGTCGACTAATACTTACTATAATTCTGTATTGTTTAACCTTTAAACCCTACCTGGGGTACTGGAGTACACCAAGCAAAATTAATTTTATTATGATTCTTGGAATTTTAAAGACTCAGCGCCGACCCTCCATCTACCTTAGAAAATGCTAGGCTCGGCATAGTGTACATGTACATAGACGTGTTGGGGTACAGTAGTACTTGGCTTGGCCAACTTTAATAGTACATTTTCCGGAAGTTATCAAGGGTATTTTGAAGGAAAGTAGACCTAATGAAATTCAAGAAGAATCTCATGCAAATTCAGCCAGATGCAGTTTGTGAGTGCGATCGCGAGACCATAAGAGCTGAACGAGGTGCAATGTGTGAAAAAATTAATCTGTGCAGAACATCAAATTAAAGTTTGTCCAGGATGTTCTGAGAAACAATAATGTTCACAGAGTTATTACAATTCGCTAGTTCCATTTGTGTTAAAAAGTTGTTTTAAATAAATCCATTCAAACATTACTTTTTGACTTTTGGGGTACTAGTATACCCCAGGGTAGTGTAAGTGTAATTTTAAATATGGGTAGGGTTTAATGGTTAAAAACTACTTTTAAAAAGATAGGAAAATCAACGGAGATTCGGAATAAAGCGCAATTCAGTATTTATTGAAAAAATCCACAAGGAAAAGAAAATGTTTTTCCTGTAGTTGGCTGTATACCATCAATCACAAAAATTGGAAAAAAAATCCTTTGTAAAAGATATAAAATTTTATTAAAATCCCTTTAAAGGGCTACATCACAACAAAACGTTTTCGATTTTTATAAAAAATGATCATCAGTGTTAGGTCTAAAAATAAGTATAACCATTCATTCAACCAGTAAATACATTCATTAAATCGGTTATACTTATTTTTAGATCTAACACTGATGATGATTTTTTATAAAAATCGAAAACGTTTTGTTGTGATGTAGCCCTTTAAAGGGATTTTAATAAAATTTTATACCTTTTACAAAGGATTTTTTCCAATTTTTTTATTTATTGAAACTTATTTTTACGTCATCATCACTCACTTCCATAATATTGCCACAAATACCACATGATATAAAATATGAACAGTGTAATCATTACAGTCATTCAGGCTCTCCACTGTAAAATATTACAACAGCTGATGCTTGGGTTGCAGATCACTTTTAGTTTTATGTAAATAATTATGATCTAAATACATATTCCACAAAATATAATCACACAACTGTAGCGTTGTATTTTTTTCTCGATATCGATATTTTCAATAATATCGAGACAAGGGTATCGACAATACAATTGTATTGATTTTAGATAATGAGAATCGTATCGAGATTAATATTGCTGTGTTGTATTGTATCGGTATCGATACAATATCGATATTTTTATCAAATATGGTGAAGCTCTAACTGCATGATTATCTTCATCATCACGGCATGTACACTCTTAACGAAGTGATTGCCTTGGGCTCATCCGATTCATTTGTCGCGGGGAATCACTCCACATCAGTCCGCAGCACCTACCTTTAAACAGACTTGGCAAATATGCAAACGGCAAATATTACATCCTGTAATGCTCAAAAAACTTATCAGGATATTCTTTTAGTTTGTTATGTAAAGGAACAAATTTTCCCTCGGTCTTTCTATGTAAGATAACAGGATGAATCCACCATTTTCGTTGCTTTTTAAGCCTACGTCGACGGCGCAATGCCAATATTAAAGCCACTTTTTGTTGAAATAATAGATTTATCCATAGGTACTCTATTATCGGTATGAATGCACACAAGAAGATACCACTGATCGGAGATCGTAGCCACGTCATACTAAAGCTTATGGAGCCACTACAAGACCAAGACACGACGCTATGCACGCTGTAAATTGTCAATTGTCTCTCTGCTCTTTTCTTTTTCTCATCTCTTTTATTCTTGTTTCTTCTTTTTATGTTATATTTGTCTGTATCGTTGTGGGGCAGTCGGTGGGGAAGGACCTTTTACATCCGACCTACACAGACTGCCCAATCTTAATATCAGAAGAATGGGTGGATGAGAAAGCGTGCATAGATGAAAGCATGAATGACTGGAGTTGCTCGTAACTCTCAACTGGCATTCTTCGGTTGGCTCCATCTTGGTTTGGGTGGCGCCCTGGAAGTGCCGGAGGGGAGTTATGAGTAAGGTCGACGGGTCAGATATGCTCGCTAAGAGCGGTTCCAGACCCGTCGGCTGGAGAAAGAGGGGGTGGGTTTAGTCGGTAGGTGGCCTGGCAAGATAGAGATAGGACGGACTGAATCCGACACACCTGGGACACCTTCCCAGACGGTCTTAAGAAGATTCCCACCTCCCAAAAAAAATTGTCAATTTGTCGCTTGTGGAGCCGTAGGCTTAGGCTACGGCCAGACAAGCCACAATTTACGGCGCTCTAAGAGCAGTAAAATGAAGCTTGAAAAATTGGTCCCACGGTCAGTGTAGTGGATGGCCAGACTGAGCTGTAAAATATCGCGCAGCAACATAGTAACATAGGATAGGACCCATTTTCGCGTTTCATTTTACTGCTCTTACAGCGCCGTAAATTATCTCTGGTCTGGCCGTAGCCTTAACATTTTGGTTTTACAATTGGTTGTGTGACTTGGCACTTTCTACAATATTTCTCTACTCTTTCGTGTTCGTGCTTTTGGTTGCCCACTCTCTAACTCCGATCTTCTTAAGGTCCCCAATTATCTGAAATCGTGAATTAATAAATTAATTCAAAATTTGAATTCTCTTTATCTTTACGTAACTTATTCGATTGAAACCATAGAGGAACTGGAAGGTGCCTCACAATGGCTAAATCGTACGATAATTAGCTGCTATGAGGGGGCCTGTCCCATCAAGACCAAAGCCGTCAAAAGAGATGTGCCATGGTGGAACAGGGAACTCAGTAAGTTAAAAGCTCAAACTCGTAAAGCTTTTAATAGAGCCAAAAGTATAGCTAACTGGGATGACTACAAAAAGGCTCTAACAGAATACAATAAAGAACTTAGAATGTCTAAGAGAAGAACATGGAGGCAATTCTGCGAGGGGATAACTGAATTAGCCCCAGCAGTACGCCTCCAAAAAGTAATCTCAAAGGACCACTCAAACGGTATTGGACTTCTAAAAAAGCCAAACGGAGAGTTTACTGAAACCATAGAGGAAAGCATGAGTTGCTTATTACAATCTCACTTTCCTGGGTCAACACTCATTGAAGATGACCCAAGGGTTAATCTTGATGAATCTAATTACAGAACATCAAGAGGTGCAAAAAGCCTAGCGGGAAAAATCTTCACCAAAAATAGAATTAAATGGGCAATACATAGCTTTAAGCCTTACAAATCTCCTGGAGAGGATGGTATCTTTCCAGCCCTGCTACATTAACTCCTCATCTAGTCAAAATATTCAAGATGAGCTTCATCTTGGGCTACATTCCAAAAGGGTGGAGAGAGGTTAGGGTATGCTTCATTCCTAAGAGTGGTAAACGCCTTCCAGAGGAGCCGAAGTCATATAGACCCATAAGCCTTACCTCCTTTCTACTTAAAAGTATGGAAAAAATACTTTGCCAATAAACAATTTGCCTACCAATCAGGCAAATCCACCGTGGATGCCTTGCACTGTCTCGTAAAAGACATAGAAAAGGCAATAGGATCAAAGGAAGTGGCGCTATGTGCATTCATAGATATAGAGGGTGCGTTTGACAACACCTCATATGAATCAATCAGCGCCGCCGCAACAGCAAAAGGTATCCAACCTTCCATAACTAAATGGATTCAATCCATGCTAAACACTAGGAAAATTATTACCTACCTAGGAGGCAAATCAACTACTATAAAAGCAGTAAAAGGTTGTCCTCAAGGAGGAGTCTTATCACCTCTACTGTGGTCGCTAGTGGTTGACGACCTCCTAACAAAGCTCAAAAGAGCAGGATTTCGTGCTCTGGGCTATGCTGACGATCTAGTTATAGTGGTTAGAGGCAAACATGACGGTATTATTGCCGAACGCATGCAGCAGGCCTTAAACATTATAACCACTTGGTGTTCGAGGGAAGGGCTATCAGTCAATCCCAACAAAACGACACTTATTCCGTTCACTAACAGGAGGAAACTAAAATTACAGCCTCCGATCATGAATGTAATAACCCTTTCTTTCTCAGAAGAGGTTAAGTACCTAGGAGTCATCCTTGATAGGAGACTTACGTGGAATGCACACCTCACTCATATTACCATAAAAGCAACAAGGGCTTTCAGGATGTGCCGTAGGCTTTTTGGGAAAACCTGGGGTCTGAAGCCAAAAATGATCTACTGGTCATATTTAACGGTTGTCAGACCCATTATCACTTATGCTGCGATGGTTTGGTGGACCAAAACAAAGCAGCAAAAGGCAATAAACGAGTTGCAAAAAGTGCAACGACTTGCCTGTATTGGGATCACGGGTGCAATGAGATCGTGTCCTACCGCAGCCTTAGAGGCAATGCTAGACCTTCCTCCACTACATTTACATGTACAGATGTGTAAAATGCCTATAGGCTGACACAGACTAAATCTCTAAAACCCGTTAACTTAACGGGACATCTTGAGGTATTAAGGGCTGGAACAACCCAAATCATGAAAATGCCTACAGACGTAATGCCTACAAAACAAGATTTCGAACTCGCGTTAGATGTTATTATTAACGACCGCGAGTTGACAGAAAACGAAATCGCTCAAATCACAAAAGGTGCCCTCACTTACTATACTGATGGGTCAAAAACAAACGAAGGAGTAGGAATAAGGATCACAGGTCCTAATATTAGGATATCCGCAGCCCTTGGAAATGCTCCAACAATATTTCAAGCAGAACTAATAGCAATAGAGTTCTGTGCTCAAGAGTGTCTAAGAAAAGGCCTCAACTCAGCAAGAATATTTATTGCATCTGATAGTCAGGCTGCTTTGAAGGCTCTGAAGTCCGCAACTTACGAGTCAAAAATAGCCTGGAATTGCAAACAATCCCTTAAACAACTGGCTAGTCGCAACAAACTAACGTTGCTATGGGTGCCAGGGCATAAAGGAATTGTCGGAAATGAGACTGCCGATAGTCTCGCAAAGGAATGAGCTTGTACTCCTTTCATCGGACCTGAACCATTTTGTGGCATACCAAAAAGCCGCATAATGGAAGAAGTTCGAAAATATGAAAAGGAACTCAGTGCAGCCTACTGGAAAAATGTTCCAGGCCAAAGACAGGCAAAAAAGTTATTACGACCCTCTGCCCGCTACGCGAAATTGCTCTTAGAGCTTCAGAAATCTGATCTCAGAGTAATCACAGGAATTCTCACTGGACACTGCTCACTCAGATACCATCTCTGTAAAATGGGCATACTTGACAGTGGGACATGTAGATTCTGCGATAAGGCAGCTGAGACGTCAGAACATATTATCTGCAATTGCAGAGTAATTGTTCGGCAACGCCATAAATATCTGGAACAGGTATTCCTTGATCCTGATCAGATTACAAACCTAGCTCCAAAACGGATAATGGACTTTCTTAGAAGCCTAGACCTTTTGGACTAAAATATAGATGTAGGGTATACACAAAAGATCTTATAGGTCGCAGTGTAGTAAGGTCAATTGGGCCAATCGACCCCTTTTGCAATCTACAATCTACAATCTATCTTTACGTCATGTGAAGTAGATTTTCTTATTTATATAATCTATGTCTGGTCCTTTTTTTTTAACCTGAAATTTCTACTACCAGAAGATATTTATTTATCTTATTTCACTTCCATAATTTTATTACACAAACATATAAACAACTTTTAACATATAGCAATAGCAGTTCTTCCAAAATTTTTAATCCTTCCATGGTAATTTACGTTTATTGCTTTATGTTTCTCTGGTTTTAATTTGAGACATATTTATTTATTCTCACAAATCTTGAGTAGCAATCCTCCTTTAAAGTGAGCTTATTGTAGAAGTGAATAAACGTGGTTATTTGGTTGTTTCGTTTGTAGTATTGTATAAAAATTGTATGAAGGTAATACAGGCAAGAAAATAAAATATTCTAAGGATTAATAAAGTTTAGATAAACTTGTTGAAATTTCGTTAATAATAGCCAGGAACCAAAAAATCCATGTTGCAGATGGGATCCTTATATCACATATCTATAATATTCACTTATGAGTCTAACATTATGAGTCTAACGTTTACTGTCCTGAGGTTTTAAATAAAGAGCTAGGCCCGGTGCTCATGACTCCAAGTAAGTGACAGATTTATGTTGAGAACAGATAATGTATATTGACCATAGAAAAGATCATCATCATGAAGTCCATGAATTTATGTTGAGAACAAATCTTTATATTGACCATAGAAAAGATAACAAAATAAATACTATTGAGTACATGGCACAGCTGGCCAACATAATAACAATTAGTAAACAAGAATTAATTGTTTGTCGTTTATGAAGTTTAGTATGTAAATGTTAATGTTGTATATGTAAATTGATATTGTTGTTTATAGAGACATTTGTACTGACAATCTTTATTGAATGTATTTCATTATATACTAATATAACCACTAATATACTTAAACGTTTTCTGCAAAGCTATAAACAACTTTTAACTACGCAAAAATCCAAGCAGCACTCTATCAATAAGTCTCTCTAGAAAACCATAAGCCCCAAATGAATGTTGATGATGATATACGAACAAAAACTATCATAGTTTTCGAGTGATCGCAACAAGAGCCCATTCAAACCCTAATAGCACCTTCCATAATGGACCCAACATATTAAATCACACATTTACAGCGGACACAAAAGGCACAAGTCGTCTCGATGGCCTTTTCAGGTGCTTATCATTCACATATTTCAAAGGATTGGTGGGAATTAGTGGGTATAGATGCGCAACTGAAGGTTATCAGTATGCAGACGCTTGATCCGGGGGTCAGCAATGGCGAAGGGGTCATTTGGCGACAAAATGGAGGGATTTAAAGATTAATTTATTAAACTCAAATAATCATTTAAATTTATCGATGTTTTTAGAAAGAATAATTTAAATTGATAGGTATTGATATTTCAATTATTTTAATTTATTATTAATCGAAATGATATCAAATTGATGTCTATCTACCAAGATTTGTACAGAAGTACATATTTCATCAAATCACTTACTATTGGTAGTATGATTCAGAATAAATTTTAAGAAAGCTAACAAAGCAGACAATACCTACACGTAGCCATACAAACCTAAAAAACACAATAATTCCTATATAGGTCTGGATCCCGCATAAGAAAAAAAGTTGATTAATAGCAAGCTGAAAATTATTTGTTAATAGCTTCGGTGTCTAGTCGGACAAACTTTGATATATGGGAACACTGAAACAGGGGAAGTTTTAATGATGGAACAGGTTAAAACTTCACCTGTTCCAGTGTTCTCATATATCAAAGTTTGTCCGACTAGACCCCGTTGAGCTATTAACAAATTTTCAGATTGCTATTAATCAACTTTTTTTTGATACGCGGGATCCAGACCTAATATGAAAGAGTAAATAAGTGAAAAAGGTAGTCCAGAGACACAACGTGACGTCTTCAACACTACTGTAGGTAATGATATTGGTAATACCTGTGTCTACTAGACAAAACAGGAAAGAATCTTATAATTTAGCACAACATGTCTTAGCGCCTTATCAACACTGACTTTTGCTTTTGAATTTAATATAAACAACTCTGTTGAGTTTGTTGAGTTTACAAAAATCCTAATAGAAGAATATAACAAATGGGGATCTTGAAGTCAACATTAAAAAACTGATACCATATACTAAGGGACAAAACAAAGGGAAACGCTTAAAAACGATAAATCCCCTGGTCTGGACAATATTGATGCCGAGCTAATTAAAACAGGAGGTCATGAACTCATAAGTAAAATCCATCAATTAATAGAAAAGGCCTGGCAACAAGAAATAATGCCGAAAGAATGGTGTGGTAGTATTATTGTACCCATACACAAGAAAGGAGAAAAGGAATCATGCATGAATTACAGAGGAATCTCAATAATCAACACTTATCCAGATTTAGCCATACGGCTCACACTCCCTCTAAGGGGAAAATTGACTCATCCCAGATACCTACGGTATCAAAAGGATTGAGCTTTGGTGGGACTCTTTCCGTGTTATCGAGCCCTAGGTGACTTGGAATGCAGGTGTATCTCCCAGAAATTTTCGTACGCATCTGGCCGTCGCCGTAGTACAGCTTTCTGCATGGTCTTATAAAGAAGTTCATTCAGACCCAGCTTTTTTATGCTTTCGAGGTGGGTCTTCGGAATGACTCCAGTAGTAGACATAATAATCGGTATCGTCTGGGTACTTTGCATTCTCCATTGCCTTCGTATTTGAATTTGTAGATCTCTGTACTTGGCGATCTTTTCAGTAAATTTACTATGTAGATTATTATTGTTAGGTATCGCCACATCAATTAGTGTTGTTTGTCTTTTTAATTTATTAACTAGTACGAGATCTGGTCTATTATGTGCCACTGTTTGGTCTGTGAGCACAGTGCGGTCCCAGTATAGCTTGTAGTTGCCATCCTCAAGCATACTCTCAGGGACGTATTGATAATACGGGAGATGGTCTGTTTGGAGAAGTCCCAGCTTGATAGCTATCTCTTGATGAAAGATTTTTCCCACTGCGTCATGCCGTTCCTTGTATTCAGTTGCAGCAAATGCCTGGCAGCCCCCTGTAAGATGTTGGATGGTTTCTTGGGCTTGACATCCATATCGACATCTGTCGTTTTGAACCTGAGGGTCTTTGATGATATATTTCAGGTAATTTCTGGTTGGTATAACCTGATCCTGAATGGCCAGTAATGAACCCTCCGTCTCAGGGAACATCTTTCCTGATGTCAACCAGTAGTTCGACCCTATATTGTCGACATAATCTTGGCTGACCTCATTGGGATGTCGCCCGTGCAGAGGTTTACCCATCCAAGCGCGCACTTTTTCGTCCTTAGTAAGGTGGTTTATGCGCATTTCTGGTTCCCTCAGTTTGATCGGTGTTGTGTCATCTACTGCGCAGATAGCGCGATGTAGAGTAGATGTCTCAGCCTGCATCTGAAAATAAGTTCTTAAATTAGCAATTTGTTTATCTAATTGCTCACCTATATCCATAAGTCCTCTTCCTCCTAGATTCCGTGGTAATGTTGTTCTTTCTACTGCACTTTTAGGATGGTGTTTTTGTGCCTTTGTGAGGTGTGTTCGTACTTTTCACTGAAGAGCTTCTATATCTGTTTTTGTCCACTTAATAATACCAAATGAGTAGCTAAGCGCGGAACAAGCGTAGGTGTTTAGTTCCTTAAACAAATTTCTACTGTTAAGGTGTGAGCGAAGCAGCTGTTTTACCCTTCGTATAAACTCAGTAGTTATCTCACCACTCATCAACACTATTATTATATTACGATATACACGATATTATTAAAAATATTAGTACCATACGCCGAAGTGGCCGAAGAAATAGTTGGTGACTACCAGTGTGGTTTCAGGCCTGGCAGATCGACTATTGATCAAATATTTACAATAAGACAAATGCTTGAAAAGTATTGGGAATATAATCAGGACGTGCATCATATCTTTATAGACTTCAAACAGGCTTATGATTCAATTAATCGTGCAACATTATGGAAGGCAATGATCGAGCTCGGCGTACCCAAGAAACTAGCTGCGGAACACAAATGTGTGTAAGTAACTCCTTTGCACAAGTTAGAATAGGGGGGAGAATATCAAATGCTTTCTGCGTAAATTATGGACTGAGACAGGAAGATCCGTTGTCCCCATTGTTGTTTAACCTGACCTTAGAATATGTCATGCGGAAAATATATCACAAAATCAAACCAGACATAACACATAACTGCTCGAGGAGCAAAAATCATACTCGCCTTTGCCGATGACGTAGACGCAGTAGCACAATCAACATTAGAAATTAAGGATATTTTCTCGAGCTTTGAAGAAGCTGCATTAAACATCGTCTAAAATAAATAAAGACAAAACAAAATACATGGTCGTCTCAAAACAAGAACGACGGCGAATAAGGCAGAATATTACTATAAACGATCACAACTTCGAAGTGGTTAAAGAATTTAAATATCTAGGAGCAACAATCACAAATGACAACAAATTAGAGCAAAAAGTTGAGACGAGAATAATGGCAGGAAACAGATCTTTCTTTGCAATGCAACATCTAATGAAGTTAAAACTTCTTTCACGAGGAGCAAAAATCCAGATATATATGACCATAATACAACCACCAGTCGCGTATGGAAGCAAAACATGGACGCTAACAAAAAGAGAAGTAAATAAATTGCTGGTGTGGGAACGTAAAATCCTTTGAATGATATATGGCCCTTGCAGAGACAGCGTGACCAACGAATGGAGGCGCAGATACAATAACGAGCTAGAGTCTCTATTCGGAAAAGAAAATCTAGTCAGATATATAAAGGCCAATAGACTCAGATGGGCAGGGCATGTGATACACAGTAACGACAATCGCCTTATAAACAATGTGTTCTGGGAAATGCCAGATGGAAGAAGGTCTGTAGGGCGGTCTAGAAAAAGGTGGAAAGCTGCAGTCAAAGAAGATCTAGAGAAAATGGGGGTGCGACAATGGTAATTCGTGGCACAGGACCGACAAACATGGAAGGCAATAGTAAACACGGCAAAGACTCACGAAGAGTTGTAGCGCCATTGATGATGATGATGAAAGCAGTCCATTAGATGGACATATATTCCATTTTATTTGTAATGGTTGAAGATGAAAAAATCTCTTGTTGATTTTGAAGAGACCTTAGCTTTCTTTCAAAGAATTCTACATAGTACAATACAATAGTAAAGATAAAAAACTGACGTGACTAATTCCAGAAAATTCTACGCTCAAATGAAAATTATTCCTAGAAAAATCTAGGTTCTAAAATAGCGCTTCCTCTTGGTTAAATACGGAAGAAACACATTACAAACAAATAGTTTTATTGACTCACAGATGATGAAAGTAAACATTTTTCTCTATTAAAAAACTATCAAATCTAATACAATGTATTAGACATCAGATTAAAGTCTAATTTTATCAAATGGCGAATGAACTGGGTATAATAAGACAAGGTGGTCGCAAATAATTCTTTTTGGGAATATTTGGAAAGCACTAGTTTAAAGTTTATTAAGTAAAAATCTTTCAATATGTATTATGTGAGATATACAGTGGAATTTAAAAAATGATAAATAGATAACATAAGATAAACTATTAATACCTATATTGCTGTAATTTTTGCAGACAGTCCCAAAGAACTTCAAAAGTATCGTTGAATACTAAAAAGACAAACTTTTATGATAATCTTCAAAACAGAAAATAAACTGAGGGATTTATGTAAATGGCATCTTGAAAGAGTATAGAAATATGCGTATATTGACTTATAAATGAAGATTGGAATAATCCTATGTAAATTAAGTGACGAATAAAAAAATATTAAAAATCTCAAAACTATTAAGGTTCCATTAAAATACTATTAGACTGTCGAGATGTTTATGTTTTGTGGTCCTTTGTATTGTGTACCTTACCTTTTTTCACCTATTGCAGTTCTGAATTCATCATTATACCATTGCGCATGTCTTTGCCTTTTGGCATTTCTGACAATTTCCTCTGCAGATTCCGTTATTATTGTTTTTAATTGTCTCCATTCCTTCTCTGCAGTATCTTCCTTTCTGGCTCCGTTGAGTTTTTTTTGGAAAGCATTTTGATATTCTTGTCTCTTTTTTAGACTTTTCAATCCCTCAACATTTAATTTTTTAAGTCAACTATTTGTCTCTTTTGCCATTGTCGCGAATTTCAAGATAGTGATCTGAGATCACGTGATCTGAAACTTTTTTAATGAAGTGTCAGTAGTTTCATTTGCGAATATGTTAAAGTTAAATAATATTACAGTACAACCTCGTTAATCCGGACCTCGTTCATCCGGATGTGAGAAAGCAATCAATGATCAACATCATGGTGTATTTGGAGCAACAGCAAGACACCACGCCAGCTGAACTAGTGATGGTGTATCGTTTACGTGATCGTGCCGCATTGAAACGTCACAAAATTAAAACAAAGGAAAATCAATGACTTTTTTGTAAATAAAAACTAATGCTCGCGTAAATCAAATAGGGTGTAAATATAGTAAGTTATCATTTCACATATAGTTTTATTAACCTTATTATATTTCCGGATTATCCGGATTTTCGATTTACCGGATCGCTTCCGGTCCGTTAGTCCGGTTAAACGAGGTTGTACTGTACCTACAGGCCTACGTTCTCTCCGATGAGACTCCAACAAGAGTCGAAAATCGTCAAATCAGAGTGCTGGATTGCGCTCCGTATTCCAAGTGAAAAACAAGATTGTTTTGCCTTCGCATTGCAACTGAATAAAAATGGAATTTTTATTTTATTTTTATATTGGTCGTTACTTCTTTGAGTAACTAGGTCCATTTTCTGTTGGAATTTCCCAGCTGAACAGAAGGGTCGTGAATTGTAAGTTCTTTGAATTCCCTCTTGTCTTCTTCGCTTCAGCATCCATCTGGCTTGCAAATTTTAGAAGCCTTGGAGGTGTTACCAAGGAAATGGACCAATAAGTTTTGAATTTAAAAATCTTTTAGTAATATTTTAATATTTTTAAATATTATTAATATTGCTATTAGGATTGAAAACTACTTCATCTTTCAATTGCCAGATGACGCTAGTCATCTAGTCCATTCGCTTCAGTTGCGGTGTGGGGGATAAACTCTCAGTGTTGGTCACTTAGAGTATGGAGCAGCAGGCCTACGTTCTCTCCGATGAGACTCCAACAAGAGTCGAAAATCGTCGATTCAGAGTGCTGGATTGCGCTCCGTATTCCAAGTGAAAAATAAGATTGTTTTGCCTTCGCATTGCAATTGAATAAAAATGAATTTTTTATTTTATTTTTATATTGGCCGTTACTTCCTTGAGTAACTAGGTCTATTTTCTGTTGGAATTTAGCAGCTGAATAGACGGGGTCGGGAATTGTAAGTTTTTTGAATTCCCTCTTGTCTTCTTCGCTTCAGCATCAATCTGGCTTGCTAATTTTAGAAGCCTTGGAGGTGTTACGAAGAGACCAATAAGTTTTCAATTTAAAAATCTTTTAGTAATATTTTAATATTTTTAAATATTATTAATATTGCTATTAGGATTGAAAACTACTTCATCTTTAAATAAGATTCTTTATAACTAACTAAAATTCTTTAAATGTTATGTTACAAAGGTTGAATTCTATCCTTTGTTCCCGCTGAAGTTCGTTCTTTTTCTATATTTCGCGAAAAAGTACCTACCAACCCTCTCACCTAAATTCCAGCCTGTTTGACCTATAAAAGCAAAGTTGAATAACTCACATCTCACCGCTATAACTCCACAATTTATTGTCTTTTTAATTCGTTGATATATTGTTCGTCCAAACGACCTTCTGGTCGGTCCATTAAGAAACTGTATGCCGTATGCTAATGCGTGGTGTCCACCATTTGATCTAAAGTTGTATCTCTGCTGTGGCGCTACAGCCCAGCCCTGGCCTCCCCTAGCATCCGACTCTAAGTATCTCTGTCCCTGACAGCTCTTCTTGAGTAATCCGCCCTCAATATCTTTTTAATATCGGTTCTCACTCCGTCTATCCATTCACCTCTTCCTTGGTCTTCCTACTGGCCGACGTCCCACCAAAGTTCCGCTAAACGTTCTACTGGTGTTCTGTCATTATCCATTCTTATGAGGTGAACTTCCCAGTGCAAGATTTGTATTTTTGCATAATTTGCTGGAGATGGTTCTTTGTAATATTGGTATAACTCGTGGTTGAACCTTATTCTCCATATACCATTATCGCAAATGGGTCCCAATAACCTCCTTAATATCTTTCATTCAAAACTATTGTTATTTTTTTGATATTTCGCGTAAAAGTACGCACCAACTCTCTCACCTAAATTCTAGCCTGTTTGACCTATATACGAAAAGTTGAATAACCACTGCACGCAGTGCCGGATTTAGGGTACTTGCGGCCCTAGGCCAAATTACCCCGAGCGGCCCCCGATTATGTAATTAAAGCATAAATACTTAATAATAGTAGATAATAATTAAAACGTTTATTTTAATTTTACTTTTTAGGTATAACATAAATGAATAGAAATGTCTCTAATTTCTAATGTTCTATTTGAATACTGACATAAATATGTTGAAATGTATTCACTAATTAAATAATCTTGTTTGCAAATTTGGCTAAAACCCCAAAACAGCTCTAAGAACAATTTCTATATTTATAGAAATTTCTAAAGAGAAAATTTATAGAAAGATTTCTATATTTATAGAAGCCTTTGAGATGTTGGTTTTTCGAAGGATGCTGAAGATATCTTGGACAGAGCACGTGACCAACAACGAGGTGCTGAGAAGAATGGAGACTGAGAGAGAATTCCTAAATATTGTAAAAAACAGAAAAACGAGTTATCTAAGACATAATTTACAGAGGAGAAAGATACAACTTTTTACGATTCATAATGGAAGCGAAAGTGGAAGGAAGAGAAGGTTCAGGAAGAAGAAAATACTCCTGGCCGAAGAACGTAAGAGACTGGACAGGCATGGAAACACATTCGAAACTAAATACCGCTCAAGATAGAGAGCAATTTGTTGTAGTTATAGCCAACCTTCAGTAATGGAGAAGCCACCAGTCAAGTCACAACAAGAAGATAGGAAATATATAATTCAAAATGTTAGCAAACAGCAGTTATTTGTAAAGTTATTAATATTACTAAAATTATTATATTATAAATTAGTATTGTAGTTAATTGTTAAAATTAAATACCATTTGTTTCATTCAGAGGGAAAAGTACAGATGACAACAAAAGAGTAAAAAAAAACGAATTAAAAAGACATTATGTATAAGTAAAAGAACAAGCAAAATAATATGAACTGTATGTAGGCACAATGGTGTATTCCACGAATATACGACTGTTTTGGATTATCGCGACAACGAATATTTTAGTGTGCAACATAAGAAGTACGAAAGTATTTTGCTCTAATAATTACTCCAATAAACAACAATATAATTTGCAATTTATTTTCGTTCTTCATATTTTGCACAGTAAAATATTCGTTGTCGCGATAATCCAAGAGGGTCGTAGATTCGTGGAATGGGGTATAGTAATAGGCTACGGTATTAAAAAATAAAAATAAGAACACAACAAATAAACTTCTAGATCGTTCAATTCATTCTTCATTATTCTCTTATACTGAAAAACGTCAATGTCATGTTCTTAATTTGGATAAAGTTGGATTAGTGATTAACATTGACACTCATTCCTCTCCATACTCATAATAAATCTCATATCTAAACTCTAAACACTGACTTTTCTAGCTTTTTTGGCTGCAAAATCTTTAATCAAATTGTTAAAGTCCAAGACGTGAAAAAGCTCAGCATTTGAAACAAAACTAGCCAAACTAGACAATCTAGAACCTTCGTCAAAAGTCGAATTCCTCAAGTAGTTTTTGATTCTTTTCAACAAGCTGAATGATCTTTCTCCAGATGCATTAGATGTCATCATGCATAGTAGAATGCGCAAAGCCGTGTCCGTATTCGGAAATAATGTTGTTAACTGTTTTCATGAATGAGTTTTAGAAACCCCAAAGTGTATTCCTCGGAGGCTTGGTAATCTTGTTATCATGAGGTTCTCTTTCTTCATCAAATATACCTTCAACAAAGCCTTTGAACTGTTTCACACACCCTTTTCCAAAGTCACCATCTATATCGATTCGATACTTTTTAGTCAAAATAGAAATTGTTATCCTGATTTATTCATTGGAAATTAAACGATAAGTTGTTTAAAAATCCAAGTTCTTCATTAAGACTGAAATAAACTTCGGACCTTTCATTCAATTCTGAATAAAGCGTGTCAATTACAACATTGAATGTATTAATTTTTAAGTCTTCTGTGTCGTTAAAGTGGGGTTCAGTGAATTCGACTTCTTTGTCTTCGCCTTTTCTTTTCGGGCTTCTTTTTATTTCAAGAATATAGGTTTCATTTTTAGACAACTTTTCTCCTCATTTTTCATAGGAATCAAAGTTGTTTCTCAGACTCGATGCGTACTCCTTTAGATATTTGTACGTTACAAGTCACATTAAAGTCTGTAGCAGTTTTTGCAATGTTTTGCTACTCTTGTCAAAACGTTGTAAAATATTGTACCACGTGTTTAGTAAAATAACCATTCTCTTATTTGAAAATATTGTTTACTGATTTCAATTCAATTAGTAAAAAATTTTTTACCAATGTTTTTTTTCAAACGCTGCGGCCCCCTTTTGCTTGCGGCCCTAGGCCGCGGCCTAGTCGTCCTAGTGGTAAATCCGGCACTGACTGCACGCATCTCACCGCTATAACTCTACGATTTATTCTAGTTTTTAATTCGTTGGATACATTGTTCGTCTAAACGACCTTCTGGCCGGTCCAAAAATAAACTGTATTCTAATGCGTGGTGTCCACCGTTTGATCTACAGTTATTCTTTTGGCATCTTAACCCTGGATGGGTCTTTGATTGTCTGGCTATGTCCTTCTATTCAGATATCTCCTGTGCCCTTCTTCTCCGTTGTTTTATATTGTAGTTATGATTTTCAGGTCGTCTTCCACGTCGTCAAACCATCTCGTTCTGGGCCTTCCTTTTTTCGTCTTCCTATGGCTTCCATTGTAATATTTTTTTGCTGTTTTGCATTTTATTGCCGCTTGACATGCTCCAGCCATGACAGTCTTTGACATTTCACAAATCTTACAATATCATACCCTCCATTCAATTAATAAACCTGGTCGTTTCCCTTGTTTCTCCATGTGCCGTCTTCCTCTTGCACCGTGCCATGTACTTTTCTCAGTATCTTTCTCTCGAATGTGCTGAGTTCGGCTTCATCTTTTTTTTGTCATTACTCAGATTCCACAACCATATGCCAATAGAATTATAGATAAAACTAGAACGAATATAAGCACGAACGGGAGTTGACGAAATACCAGCAGAATTGTATAAGGTAGGTGCCGACCACCTAGCAGTCACATCCACGATCCACACGCTCATCAAAGACATATGGCAAGAAGAGAAAATACCCGACGAAAGTCGGTAGACAAGAAAAAGAAGAAGATGTCCGATCTATAAAAAAGGAGACAAACTCCAACTATGCAAAAACTACCGTGGAATCTCTCTACTATGTACAGCGTACAGCATATAAAGTACTCACGTATAATACAGGGTGAGTCATGAGGAACTGTACATACTCCTACCTCGTATAGAGGCTCCTATGGGGAATAACAAATGACCATTAAAAAGTGTCTGCTCCGATTGTTTAATAATATAGTTTCGCATTTTGACAGAAATTTGTATTCGTCATAATTTTTGAACGGTCAGATCGATGTGTCTCTTATTTTGGTCAATCGTTACACTATTATCACTCAATCAACTGATTTAGTCAAACTAGAAAAAATCAGGTCCGGCTTTAAAAAATTAGTTCGTTTGGGTCTTAGAAAAAATTTCACCCTGTATACGCTTTTTGAAAACTCTAATATGTATATCTTTTTTCCCCACACGATTACTTAATTTTTTATAAAAAAATCAAATTTGACTATGAATTAAAAGTTTGGTAAAGTGAACCATAGATTAAAAAAAATAACTTTTATTACAAAAATTAATTTTTTTTTAAACAAATATTTAATTTATGTTACCACATAATCAACTGATTTATTTAAACTAGAAAAAAAATCAGGTCCGGCTTTAAAAAATGGGTTCGTTTGAGTCTTAGAAAAAATTTCAGCCTGTATACGTTTTTTAAAAACTCTAATATGAATTTTACAAATTAGACAAATAGGCAATTAAAATGGCATATTTATTTTTTCCCCACACGATTACTTAATTTTTCATAAAAAAATCAAATTTGACTATGAATTAAAAGTTTGGTAAAGTGAACCATAGATTAAAAAAAATAACATTTATTACAAAAATTAATTTTTTTTAAACAAATATTTAATTTATGTTACCACCTAATCAACTGATTTATTTAAACTAGAAAAAAATCAGGTCCGGCTTTAAAAAATGAGTTCGTTTGAGTCTTAGAAAAAATTTCAGCCTGTATACGCTTTTTAAAAACTCTAATACGAATTTTACAAATTAGACAAATAGGCAATTAAAATGGCATATTTATTTTTTCCCCACACGATTACTTAATTTTTTATAAAAAAGTCAAATTTGACTATGAATAATTATTAAAAGTTTGGTAAAGTGAACCATAGATTAAAAAAAATTAACTTTTATTACAAAAATAAATTTTTTTTAACAAATATTTAATTTATGTTACCACCCAATCAACTGATTTATTCAAACTAGAAAAAAAATCAGGCCCGGATTTAAAAAATTAGTTCGTTTTGGTCTTAGAAAAAATTTCACCCTGTATACGCTTTTTGAAAACTGTGATATGAATTTTACAAATTAGACAAATAGGCAATTAAAATGGCATATTTATTTTTTCCCCACACGATTACTTAATTTTTTATTAAAAAATCAAATTTGTCAAAATCGGAATTTTAGCCTAAAAATGAAAAAAAAAAAATGAAATCAGTGAAAAAATTTAAAATTTATCTATTTGATCACGTCTATGTTAAACTATAGAGTCCAAAGAGAAGTGTATGGGGAGTTTTAGATCTAGACGTGTTATAGAAAAAAAAATGGTGAAACTTTTAATTTTAAGAAAAACGTTGTTTAATTTTTTTTATTTTTATGGTAAAATTGCGATTTTGACAAATTTGATTTTTTAATAAAAAATTAAGTAGTCGTGTGGGGAAAAAATAAATTGCCATTTTAATTGCCTATTTGTCTAATTTGTAAAATTCATATTAGAGTTTTCAAAAAGCGTATACAGGGTGAAATTTTTTCTAAGGCCCAAACGAACTAATTTTTTATAGCCGGACCTGATTATTTTCTAGTTTGAATAAATCAGTTGATTGAGTGGTAACATAAATTAAATATTTGTTTAAAAAAAATTAATTTTTGTAATGAAAGTTAATTTTTTTAAATCTATGGTTCACCTTACCAAACTTTTAATTCATAGTCAAATTTTATTTTTTTATAAAAAATTAAGTAATCGTGTGGGGAAAAAAATGAATATGCCATTTTAATTACCTATTTGTCTAATTTGTAAAATTCATTTTAGAGTTTTCAAAAAGCGTATACAGGGTGAAATTTTTTCTAAGACCAAAACGAACTAATTTTTTAAAGCCGGACCTGATTTTTTCTAGTTTGACTAAATCAGTTGATTAGGTGGTAATAGTGTAACGATTGACCAAAATAAGAGACACATCGATCTGACCGTTCAAAAATTATGACGAATACAAGTTTCTGTCAAAATGCGAAACTCGCCCTGTATATTATTAAACAATGGGAGCAGACACTTTTTAATGGTCATTTGTTATTCCCCATAAGGGCCTCTATACGAGGTAGGAGTATGTACAGTTCCACATGACTCACCCTGTATTATAAACCAGCGGCTCCAACCACTAGCAGAAAATATTATTGGAGAGTATTAGACGGGCTTCCGACGGGGAAGATCGACACTGGATCAAATATTTACAGTCAAACAGATCTTGAGCAAATCATGGGAACACGATATTGATGTTCACAACGTGTTTGTAGACTTCAAACAGGCATACGACTCAGTTAAAAAGGAACAAACTATACTATATATTGGCTGAATTGGCAATACCACACAAGCTAATAAAACTCATTAAAGCCACAATGGATGAAACTCAGGCATGTGTACGAATACAAAACCACCGGATAGACTTTTTCAAAATTTCGCATAAACTAAAGCAGGGAGGGCTGGTCCCAACATTGTTTAACCTGACACTGGAGTATGCGGTTAGGCAAATGCAAACTGGACGAGGAAATCTACTGACCAACTGAACGGTTCAACTGACCGCTTATGCCGATGATATTAATATTATGAGTAGAACATCAACAGCAGCACAGAAAACATACGCAGAGTTAAAAACACAAACAAAAATGCTAGGTCTGGAAATTAACATAGAAAAAACAAAAATAATGACTCAGACGAGAAGAAATATAGTACCAAAAAACATTATACATGAAGATGACATTAAAACGGTTGGAAAGTTTACATCCCTGGATCCCTGGGAGTAGAAATATATGCCGACGGATGGAGAAATACGGAAGAGAATAAAGCAGGCAAACAGAGCTATTTGCTCTCTCCCATATATTTCGGTCTAAAATTGTCCACCGAAATACAAAGATGAGAATCATATGGCAGTGAAGCCTGGGTCCTAAAAGAAACATTCAAAAACAAACTAGACACATTCGAAAGGAAAATACTGGGGAGAATACTAGGACCTGTGAGGGAAAACGGAATATTCAGAAGTCGATACAACGAACTTTATCAACTTTATAAGGAAACGCCCCTGTCAGACTTCATTAGAATACAAAGATTGCAATGAGCCGGAAATGTGATAAGAATGGGAGAGGATAGGCTACCAAAAAGAGCACTGAATGCTAGAATGCAGGGAAAGAAACCGGTTGGAAAGCCAAGAAAGCGCTGAGAAGACACAGTAAACAGCGACGCACAAGCCCTTTTAGGAGTCCGTGTATGGAGAAGAACAGCCACAGACATGCAAGGGTGGAGACAAAAAATAAAGGAGGCCAAGGCTCAATTTGGGCTGTAGTGCCGTAAAAGAAGAAGAACGAATTTTGTACACTACATTTAGCAATGTTATTGGCCTGAAATTGTAGAATTCTGGCATTCCCTCTTATCTCCTTTCTTATGGCTGTATGAAGCCAACAACTGCCCATTCCTTCGACATTTCCTTGGTCCATATTAATGTTATTCTATCAAGAATTCTTCCCCAGAGTTCGGCCCTTCTTGTTTTAATAATTCTGCCGAAATTCCGTCCGTTCCTGGCGCATTACTGTTTTTTGGTTTCTTTATTATTTAAACCACTTCTTCATAACTCGAATTTTCAATGTGCTTCTCCACCGTATATTGCCTCGGTTTGATCATTTTCTTTGTCCGCATTTAGGTTTTCTATGAAGTATTCTTTCCATCTCATTATTTTTTTTGCTTCTTTGTTAGTCGTTCTCCGTCTCCGTCTTTGCATATCGTCCAAACGACTGTGTGCTTTCTTTTATTATTTTATAGAATTTTCTGCTTTTATGTCTGTTATTATGCTCTAGGATTTCTTGTATTTGTTTTTCTAAAGCCTCTCTTTTTTTCTGCATATTCTAGTTTCTTATATTCTCTTTTTGTTATATATTTCCCTGCTATTTCTGGTGATTCTTTGAAGTTGGTTAAGCCTAGCTTGCCTTTTGTCCTCTACTGCAGTTCTGCAGTATCAGAATCATCGTACCATTCCGAATTTCTTTGCCTTTTGACTTTTCCGACAGTTTCCTCTATAGATTCCGTCATTGTTGTTTTTAATGGTCTCCATTCGTCCTCTGCAGTTTCTTCTTTCTGGTTCCGCTGAGTTTTATTTGGACAGAATTTGAATATTCTTGTTTCTTTGTTGGACTTTTGAATCCTTCAACATTCCATTTTTTAATTCGACTATTTATCCCTTTTGCCACTGTCGCGATTTTCTGCCGCAGTTTTGCCCCCACAAGGTACTGATCTGAGTCAGAGTTCGCCTCGAGATACGCTCTGACAATAAACTATGTAGCTCTGCTTTAATAAGGTATCAAAAGCTTCCTTTCAGAATCTATTAAATATTCTTTATAACTAACTAAAATTCTTTAAATCTTATGTTCCAATGGTTCTGTTCTATCCTTTGTTCCCGCCTGTAATTTGTTTTTTTTTTCGATATTTCGCGTAAAAGTACGCACCAACTCTCTCACCTAAATTCCAGCCTGTATGACCTATATACTCAAAGTTGAATAACCACTGCACGCATCTCACCGCTATAACTCCACGATTTATTGTCGTTTTTAATTCGTTGGATATATTGTTCGTCCAAACGACCTTCTGGCCGGTCCATTAAGAAACTGTATGCTAATGCGTGGTGTCCACCGTTTGATCTACAGTTAGTGGCGTATATTTAGTCTTATCTGAGATTTATGTAATTGCTGCGTCGTTCAAGACTACCTCGTCGCCGTATAACTAACTCAAAGCCGGCGATTAACGCTGTGATTGCAACTACTCCTATATATGCAAATAATTGATTACATAAAAATAACAATATAAGATCGATTGATCTGTAGAAGTAAGTAATCTTTAGTACTTCAAGTGTACTAATTATAGAGGTCAAAAGAGCAATTGACAGCATGACAAAAGCATTAACGCGTTCTCAGAAATATACAGAGAAATGATGAAATACCATCATTTCATAATATATTAACAAAAACTGCACATAGTTGTCAAAGAAATTGTCTAGATAAATTACCAGGAATACACCTACATCTTTCTTTAACGGCAATTATGGTGAAGTTTCTTCGTGCAGATTTTACATAACAAATTTTAGCGGCATTGGCACCTATATCTTTGTTTTTGCGGTGTTAATTTTTAGCCCAATAGATTTCCCACTCTTTGTTATTATTTTGTTAAGTAATAAGTTAACACCTTGACGGACAGAATGTCTATAGAGACGACATTTTTAAAATAACGAGTTGTGCATCTACAAAATAGATCTATAGATGCATATGAAATGTGACACGACATACATGATCGTAGTCCACATGTTTACAAAAAATGTTAAAAAAACTCATTGTTTCCATATACTAAAAGTGCTAAAAGAAATTCAGCAATTTCTCTATTCTACTTTGCAAAATTCATATTATAGTGTCACAACACTTTCTTATACATTTGACGCTCTGTCCGTCAACATGTTAAATAATGTTGTAGGGTTCAAAAGCCGCAGTTAGAATAGATGGGAGAACTGACTCCTCTATTTGACATCAATGTGTGAGTGAGATAGCGGTACGCATTATCAACCATGCTTTCCAACCTAGTTTTTGTAGTTCAGAGAAATAAGGAAAAAATATCCTGTTGGTGACACAACCCCCTCCAGGCCGAAACCAAATTTTTTGAGTAGTATGGACATCTATATTAATAACCTTTATGTTTCCTGCAGCCGATTTTGATGATATACATAGTTATAAACAAATGAAGATCAAAAAACGGTAACTTTTCACTTTTTTCGTCTATAACTAAAAAGTTAGGCATTTTAAACAAATTTGAGAGTAAGAAACTCATAAATCGTCTAAAAAATAAATCATAAATTTTAAGTTTTTATAAATATTCATAACTTATGTAAAAATTAACTTAGAACGTTCTTATTACACGGAATGCTGAGACTTCTGGTGCTTAAATCATACCCTAAATTTCAAAGCAATTGGTCAAATAGTTTAAAAGGTATTTAATTTGTTTAACCCAAATTATTTTTTTTGCAACGCTATAAGTCAGAAAATGATGAAGTTACACTAATACTTTAGATAGTTTATGAAAGAAGAAGATTTATACTATTAATTTAATTAAAAAAAATGGCAAAAAATAATTCTAAATATAGCAAAATTATTTTGCAAAAACATGTGAATTAAAAAAGGGGGGCTAACTTCGTCCCTAATTGTCCTAGGATAATTATTTTTCTTTCTAAATGTGTATAAAAATTTAGTCTTTCTAAATATGAAAAAATAATTTTTCTACGGGTAACGGTTAAAAAGTTATTCTTATTGTTTATAAGTAAGCAAAAAATCCACGTGTTTTTGCAAAATAATTTTACACTGTTTAAAATTACTTTTTGTCATTTTTTGTTAACTAAGTCAATAGTATAAATGTTCTTCCATAAACTGTCAGAAGTCTTACTTTAACCTCATAATTTTCTGACTTATAGTGTTGCAAAAAAAATGAATTTGGGATAAACAAATTAAATAACTTTTAAACTATTTGACTAATTGCTTTGAAATTTAACATATAATATAAGCACCAGAAGTCTCAGCAATTCGTGGAATAAGAAGGTTCTAAGGTAATTTTTACATAAGTTTTGAATATTTATAAAAACTCAAAATTTATGATTTATTTTGGAATTTCTCAATCTCGTTATAATGTGAAATCACGGATGAACACAGAATTTAGTTAATTATTTGAGTTATACTGAACTCTAACATTTTTCACAATGCAACTTTCCAGATACCCCTCGTACATTTACCTGTTTGTCGCTACTGCAGGTAGTACCAACACACTTCGAGCACTTTCCCATCGTTCTACATCGCCTCTAATGCTGCTTTATTTTGATAACAGAAAAAATAAACAGCAAATAGATATTAGAGGTTCGCCTTGGTCGACTCCTCGATATTTTTAAAGTTCCTAAAGTGGATGAGCTTGTATATTTATGCAGTGAAACGTGGCATCGATTCGGTAAGTTTGAAGTAAATTCACCGTTAAAGAAAACAAATTTCGTTTTATAGTTAGTGTTCTTTGAGGAGACGGAAAGGCGAGAAGAGTTCAATCTGACAGTCCGGGATATTTAACAATGATAGACGGAGAAAACAATCGAAAAACACCAACTAAAAAGCTTCAATTACTCGTTACATATTATTTTAAAATTTGATAAAGTAACGTAACTTTGTTTCTAAAGCTTTGTAATTTGAATTAAAAATCTTTTAAGACAAACGTACCTATTATCGGCACCTTTAGCACGTTAAGCACAATGGAGCTTCATTTTAATTAGGTTAGTAACCAAATTAGCTGAACAAAGTGTATTCAGATTATTGTTTTGGCTAATAGGTCTGGATCCCGCGTATGAAAAAAAAAGTTGATTAATAGCAAGCTGAAAATTTGTTAATAGCTTAGGGGTGTCTAGTCGGACAAACTTGGATGTATGGGAACACTGGAACAGGGGAAGTTTTAATTGTGGAACAGGTTATCAATTTGGAACGTCAGACCACGAAAACGTCCCATGTATTTTGTCGGACAGAACTTCCAATTGATTTGTTACCCTTTCATTAAACTCTCATGCAAAAATCAGACTGCTATTTGTCACCTGTCATAATTCCTGTCATTTGACATATTCTACGTGTCCCACTCATTAAAATGCCCAGTTGGTGATAAATAGCAGTCTGATTTTTGCAGCACAATTTAATGAAAGGTTAACAAATTAATTGGAAGTTCTGTCCGACAAAATACATGGGACGTTTTCGTACTCTGACGTTCCAAATTTTTAACCTGTTCCACAATTAAAACCTCCCCTGTTCCAGTGTTTGCATACATTAAAGTTTCTACGAACATTCCGACTAGACACCCTTAAGCTATTAAAACATTTTCAGCTTGCTATTTTTCAACTTTTTTTTTTCATACGCGGGATCCAGACCTATAATAAAATTTATCACAATTACACACAGAATATTTACTTTATCCTAATACAAACTCGTAATATTTAAAAAATTAATAAAATGAAAAGTGTCGTAAGTCCCCATTATCGGCATTCTAAATTAAATGCATGCTCTAATTTTCGGCATATCAAGGATCCTTTTTTCGGCATGAGCTAGATACCCAAAATTTGAATAATTGTATATAATAAGGTACTTACCTAAATATTTACTTAGATACTATTGAAGTAAATAAATTATTGTATGTAAATACATTAAATTTAAATTAAAATAAAATAACGTATTTCTCAAAGCTAAATATAAAATCTTAATGTTTTTTAATGTTTTTTAATTTTAGTAGTTATTGACACAAGCATTTCAGTACTTCTCCATTATCTTCGGTTAGACCAGTTTCCTTTTCTTGTAGGGAAAACGGGCATTCGTGGCATTCTTCAATTTAGTCTTTGTCTTGTGATTAAAAATTCTTTTATTAAAAGTTTGTGCAACTTTTTTTCTTAACTTTTCCAATTTTTTTGGATGCGCTTTTCTTTCCATTTCATTTTTAGCTGTTCTTCTTGGTTTTTCTTTTCTTCTATTTTCTTGTAATATTGTTGCCACTAAGATTGTTTGTATTTTCTAAAAAAAGTCCTTATTTCAATAAATCATTGAAACTGCCTATCCAACAACTGCGTTTTTGTTGCAGGAAATCCACAGGCTGCAATCCGAAATAGTCATGGCACCAGTAGGTTTTCTTTTTCTTCTGTTAGTGTGATCCCTGGTCCAGATTTCTTCTCTAAAGAAGTTCTACCCTTTACTTTATCCTGTAGAGTCGACCTAGGTACCTTATGCAACTTGCCAGCTGTTTTAAATGGCATTCCTGACTGAACAGTTACAACAGTTTTGCTTATATCTTCTGAAGAATATTGAATTCTCTTTTTCTTTTACATTATTAATTTCTTAATTTTAGTCTAAAATAAAGAATTTCTAATTATCGGCACGTATAGTCATGTATTATCGGCAGTGTTATAATTTGGTGAAATTATGGTTATTTCTAGTATAGATATGGGATGCCGAAAATTGGTACAAAGAATCATCGTTTTTTATTGCATATAATGACCAAACTTTTGTCATAGTAAGTTAAAAGATGACGCTAAAATTAACCTATATAGAGCTAATGTATATAACCAATTATCGGCGCTCCAGCCGATGATTGGATCATCTGTTAATATTACATAAGTACCTATTATCAGCACCCTCAAAATAGTGCAAAATTTCGATAGTGCCTAGTGCCTCGATAGTCCATTTTCTTCGATCTTTTATTATCCATTTTTTACGTTTCTCACACTCTTGGCTTTATTTCCTTGTTTCAATTTCTTTGTGGACGTCCCCTTTTTTCGATGATGTGGTATTCAATTGAGTGCTTGCTTAGGTAATGTGTTTTTGTTCATTCTCTGTACATGTCCGTACCAGATAAGTTGTTTTCTTTCAATGTCAGTAATGATAGTGTCCTGAAATCCCAGATGTTTTTATTTGTTTGTCTTCTGAACCTGGTTTGTCCATTGTAACCATTAGGCCTTAGGTAGTTATACTCTTCACGTTCTTCTATTTTTTCTAAATATAGTTTACAACTGGAATACTTAAAAAGTGTTGCTAGTTGGTATATTATCAATATTATCATAGGCTTTTAAGAGATCAATAAATAGGATGTGTGTTTGTAATTTAGCTGCTGACCTTTTCTCTATGATCTGTTTTATACAGAATATATTGTCGATGCATCATCTTCCGGCTCCAAATCCGTATTGTTTTTCTTCTTCTATACAATCTGCTAATTGAGCTTATGACTGATATATGCGTATAATTCTGACAGTCGTCTCTGTTGACCACATACACTTATATAATTAACATTTTGTTTAATATTCACCAATTACCTTTTGCTGTGTATATACTGAGGGTTAAGATTTAAGAAATAAAAAAAATATTTTAGGTAGTAAATAATTAATTTTCATTAAGAAGAAAAATCTAGTAGAATTAGAGGAGGAATTGAAAATGAGATTCTATATAAACTGATTAAATCCAGAATTCAGAGATCGAAGTCCATTACTATAACAATATCAGCTTCCCGTCCATCCGATATTTCAGTTGCAACTCGGGACTATTAAAAACATTACGTATATATACTGCTGACCCCAAAAGTTCAACTACGGTTCCAGAAAGTTCGCTAGTAGAATTCTTTCCAGTTTTCAAAGAATTTCAAAAACTACACATCATTTCCTAGGATCTAATAGCAGCGATTGAAAAGGAAACATCGAATTTTATCGTTGAAACATTCAAACATGGAAAATAGGATGGCTTAAATTCGTTAACATGTCTTTAAAGATATCCCAAAGACGTTTTCAGTGGATATGCGATTTTCATACAAAATTCATTCATCTTAAATGATCGTACAATTTTATCTATATTCTCACAATTATTGTTTACTTTGCCAAATTAAAACGATTGTTTATTATAAAAAAACTATTGTATGATTGATGAATGATTGATTATATTGCTCTAGATTTGGAGTGCTGACGATGTTATATATTACATATTATATCGTTTATTGTAAAATGAATAATATACAGGTTATGATCATTCATAATTTTTATTTCCAAATTTTTTGAAAACGACTTTTAGATTGATGTCTATACATCAAAACAAATAGAAAACGTAATTTCTATTACAATCAGTTCTGGTTTAACCCCATATAAGGTATGGGGTATATATTTTTGTAGTTATCTATCTCTATTCTTGCTTATTTTGTCCAGTTTAGGAGATAATGATTCCCTTGTGACTTCCTCCATTCTCCGTTAAGTACTGTTGTCATCCATGTTGTTCCAAAATGTTTTTATGGTAACTTTATCTCATCTGATATCATTTAGATTTAGATCTATATTTCCATCATCACTAATATATTACCTGATTATCACACTTTTCAGTCTCTTCTTGCCTCAGTCATCCTACAGTTTTCTTGGTGGGAAAATATATACCACATTTTACACATGCATTTTCCTCCAATTGGGATTGAACTCTCTTTCTTCTTCTTCTTTTTGTGTAGACATTGACTTTGTCTGTTTTTCAACGTGCCTCCTGTAAGTTGTCATTCCATCGTCTTCGTGGTCTTCCCACTGCTCGTCTTTCTATTGCCTCCTCTACATATCAGCAGACGCGTCTGCGGATGCATCTGCCGATGTATCTGATGCCTCCTCTACATGCATCTGCCGATGTATCTGATGCCTCCTCTACATATCAGCAGACGCGTCCGCGGATGACATCCCCGTATGCATCCGCAGATGTGTAGATGGGGTAATTTGGTCGTCTGTTGGTGGTCTGTTGTTTATTTTTCGCGTCGGCAGATGCAAAAAATAAACAACAGACGACCAAATTACCCCATTTAAACATCTGCGGATGCATACGGGGATGTCATCCGCGGACGCGTCTGCTGATATGTAGAGGAGGCATCAGATACATCGGCAGATGCATCCGCATACGCGTCTGCTGATATGTAGAGGAGGCATATTGGGAACAGTCTCTCGCTTTCTTTATTACCCTATTTTGTTGTTATTCGGCTTATGTGGTCGTTCCAATCTATTTTTCTCTTTTTTACCCAGTTATTAATGTTGTCCACCTTCCATCTCCGTCATATATCTGCACTTCTAGCTATATCCCATAGTGTCTTACCATCGATTTTTCGAAGGGTTTTCATCTCCGCTGTTTCAAACAATCATTTTGTCCTCTTTGTGCCAGGTTGTATTTCTGCCGCGTATGTCATTATTGGTCTGATGACTGTTTTGTAAATTCTACCTTTCATTTCTTTTCCGATATTTTTATTTCTACATATTGTTTCATTCAGGCAACCTGCGGCTCTGTTTGCTCTACTCACTTGATCTTCCACTTCTGTTTAGAGCTTTCCGTGGCTGGATAGTGTGACGTCTAGATATTTAAACTCCATGACTTGTTCTATTATCTGATCCTCTAACTGTAATTTACATATATTATTATATTGGCTGTTATAACCATGCATTTGGTCTGTTTTGGGAAATTAACATATTCGGCATTGAACTGAAAGACAGTAAAAATCGTAAGGATATGATTAGCTGATACTTTGAATAATGCTGCCCTCTGGTAGAAGCTATTAAAAATTATATCCATATGTTAGAGAGAGACAATAGAGACAAATTTAAATACACCAAACGGCGTCGGGATTGTGCACTCATGCTCCCCGCCCTTCTGTTGTATACCATCCTAATAAGCCCCTTCGCCCCTCTCCCTTGGTTTACCTTCTTCTTCTTCTTGTACTGCCTATCCGTTTCGGATGTTAGAGATCATCATGGCAATCTGTACTTTACACACTGCTGCTATGGAAAGATTTGTGGTTTTATGTTGAACCACGTACGTAGATTTTTCAGCCAGAGAATCCTTCGCCTTCCTGGTCCCCGTTTTTCTTCTACTTTTCTCTGCAAAATAAGTTGCAGCAGTCCATATCTCTAACTGTTTCTCATGATGTGACCGAGGTATTCGATTTCGGCTATGTTTATTGTGGTTAACATGATAAAAAAGATTCTAACAGCGCAACCCGTGGGAATGAGAAGGCGGGGTAGACCAAAGCTGAGGTGGATGGACGGTGTAACACAGGATGCCGAGAAGATCGGAGTCGGCAACTGGAAAATGCAAGCAAGGGACAGAACAGAATGGCGTAGAAAGCTTGAGAAGGTCGAGGTCCTCTAAGGGCTGTAGCACCAAGATGATGATGATTATTGTGGTTAACAGCTCTTTTTCTTTATGTATTCTTAATAAAACACCCTGGTTAGTCGGTCGTGGTCGGTATAAGATATCTCCAGTATTCGATGATAAAGCCACATTTCGAAAGCCTCAATGTTCTTGCAGGTGGCAACTGTAAGAGTCCACAACTCAACTCTCTACAACAGTATACCATCATAGCAACCTGATTTTTATGGTTATTATTAAAGCATGACAATTGAATAGCTTAGCCATTTTTTGAAATGCAGATCTTGCTATGTCTATCTTACATTTGATTTCTAGGGAATGATTCCAATTTTCACTGACATTCGTAAAAAGGTAGGTGTATATTTTTACTCTTCCTATTTGTTGACCGTTCACGCTGATTAGTCCAATCATCATGTTCAGTGGCGTGGGTGACACCCGGGGCGGTAATCGATGGTGTCACCCCAAATCCTAAAAATAAAGATTGTTAAAATCAACGAAAATCCGATAAACGTATGTTTTGAATAATGAAAAAATTAAGAATTATAGTTAACGAAACTGCAGTAAATAGTATATCATCATCATCATCATCGCCTAACCGCTATCGTCCACTGCTGAACATAGGCTTCTTTTAAGTTTCTCCATGCCTCCCTATCTTGAGCTACCACTATCTACTATCTAGTTCCCGGCAATTCTATATAACAGTTTATTTACTTTTTATCCCCATCTATCCTGCGCCGTTCTGATCCAGTTTTTTTAGCTTTCTTAAGTCGTCAGTCCATCTTGTAGGCGGTCGACCGACGCTTCTCTTGTCTTCTCTTGGCCTCCATTTCAGTAACCTCTTCGTCCATCGCCCATCTGTCATTCTGGCTATGTCTCCTCCCCCATCTTCACTTCAACCTGGCTATCCTTTCGATGACGTCAGTCACCTTTGTTCTGCTCCTGATTTCTTCGTTTTTGATTTTGTCTCGCAGAGTTATTCCTAACATTGACCGCTCCATTCTCCTAACATTGACCGCTCCGTTCGATAGTTAATAAACCTAGGTTATTTAGCCTTGTTGACGTCATTGTTTCTCGCAAGTAATTCTTGATTGATTTTAGCTTCCCAAAACTTCTCTCACATGAAGCAACCGATACAAAAATGGTCATAAACAATTTTAAGGCGACCATTAAGTTTGGGAGAGAT
Organism: Diabrotica virgifera virgifera; assembly: GCF_917563875.1. Taxonomy (NCBI): domain Eukaryota; kingdom Metazoa; phylum Arthropoda; class Insecta; order Coleoptera; family Chrysomelidae; genus Diabrotica; species Diabrotica virgifera. The sequence continues at coordinate 283,507,578 of NC_065443.1, read as the reverse complement.
TCCATAAAATCCCATTCCACAATCAATTTTAAAAAGTCTACAGCTAACCATTTAGATGATGTAATATTGGCCGCTTGTAAAAGTCTTCTGAGCCTTGGTATTTCTAGCAGGAGGTCTTCTTCTGATACCTCTTCATGGTAAAAGTCACAAAATGTTGAAACAACTAATTTCAACTGTTCACTGTTCGTGGAAAAGCAAAGTGTGTGTCTGCACAGCCTCGAACAATGAATCCATATTAATGGACTGATCTGGTTTCGACTTCAACATTGAATGTCAAAACATTCCAACATAATATTATCTTTTTGAAGTTCTGCTCGAAGTGTAAGTCCTATATAGGTAGCTAACTCACCATCCATTCGTTTTCTACGTCGAATTAGTTTTTAGGTGGAAATGTCGTCCTCATATTTTGTCGTGGCAAAATCTATGTATTACTTTATTTATAATATGATTACGTTTTTCTTCAATATAAAGACGAAGTGCCCCTATTTTGGTCATGATTGATCAATGCCTTTAATAACACAAAGCAGGCATGAGGTTATGTGCAGCACCTCTGGTGTATAAATTTTCTTGTTGATGAGAGAATTTGTAAATTGAAGCAACAACACTATAAAAATGTTCTGCCAATACTTTAACTGCAGCCAGCATAGTCCACAGTGACTGAGAACTCCAACGGGTTGTAGAAAGTCGCTTAACATATGTTTTGCTGTGTTTAATAAGCACTTCCTAGCAGTTAAATGGAAACATATAAAAAAAACTTAAAAATTACTTCTACAGTAGTTCTGAAAAATGTTACACAAGATGTATTTTGTGCAAAAGAGTGCTGGCCGCATAAATTAATTAAATGATCAATAGATCCGAACAAAATGGCCTTTATGATTTTTGCTTTAATAATAGCTTGTACTCCTCCATGTACGCCGCTCATAACAGCTGCATTATAGTATCCCTGTGAACGGCACTTCATAATATTTCTACACCATCAATTTCAAGCTTCTTGAAAATTTCGTTACTTAGATCAACTTAGATTAACTGCTTTTTTCATTTTAACGGAAAAAAATCCAAGAAATGCCTCTTTGTTAACCTGTACGTTTCTACGCGACCAGCAATGCGAGAGTGGTGCAATGCACCTTTTTTACTTCTTACTTCTTTACTTCTTTTTACGATTTTACTTCCAATTTTTCGGAGAGAAGTTCTAGGGGTCCTCTTTATACTGTGGTTTCGTGTGTTCACAAGATAACATCGAACTTTAGATTGATACGTGAGTAAAGTCACAAATTAACGATTTATTCTTTTGTGATCGGGTTTCTTGGGTGTCACCTCTGAAGGGGTGACACCCGGGGCGGACCGCCCCCCCCCCCCGCCCCACCCTAGCTACGCCACTGATCATGTTTACATTATTTTTTGTAAATGCTTTCCAACTAGTCATATTCTTTTATCTATTGTTGTATTATATGACTTTCTTCCGTATTTTCACCCAGTTTTTATCAATAAATAGCAATAACCCTTCCGATTTCTACATGCATGTCATGATTTTTAAAAATGACTTGATTTGAATAGTCGTAAAGTGTAACTAAAGGATTAAATGTGATAAATTTCACCTTCAACGTGACAGGGCCCATTTATCCACTTGGATTATACTATAAAACGTATAATCCTCAATCACAAAAAAATGTACCCACTATGTTAAAGAAAGTGGTAGTTCCTATTTGCAGTATTGAGAAATGTCCCCCTTATTATTTGAAGTGATCTAGTTTCGTTTAGTTTGATGTTTATGACAATACATGCATTGTAAACAGGATATATAATGTTATATGTGCATCTCGAAGTAAAACCATTGTTATCTCATACATTGCAATTGTAGGGACATAAGTACATATTATATTTTTAGGTGCTGGCTTTTAAAAATTGCACTTTTAATTAGTCTCACACAGGCAGCTCGCCATGATGCGATGCTAGTGAGCACATAATAATTACATGAAGAGATTTATTCACATAATCTTATCTGAAGAAAACTTTTATCTATGTAACAAAACCAGATAACACTAAAGTAAAATATCATCCAATCATCATCATCATCATCATCATGGCATCTACACTCCTATTGGAGTGATTGCTGTCCTCTTTGGGCTCTTCCGATTCATTTGTCGCGGTGAATCAGTCCGTATTAACATTTTGATTTTACAATTGGTTGTGTGACTCTACAGTTTTTTCCATTAGTTCCTGTTTTTGCTCGTGGTTACCAATTCTCTAACTCCCATCTTCCTAAGGTCCTCGACTATCTGGTTCTTCCATCTTGTTTTTGGTTTTCCTCGTGGCCTGACTGATACAGGTCTCCATTTAATAATTTTCTTGATAACGGCTTTTGGATTGCTCCTTTCTACATGTCCCATCCATCTGGGTCTCTGTGCCTTGATAAATATGAGGATGTCTTCTCCTTTCAAAAGTTCTCTTACTTCGTGGTTCATGAGTTTTCTAAATTCATTATTACCTAAGTTTAGTGGGCCTGCTACCCTCCGAATTATTTTGAGTTCAACTATTTGGTGCATATACATTTTACCTTCGGAGGAATTCGGAAGATAAAAATATGCACCAAATATTTGAACTAAAGTTTTAGACAATTTTTAGGCAGCCGAGATTGTATAGACTGTAACGTGATAAATGTCACATATTTTCTACTTTTCCATTTATTTATATTGATTTTATTCATTTGTTACACTCTGTTTTGTTTTACTATATTTCTTCTAAAAATAGTTGGTGCTCACTTCTCATTTCTTTTATCAACTGAATATCCTGTTTAATTGTCACTTATTTTCTACTATTGTAAGCAAGATGAAAAAAAATGGAAATACACCAACTGAAAAAAAAAAGAATACGACGACAAGCAATAGTAGTGGCACCGACAAGAGATATTTTAGCAGTGTAAATATACTAGTTATGACTAACCTTGTTGTTTCTGCAGTTTCCTAAATATTTATGGATTCATTCACCGTGAAAATTTCACGGTACTGAAATTACAATATGTACTGACGATCACGAACATTTATAGATAATGTATGTCTTTTAAAATGTACACACATATAAATGTCATTTAATCTATTAGTATACCTCGATTTTTTACATGCAATATATTTATTGCAATCTTTTTCGTTTAAAGAATCAATAAACCATATTTATGATGGAAAAATTATTCAACAAGGAGCAGCACCTAGTGACTAGCACGAGCAGATATAAGAAATGTTTGACAGCTTTGCAGATTGTGCAAACTGACCTAAATCGACATATTTCTGAACTTCTTTACTAAATAACTATGCTAGGAATTTTCGTATTCAAGAAATAAGTCATGAGAAAATAACGGAATTCTGTTTAGACCGGGCAGTGTCGTCGCCCCCGCTAGCGAAATTATTCCGATTCGATTTTTTTGCACAAACTTACTCAAAAAGAGGTCCTTATAACATATCCACAGGGTGCCGGGCGGTGCCGTGGTCGAAAAATTGTTAAAACAATTTTTTTTTAAACAAATTCACAAAAATAATTTTTTCATTTCGAAATTTTTTTTAGATAATTTGGGCCATTCTGATCAAAAAAGGTCTCCTGTCCTTTTTCTCTAAAATTGATTGTTGTCGAGTTATATGCGATTAAAAATTTGAAAAATTCGAAATTGGCTATTTTAAAGGCTTAATAACTCGTCTAAAAATGATTATTTTGAAATTCAAAATGTGACTAAATCAAGTATCAAACCCCTTCTTCAAGATCCTGAAGAGATTTTTGTCATTATTTTATTACAAAGCTGTTATTTTTAATTATTAACAATTAGAGCTATAGTCCAGGATTTATCGGCGCCACCGTTAGTGAAATTATTCCGATTCGATTTTTTTGCACAAACTTACTCAAAAAGAGGTCCTTATAACATATCCACAGGGTGCCGGGCGGTGCCGTGGTCCAAAAATTATTTAAACAATTTTTTTAAACAAATTCACAAAAATAATTTTTTCATTGCGAACGATTTTTTTTAGATAATTTGGGTTAATCTGAGCTTAAAGGTCTCTTGTGATTTTTCTCTAAAATTGATTGTTGTCGAGATATATGGCAATTTTCGCATTTTTCAAATTTTAAATCGCGTATAACTCGACAACAATTAATTTTAGAGAAAAATCACAAGATACCTTTTTTGCTCAGAATGTCCCAAACTATCTAAAAAAAATTTCTCGAAGTGAAAAAATGATTTTTTTGAATTTGTTTAAGCAATTTTTCGACCATGGCACCGCCCGGCACCCTGTGGATATGTTATAAGTATGTACTTCTTTTTGAGTAAGTTTGTGCAAAAAAATCGAATCGGAATAATTTCACTAACGGGGGCGACGATACATTCTGGACTATAGCGCTAATTGTTAATAATTAAAAATAACAGCTTTGTAATAAAATAATGACAAAAAATCTCTTCAGGACCTTGAAGAAGGGGGTTTGAAAATTGATTTGGTCACTTTTTGAATTTCATAATAATAATTTTTAATCGAGTTATTAAGCCTTGACAATGGCCATTTTCGCATTTTTCCAATTTTTAATTGCATATAACTCGACAACAGTCAATTTTAGAGAAAAATCACAAGATACCTTTTTTGCTCAGAATGACCCAAATTATCTAAAAAAATTGTTCGAAATGAAAAAGTTATTTTTGTGAATTTGTATAAAAAACATTATTTAAACAATCTTTCCACCACGGTACCGCCTGGCACCCTGTGGATATGTTATAAGGACCTCTTTTTGAATAGGATTGTGCAAAAAAAAATCGAATCGGAATAATTCCACTAACGGGGGCGACGATACTGCCCGGTCTAGTTTATCACGGAACTTCCAGTTTATTTTTTTCTTCAAGTGCCATCTCAGCGACGGAGGTCTGCAATCATCATAGTTATTCCGACTTTACAGACGGCTGCTATGAAAAATTCATTTGATATACATTCGTACCATTCTCTCAGGTTTACGCAGTTACGATATTTTGCGTATCCCCATGCTTCTTTTTTCTTGAATCTTTCCCTGTATATTGAGTTAGAGCCAGTTGTATCTCTCTCCACGTGTAACATGTCCGAGATAATCCAATTTTCTGGTTTTGATTGTGTTTAAGACTCCTATTTCTTTATTCATCTTTCTCAGAACCTCTTTGTTTGTGACGTGTTCTGTCCATGATATTTTCAGAATTCCTTTACACACCCACAACTCGAATGATTCCAGTTTTTTCATGCCGCATTTAAGGTCCAAGCTTCCATTCCATAAAACAAAGTTGAGAAAACGTAGCACCTAGCCAACCTTACTCTTAGCTCTAACTTTAGATCTCTTGTGCAGGGCACTTATCTCATTTTGTTAAAATTCGATCTAGGCTTTTCTATTCTAATTATAATCTCCTGGAAGCAATCATTTGTGAAATGAATGTCGACTCGATTCAAGTTCTCTGTTTAACCCAGATATGACAATATCAAAAGGCACCGCTAGGAAAATATTCCAATATCCGGTTCAGAGAACCTGTATGAATCGAGTCTTTGTACTCTAATACAGAGTATGGAATTAGTAAAATAGAATATCTACGGTTTCGTTTTGATTCCAATTTGTCTCCTGCCATCCCCCGATAGTACTATTTCTAGGTCTACCCGTTGTCAAGGAGGCTCTGCAGAAGACAAATTCACACCAAAACGTCTGTAGTTCACAAAAATAAAACTATTTATACCGTAGTATGAGAACGCCCTCTAACGGGGAATAAGTGAAATGAATGTCTACTCGATTCAAGTTCTCTGTTTAACCCAGAGTTATTTGTGGAGTTGATCATTGTTCCAAGATATGCATTTTGGTCCAAGCAAGCAAGCAAGCATAGTGATTTAACCCAGCCTGAGAGACTTGCTCACCCCTAGAGAATGACATTCGGGTGATACAATTCATTGGGGCGAGGAGGATTAACTCCCGTAAGCAGGAATCACTCCACCCCGCTTCAATGCTCCAGACCATCCACTTACCCCCCGATAGCACTCTGATGCGCTATAGAGGCTCTCAATCAGCAAAGTGCTTATCATATGGGAGTCTTGAGTACACGGACTCCCATATGAAATCCTACCCCGATCAATGCAGGCCAGCGTGAGGCGCTCTATTCCCGCTATCTCTAGTGACTTATCTTCGATCTGTTTTGCTTGCTCGGGCGCCGAGTCCCCGCTCTGGGCTCTGTCCAGTTCGGCGACTCGGCGCTCGAGGATGTGGGCCCCTCATGCCCTTTTTTGGGTTTTGTTACTAATATTTTTTTTGTGGCTTTCGCCTATTGTTAATATTTTATTGATTTTTTTAGTGGCTGAAGCCGATTTGAAGTTTTTTGTATATTTTTTTGAGGGATGTCTGAAAATTATAAAAATCAACATTAATAAATATAATGAGATGCCAAAGGTGAGCAAGTTGTCTTCTTTTGATAGAGCTACGATTATCTAGCCTTTATTATATATTTACTAATATTTGTTGTTTGGGTCTCCTATGTTTCCATCTATGGTACACATCATACCTTAATATCTCTTGCAAGATCCGGTTTGGGTGGTCTTCTAGCTCAGCAAATTTTGTTCTGGCTTTTTCCTCCATAATATCCAGTACTCTTATTTGTTTTAGGTCTCTAAATAAGAACCGTTCGGCGACGTATCTGGGCACGTTTGCAGCTTCTCTGAGGCAGTTGTTGTGTGCCGCTTGTATCTTCTTTTTGTTACTTTGACTTATGGGACCCCATGCAAGAGATGCGTATGTAATTATTGGCAGTATAATGCTATTTATCAGTCTTAATTTTGTTTTCATAGCTAATTTGCTTCTTCTTCCTGTGAGTCCTCTTATTGCTGATCTGGCCGCTGTTGTTTTCTGGACTGTTGCGTTGACATGTGATGTGAATGTAAGACCTTGGTCCATTGTGACTCCTAAATATTTAACTTCGTTTTGCCATTCGATGGGTCTGTCTTGCAATGTTAGCTGTTCTTCTGGGTTATCTCTTCTCTTTTTGAAGATAACCGCTTGGGTCTTATCTGGATTTATTGCCATTTTGGTCCACTCATATACTAAATATTCTCATAAATTTTATCTTCTTGATTTTCATCGTTAGACCGTATTCTTGGCTATAAATCGCTATTCTGTTATCCGCATATATGACAGTTACATGGCAGTGTTATCCGCATTTCTTATGTTGTTAATGGGAACTCCGTTCACCTTTACTTCAGCTGTTTCACCCTCAAGAGCTTTTTCAGACCCCTATAAAATTATTAAACACTCCGAAATATAGCAAAATGGTCACGGGTAGCTCTCAGAGATCCGTAAATTGATTCCCTCAGATTTACCTCAGATAAAACTCTCAGATAAACTCATCACAAGCATTTTTGCCCTAAGTCGCTGGTTTCTGATGCAGAAGATTGCGTATTGTCCATGGATGTTTAGATTTTTAGTTACTATACTTTTATTAAGATTAGAATGGGAAGAAAAAGGTATAAAAATTTGGGGACAACGCAACGCTTGAACCACCTAAGGTACGCTTATGACATCGTATTGATAACCGATAAAAAAGAAGAATTATTTGAAATGATGAAAGAACTGTACATAGAAGCCGGAAAGCTAGGCCTTAATATGAATTACGGCTTCTTCTTTCTACTTTATAAATAGGCTCATGCCTGTTTTACTTCGGTTTTTAGCCTCAATTGATATTGTCTGACCACTTTTCCTCGGTCGTCCCAACGATCTTCTTCCATTTTTCGATTTGTCTCTTGCTATTCGTACCTGTTTTCTGTCATTCTTTCTGTGTGTTTCTTTCATTCTATCTTTCTTCTTTTTAAAATCATAACAAAAACAAATACAGATGAGGACATCACAATGAGGATCGTACAAGATGAAATGGAACAAGATCATGATTAGGTATATACAGTGTGTCAATTTTAAAACTTACAATGGGCTATATCTCACGAGCAAATTATGATGATATCGAAAAATGCTTGAAACCGTTTCTGGACAACGAAAATGACATGAAAGAGAGCTCACCCCCATCAACCCCCTAGGCCCCACTCACCACAACCCAAAAAGTGTAAATTGCAAAGCCCTGCTTGTGATACATCATTGAAAAGACTATAAAAATGCTATCCAATGGTATAAATAATAATTATACAGGGTGTTAATATCAGCCGGCTTACTATGACTTTTGTATTTGTAATGCTGTCTCCCGGACTATTAGTTTGAATAATAAGTGTCCGTCGGTACTTTTTTTTGTTAAGGTACTTGTACACTTTAGAAGACCAAAAATAATCATTTTTTCAAGAATTTTTTTCTCAGAACTTTTATTAAAAATAAACATGAAACTTCTTACATATTAATATCTAACTCTTAGAGAGTATAAAAAATATATTTTTTTTTCATTTATGCACGTACACTAATATTGTAGAGGGCCCAAAAGTCGAGGCCTCGAAAAATGATGGAGGGCAGTTAATCTCAGGATTGGGATATCTGAAACTAAAAAATCGTCTGCATTTAAAAAAGAAGGTTTCTTACGTGACAATTTACCACAATTTGATCAAAAAATAAAAAATAAATATTTTTAACCATGAAAGACTAAAGAAAAACGGGTGGTTTTTTCACAAAACGTTTTCAAATTTCCGTTAAATCTTTTCTTTGCGGAATTTTTCACTAACGGTGGTAAATTGTCACGTAAGAAACCTTCCTTTTGCAAATCTTCTTCTTCTTCTACGGCACTACAGCCCAAATTGAGCCTTGGCCTCCTTTATTTTTTGCCTCCACCCTTGCCTGTCTGTGGCTGCTCTTCTCCATACACGGACTCCTAAAAAAGGGCTTGTGCGTCGCTGTTTACTGTGTCTTCCCAGCGCTTTCGTGGCTTCCCAACCGGTCTCTTTCCTTGCATTCTAGCATTCAGTGCTCGTTTTGGTAGCCTATCCTCTCCCATTCTTATCACATGTCCGGCCCATTGCAATCTTTGTAATCTAATGAAGTCTGACAGGGGCGTTTCCTTATAAAGTTGATAAAGCTCGTTGTTGTATCGACTTCTGAAGATTCCGTTTTCCCTCACAGGTCCTAGTATTCTCCTAAGTACTTTCCTTTCGAATGTGTCGAGTTTGTTTTTGGATGTTTCTTTCAGCACTCAGACTTCACTGCCATAGCATGTTATTTGTCGAATTAAGGTTTTATAGATTCTCATCTTTGTATTTCGGTGGACACTTTTTGACCGAAATATATGGGAGAGGGCAAAATAAACTCTGTTTGCCTGCGTTATTCTCTTCCTTATTTCTCCATCTTCTGATCCGTCGGCATATATTTCTACTCCCAGGTATGTAAATTTTTCAACCGTTTCAATGTCATCTTCATGTATAATGTCCTTTTGCAAATGCCGTACGATTTTTTTGTTTCAGAGATCCCAATGCTGAGATTAACTGCCCGCCATCGGAACTAGTTTTTTTCGAGGCCTCGACTTTGGCGCCCTCTACAATATTAGTATACGTACATAAATAAAAAAAGATATATTTTTTGTATTCTCTAAGAGCTAGATATTAATATGTAAAAAGCTTTATGTTCATATTTAATAAATGTTCTGAGAAAAAAATCTTGAAAAAAATGCTTATTTTTAGTCTTCTAAAGTGTACTAGGACCATAAACATCTGTTTTTTGGGTTCTGTCAGATTCAATTAATTTTTGGTTTATTTGAGACTTTTAAATGTCATTAGTTTTCATCATTTGTACGATCGGTACTGTCATTCAGCTGTGGTTGTCACGAAGGTTTACAGAATATATCTACCTGAACGTGTGGAGATCATTTCCTTATTTGCCTCCCAGAACCAGTGTTATTTACGAACAGCTTAAATATTTTAATGAAAGGCATCCGGACAAAAATGTAAGTCAAGTGTACGTCCGCGATTTAGTTGAATAGTTTAGAGAAACGGGATCACTGCAAAATAAAAAAGGGATGCCCCAAGATTACTGAATGAAGCATCCCAAATTGAGGTCCTTGGAAATTTTGCAATAGAGCCTACTGCATCAACACGTCAAGTATCTATCTGCAATGACAAGACTTTTACATGAGTCGGTTAGAAAGGTGTTGAAATTACATACGTTTTACCCGTACAAAACAAAAATTTTTCAAGAACTAGGGATGATGATCCAGACCAACCAATTGAGTTTTGTGAACTCATGACTGAAAGAATTCGCGTTGAACCAAGAATGTTAAAAAATATTTGTTTCAACTGTGCATGAATTAGAGAACCAAAGGGACGACCAAGGCAACCTAGCTCTAGACAAAGATTTGTTGCACTTTCAACAAGATAGAGCACCTCCTCACTACGCAGCTCCAGTTAGACACTGCTTGGATACTAATTATCTGAAAAAATGGATTGGGAGGAGAGGTCCTATTGAGTGGCCACCGAGGTCACCAGACTTACCGCCACCGAGGTCACCAGACTTACCGCCATCTCACTTTTTTATATGGGGTTACCTCAAACCAGTTGTTTATAAAACTCAACCTGCGTCGCTTGGGGAATTGCGAGAAAGAATTACGCAAGCATGTCGCTCTATTACTAGAACATTTGCCAAAGTTCGTGCAGAATTTAAAAGTAGGCTGTATTATTGTTTACAGAACAACGGAACCCACTTTGCACATTTACTTACTTGACATTTTTAACAAATTTGTAGTTTAACAAAATCCTCATTAAATTTTCCATTTAAACCAAAGTTTTACCCTGTATAATTATTATTTATACCGTTGGATAGCATTTTTATAGTATTTTCAATGATGTATCGCAACTAGGGGTTTGCAATTTAAACTTTTTGGTTGTGGTGGGTGGGGACTAGGGGGTTGATGGGGGTGAGTTCTCTTTCATGTCATTTTAGTTCCCCCTTACTAACCTAGAAACGGTTTCAAGCATTTTTCAATATCATCTTTTGTTCGTGAGATATAGCCCAATGTAATTTCTAAAATTGTCACACTGTATATCTGGGTCAAATTATAAAACTTAACAAGGAAACCCAAACAGCAGAGATCACAAGACGAGTTAGACTGCCATGGGAGGCATTTGGCAAACTAAGCTACATCCTTAAAAACAAAAGATATCCACAACATCTTAAGACCAAGGTATACAATCAATGCGTACTCCCTCTTCTCACTTATGGTTCCCAAACGTGGACGTTTACAAAAGCAAACATGGACAAAATCATAAAAACGCAAAGAGCAATGGAAAGGCAAATGTTGCACATAAGACAAGAAGTTACAAAATTGAAATGGATATTTGCCAGACACACTAGACACACAAGACAAAAATAAGACCGATGAAACAAAATAAAATGAAAACTGTGGGACTATAAACGAAACAGAGGAAGGCCCAAATGAGATGAGCAGATGATATCAAGAAGCACGTGGGCTCTAGGTGAATAACTGTAGCGAGAGACAGAGTCTTCTTCTTCTTCTTAAAGTGCCGAGACCGCTTGTCTATCGTTGGCTCTCATGTTGCCCAGCACATTAACAATCACTGTCTTATTTACAGCCGCATGAAATAGTTCAGTGCTAGTTTTCCCAAACCATTGGCGTAGGTTTTTAAGCCAAGAAGTTGTACGGCGGCCCACACTTCTTTTTCCCATTATTTTACCTTGCATGACAAAGTGAAGTATGTCATATTTTTCTGGATGACGCATTATATCACCAAAGTATTCCCATTTACGCCTTTTAACCGGGTTCGCTACTTCGCAACTTTTATTCAAACGTTGCAAAACCATTTCGTTTGTGACTCTTTCTACCCAACTGATCTTCAGAATACGGCGGTAGACCCACATCTCAAATGCTTCTAGGTTTGCTAAAAGCGATTCTGTCAAGGTCCATGCTTTAACCCCATAAAGTAGTACTGGGAATATATAACATTGAACCATTCTTATGCGAAGTTCCAAATTTAGATCATGACTGCACAGGATTTTCTTAAATTTCATAAAACTTGTTTTTGCTTTGGCAATTCTAATTTTTATTTCTGTACTAGGGTTCCAGCTTTCATTAATATGAGTACGATTACTTACTCGTTCAATTGAGTCCGATTCAATTACCGATTGTTACGTTAAAGTTATTATTATTTACGGCTGCTTGTTTACTAATAACCATAAACTTTGTTTTTCTTGCGTTGAGTTTGAGTCCATATATCGCGCAGAACGCCACCATTCGGTTCAATAACGCTTGAAGATGTTCAATTGATCCTGTCACTAACAAGGTGTCATCTGCGTATCTGATATTGTTCATAAGCTTACCATTAATGAGTATGTCCTCTTTTGCGTTTTCCAACACTTCATTTAGGATTGTTTCAGCGTAAATATTAAACAACATTGGTGACAATATACAGGCTTGTCGAACTCTATGCTTGATTTTTACTTCTTCAGAGCACTGACTCCCAATCCTAATACATGCAGCCTGTCCCCAATAGAAATTTGCGATTATTCTAATGTCCCTACCGTCCAGACCGGTAGTCTTGAGAATATGTAGCATTTTTTCATGGCGAACTTTATCAAAGGCCTTTTCAACATCAATCGCTCACATGAAAACGTCATGATTTACCGATGGACCGAAGAAGGCTAATTAGATAGTTTTCAAGTTAGTAAAAGGCCTTTTCAACATCAATCGCTCACATGAAAACGTCATGATTTACCGATGGACCGAAGAAGGCTAATTAGATAGATACTTTCATTAAATAATGCTTCCCAATTTGTTATTTTGTTTTTTTTTGTTTTTGTTCAATAAGTACAGATACCATCTTGGCTGCTCTCTTGTCTGTTGGTACGCCGCTAAAAATGTGGACAAATTTTCCAGTTAGTGTGATTCCCTTGACTTTTCTTTGATTCTGTAATGGTAGATATTGATATTTTTTATTTTGACGTGACGTTTCATGTTGACATTAACTAATTTTTGTGTTATAAACTGTTCATATATAATAAAGCAGCTGTCCACTGAATAGATGAATTCGTTTAGATTAGTGTAGTTTAATATGACGAATGAGTGCGATATAAATAAAAAAACTGGACAGGTCTAGCAAAAATGTATCGATATGGACTGGTCTACGTGATATCGATCTATGTGTTTATAAAAGTGTTTTAAAACATGAGAAATAACTTCATTTTTGTAACGCAATCTTCTATTAAGGCGATTATCCCGCTAATCTCATAAATAACCATCATCCAGACCAGTTCGACCGTCGCAAGAAGCTGTCTATAATGTATCACTAACAAAATGGCAAATCCTGTACATCGGCCTTTTATTTGTTTTGCCTTATTCGACCACGCTGTCTATATGTAATATCGCAAATATACTAAACATACGGTTGGAAATTTATACATATTTACTTTATTGAGATTGTCTTACAATCTTCAGTCTTTGGGGTCTTCATCATGGATACAAGAAGTTGTAGAATATAAAAATATAGGTTTACTGATGGCCAAAAAAATACAACACTTTGTATACGGTTATTTATTTGGATCAAAAATATTCCTTTGTAAGAATTATCTAAAAATACAGGGTGCAACAAAAAGGCTTATAAATTAAATCAAATTTTCTGGGACCAAAAATAGTTCGATTGAACCTAACTTACTTCAGTACAAATGTGCACATACAAAAGTTACAGCCCTTTGAAGTCACATAATGTTTATCGATATAAACCTATTCGCTGTGAGCCGATCATTAGAGGGACTTTGACAGTTTTCGCCAGCGCTGTTAGTGGCAGTTTTGTGCATTGAATTAAAATTTTATCAGAAAAATACAAGTTTCAAACCGCGAGAGAGCGCTACCGACGAAAATTACAGCCAATAAAAACAGAGGTAACCTCTAAATTTCACATAAACTTCTTCTTTTTCTCAATGACCTGTTGCGTAAGCAGTCATCTAGTCGCACGAATTTATATATTAAATATTAAAATTATAATGAATAAAATAAAAAAAAACCTTATTTACTCTTAATATTAATTCTGTGTATTCGTTCAGTAATTAGGTTACAATAATATTTCAGTTCATAATTTGTGTTTTTACATTTTCAGTTCATAATTTTATCAGAAAAGTACAAGTTTCAAACCACGAGAGAGCGCTACCGTAGACACTCAGAGCCAATAAATTAACATTACGTAACATAGTTTCCCACCTTTAGACGTCTGTGACTGTGACAAGAGAAATTTATAAAATTCTCCTGTCACAGTGACAGTTGTCATACTCGTCCGGTACGTCTAAACGTGGGAAAATATGTAATGTAATGTTAATTACGTTTATATCGATAATCTCCACCTCTACTAGTTTCGTCTCTTTTTACTTCATATGTATTACGTTTTTCATCTTTTGCGTTATTTTACCAGTTATTAGCGCTTTCATCACGGTATAGAAAACTATTCAATATTTTTTATTGAAAATGGACATGTGGCATTCTTATGGGAGGAACATCTTAAAAAAATAACAGTGAAATTTGTGCACCCCATAAAAATTTGATGGGGGTTGGGTCTTGTTCCCTGAAAGCCCCCAAATATTTGTGTATTATATATGTATATAGAATATTATTTTCATAATACTATCCATGTCTCTACATTATAATCTTACTTTAACCATTTAAAAATATGTGGTGGATTTTACAAATGTTTACAAATGCAAGAGAGTTTTAAAAACATTGTGTTTAACTAATGGCATCACAATAATAATTTAATTGAAACGTACACAAATATTTGGGGGCGAAGGGGGGAAACCTTTTATAGATATGGGAAGATGATGTATATTGGGTGAGATAAAAGTTCTTCTTTTGGATAATTGATCGAATTTAAAAAAATGTAAAATCCCTTTTTTGGAATCGTAATAAGTCCCAGAGATTGCAAGGCCGAAATTTGGCGGGGGAGGGGGTAAAATTTTTGGGAAGCAGGTTATCTCTAGTTATTATTAACGGCACTCTAACAGCTCGAGGATTGGTTGGCGAAGTACTTTTTTTATGTAATAATGTTTATTTACAATCTACATCATTAAAAGAGTATTAAGTAAATTTGTCCATGTTTTTGGGCATGAAGAAGAGACTTCCAATGATGTCTCATCTTATTCTATTTATGTTTAAGTTTTAAAATAGGTCCTAAGGACAGGTTCTATCTAGTCACCTTGTGGCAGGGCCATTATGAAATAATTCCCTTACTAACTCATTGTCATGGTGAATGGTACGCTCATTTTGGGACTCCGTGGCTCGATGGATTTCTTCTCTGATGAAAGGTATATTTAAGTCTTCGTGAAGTGTTTGACTAGTTACGTACCATAGTGCGTCCACTATTGATCTTAGAACTTTAGACTGAAATCTATGGATGATATTCAGTGATGTTGACTTTGCACAGCCCCAGAGGTGTTGTCCGTAGTACCAAATAGGTTTGAGTATTGCTCTTTGTACAGAAGAATTTTGTTTTGGATGTTGAGTTTGGTCTGCGTCCAAGGAGCCAATACATTTGCCGGAATTTCAAGTCTAGTTGTCTTCTTTTGGTCTGGATATGTTTCTTCCAAGTAAGACGTTGGTCAAAATGGAGGCCAAGGCCAAGGTATTTAGCGTCTGTTACTGTTGATATTCGTTCATTTTCCATTCTTACAGGTGGGCATGTGTTGTGGCGGTTGGTAAACGTTATTTGAGATGATTTTGTTTTGTTTACTTTTGTTCGCCATTTTGTGTACCATTCACTGAGTATGTCCAGATGGTGTTGTAGGTCTTGTGAGGCTTGTATGTGATCTTGGATGAGACTCTGGTATATCGGCTGTGTAGAGTGTAGAGTGAGAACAGCAGCGGCCCGAGAACACTACCTTGCGGAACTCCGGAGTTAATAGAACAGAGGCTGGATTGTTGGTCTTTGAATTTTACTGAGAAATGTCTATTTGATAAGTATAATTTGATTAGGAGGAAATAGTTACTAGATAGTGCTAATTTTACTTTGTAAAGCAGACCTCTGTGCCAAACTTTGTCAAACGCTTGTGAGATATCTAGGAATACAGCGTTGCAGTATTTCTTTTCTTCGAGAGTTTTTGATATTTCATTTACTATTCGATGGACTTGTTGTGTAGTAGAGTGTGTAGTAGAGATGGATTTGTTGTGTAGTAGAGCCTTTCGTGAGTTGAGTTTGGTTATTTCTTTCTTGACTTCTATAGGAGTAAAACTTTTGATTGGAAGGGACATTTGACATGCTGCGCTAATTAGTTCTTCCACTTCTTCATCAGGGTCTGGTGGCTCGGTTTGAAATACACTCGTAAGATGTTCAACAAAGACGTCCGCTTTCTCTTTGTTGGAACGAGCCCATTCACCATTTGGTTTATGGAGGGGAGGAATAGTTGTGTATGGTTTTTTGAGCTTCTTAGTCGCCCTCCATAGCGTCTGATCATTTGCTGTAAGGTTTGTAATGTAATGTTAAAAGGTTTCGTTGTTTGCAGCTTTGATGGCTACTCCAAGTTGTCTACGTAGTCTATTGTATATATGTTGATCTATGTTGTTTCTAGATCTTTGCCAGTTTCTTCTCGCACGACGTTTTTCAGCAATGAGTTGCCGAATGTGTAGGGGAACATTTGTTGTATGTGTCGGTCTGCGTTCAGTTCGTGGTGTAGATTGCCATGCCACTTCTTGCACAAGGGTGGTGAAATATTGAGCTGCTGTATCTATCTCGTGTGGAGATTTGATTCGCAAATTAAGATTAATGTTTTCTTCTAGGTAGTATTGAAAATCTGCCCAGTTGGTGTTTTTGACGCTAGTCGAGGAGGGGCTGTGTTGTTTATAACTGTGGTACTCTTGTTCATAATAACTGGTGTATGATCAGATGAGAGGTCATAGCTGGATTCTATTAGACAGTTGTTTCTGGATTCTCCTTTGCTTATAGTATTTTTACTACAAAAACGTTATTACGTAGGTCAAAATTTTTGACGTAAGAGAACTGTCAAAACATTAGAATGTGACTTTTCATTATTGCTATGTTTATTATAAACACGGCAATAATGAAAAGTCACATTCTAATGTTTTGACAGTTCTCTTACGTCAAAAATTTTGACCTACGTAATAACGTTTTTGTAGTAAAAATACTATATGTAAAAGTCTAGCACATCTGGAAGTTTTCTGGGGTCACTTGGCCAGTAAGTAGGGATTCCGTTGGTGTGGCAATCATAGTTGTTGTCGGTCATTGCTTTTAAAAGGTTACGACCTTTTGTTGTTATGAGTCTTGAGCCCCAATGTGTGTGTTTCGCATTCCAATCTCCTCCGGCTACAAATTTACTGCCAAGTAATTAAAAGAAGGTTTTGTATTCATCTGTGGAGATTGCATGACGAGGTGGGCTGCAGATTGCAGATATGTTAAAGTGCCATGGAGTTGCATTCACTTGAACAATTGCTGCTTGAATTTTTTCTGTTGTATATTTTAGCAATTTATGATGTGATATACAGCTGAATATGATTATGGCCGAGCCACCATGAGTTGTACCATCAGGGTGAGGTGTACTATATGTAGTATAGAGCGGAATATTGAACGTAGTTAGATCGGTAAAGTGGGTTTCTGAAACAAGCAGTACATCGATTTTATTCTGGTTTAAGAAAGTGATTACTTCCTGCTTATGGTTTAGCAGGACAATAGCGTTCCATGTGGCAATTCTAAGTATGTTTAACATTAACAATTCCTTCGGTTAATGACTTGTGTGAGTAAGTTTAATATCATACTATTTTGACTCATGAGTTGTGAGAACATATTTTTGAACTCGTTAAGGAATGTTTTTAGTTGTAGTTCTGTTAGTTTTAGGTTCTTGATCGTGGTTGGTTTGATGTGCTGCCACATTTGCATATGTTCTATGATGATTTTGTAGAGTAGTGTTTAGCTGATCTGTTTCATTAATTACATGTGGGTTATATGTTTGTTCTTTGGGGCTGTTGGGTTCCTTTTTTTGGCATATTTCTGTTTTCTACTAGTTCCATGTAGACAACACAGCCCTTATAGTTAGCAGGGTGATCTTGTTTGCATAGGGCACACTTAGTCGGAGTGTTTCTACGTTTTTAACAAGATTTTGTATCATGTTGTTCTCCACATTTGACGCAGTAGTGTGGTTTAGTGCAATATGTTTTACTATGACCGCATGCTTGACATCGCATTCATTAAACATGCATTAAACTCTCATGCAAAAATCAGACTGCAATTTATCATCTGTCATAATTCCTGCCATTTGGCATGTTCTACGTGTCGGATTTATTAAAATGCCCAGTTGGTGAGAAATACCAAAACACCAGTCTGATTTTTTGCAGGAGAGTTTAATGAAAGGCTAACAAATCAATTGGAAGTTCTGTCCGACAAAATACATGGAACGTTTTCGTAGTCTGACGTTCCAAATTTTTAACCTGTTCCACAATTAAAACTTCCCCTAGACACCTTTAAGCTATTAGCAATTTTCAGCTTTCTATTAATCAACTTTTTTTGGTACACGATATCTATTCCTATACTTCCATAAATAAATATTTTAAAAATATATTTGTCGTTTTATTTGTTGCGTTTTTTTGCCATCAGTATTTTCGTGAGGAAAATTACATAATCTAAGCATTTTCTATTTATTTTGTAATCAAAATTACCGAAGGGCACGTAACACGACTAGGAAAAGAATTCAAATATATATTTTTGCGAATGAATAAAACATACCTCAGGGAATATGTCTCCAACTTGGGAAGTTACGTATAGACAGAAAAACGCTAAAATATGCTTGTAAATATAGTAATTAAATGGTTCTCTGCGCCAATTAGGAGATTATTATTTCTTTTAAGAATTTTTTGTTTTATCATACATTTGCCGTTAATTAGTAATTCCTGGAGGGAAACACACTGTTTTTAAATCTAAATTTAATTCATTGATTAAACGTTTCATGTAAAGCTCATTGATATTTATTATCAGAAATGGCAAAACAAGAAATTTGTCGCGAGCATTTTTGTATCGCCATATACAGTGTACATATACATATGTATTATACAGTGTGGAAAGCACATATGGAATAAAATTACTTCTGTACTCGTCTCAAAAATTTTTAAAAAACCCTGAGACCCGTCGATTTTTATATAAAAATGTGCACTTTTTAAACAGAAATTTAAATGTATAGGGTGATTCATGCAAGCAGGGCCGCCGAGAGGGATGAGCGGGCCCCGGTAACAAGTGAAGAGCGGCCCCCCGCAAAAAGTGGAGAGCGAAAAAAATTGTTTAATTTTTATAAGAAATAAAATTATCAATAATAAATAATAATAAGGTTTCAAATATAAATTTTATTAAATTTTGATTCTATTTTTAATAGGGAAAATTTTTCTAATACAGGTGCTTTTCGAGTTTTCTGATTGGCAAAGATGTCTATAATTTTCGAAAAATCGCATGATTTTACGAAATCATTATCAATGCATAAAGTTGCTAGGCCAGTTAACCGATCATATTTTATTGTAGATCTCATAGCATTTTTAGTGCGAGAAAGAAAACTAAAGGATCTTTCCTCTTCAGCGGGAAATTGTTTAATTGCTTAAACAATATATATGACAATATTAAATATTTCACAGCAACATATTTCGTCGGGCTCAAAATTATCAGTCCCGTCACTACTAGGCCCAGGAAAATCAAAAATCTGGCAAGCTTCTTGCACCGTTTGTACAATATATAGTCCATTCATTAACGGTAAAATATTGCAAAACCTCTAAATTTTAAAGAACCGCTTCGATTGACATGAAATTTGGCATACACACAGCTAACAAGTCAAAGAAAAAAAGTGATATTGTGCCGATATGTGCTTTTGCCCTGGGGGTGCTTTTCACCCCCTCTTGGGGGTTAAAAAATATTCGTCCAAAGAAAGTCAGGAAATGGGTAAACTGGCTAATTTTAAGTAACTTTTGTTCTATAGAGTTTTTTCACTAATACTTTTCGAGTTATTTGGCAGTGAATATGTTCATTTTTTCAACAAAATAACCACGCTTTTAGACGGTTTTTCGCAAATAACTCAAATAGTAAGTATTTTGTCGAAAAAGCATTCTTAGCAAAAATATAGCCTATAAAAAATTTAAAAAAAAATAGTGTATATATCACGTCTTTTTGTTTAGTAGAAGCAGAGTTATAGCTAATGAAAAATAGATTCATATTCGTCAAATTCCAAATGGAATACTTTAACGTGAAATAACCAAAAATGAAGCACATTTCGGGGAAAACTCATTACAACTTATTTAAAGTGTTTAAAAAAAGCTTCATTTTTGTTTTATAAAAAAAATGTCTAGCATCAAAATTAAACAAGTTACGCTCAAAATAAAGTTAGTCCCTTTTGGTTTTGGTAAAAAAATCGAGAAAATCACCCCCTAATTAGTATCTTAAATGAACTTAATCGTAACGACTTCACAAGTTTCTTGACTCGTGTATATATTGTTTATATGATCTTTAAGTTTCATCGGTTCAAAGTCCTTATTATTGAAAGTGCTGTAGTTAAAAGGGGTTGAACGAATCACTGAACACGAATGTATGCAAATTTAGAAACACCAAATCTTGATCAATTTTTGTCTAACAGAAAAACAGAAAAATACATGATATTCAGAAAAGCAAATCTGACTTTTTTTGTTTTTCGAGATTTTTGGTATCTCTAACAATTTTTAAGTTATTTTAAAAAAAAAGCATATATTTCAAAATTTAAATTTTTAAAAATTTTACTTTGAAACCAAATTTTTTCAAAAATAAGCACTTTGAATCGATGAAACTTACAGATCATATAAACACAATATAAGTAAAATAATTTGTGGAGCGGCAACGATTAATTTCATTTAAGTTGCTAATTAGGGGGTGGTCTTCCCGATTTTTTTTTGCAAAAACAAAAGGGACCAACTTTATCTTGAGCGTAACTTGCTTAAATTTAATGCTAGAAACTTTTCGTAAAAACAGAAATAAAGCTTTTTTTAAATACTTTAAAAAAGTTATATTGGGTTTTCCCCAAAAATATTGCTTAATTTTTTGGATATTTCACGTCGAAATATTCTATTTGGAATTTGGTGAATATGAATATATTTTTCATTGGCTATAACTCTGGTTCTACGAGATCCAGAGACCTAACGCGTACACCATTTTTTTACTTTTTTATAGGCTATATTTTTGCTAAGAACGTTTTTTCGAGAAAATACTTACTTTTTGAGTTATTTGCGAAAAACCGTCTATAAATGTGGTTATTTTGTTGAAAAATGAACATATTCACTCTCAAATAACTCGAAAAGTGTTGACTTATCGAAAAAGCTCTATAGAACAAAAGTTACTTAAAATTAGTCAGTTTACCCATTTCCGGACTTGTTTTGGACATATATTTTTTCACCCCCAAGAGGGGGTGAAAGTCACCCCCAGGGCAAAAGCACACATTGGTACAATATCACTTTTTTTCTTTGACATGTAAGCTATGCGTACGCCAAATTTCATGTTAATCCAAGCGGTTCTTTAAAATTTAGAGCTAAAACCGTGAAAGAATGGACTAATAACAATAAAATATATTTCAAAATAGAGGCAAAGTTCATAAATATAGCCGAGTGTTAATTAAAGGCATTATGTACATAAAGTGAAGAGAAAAAAAAACGAAAAAATTACGTCTTTGGTCTGGTTGACGCCGGGCCCCTTACATCGCCGGGCCCCGGTAAGATGTACCGGCTGTACCCCCCTCTCGGCGGGCCTGCGATGCAAGCCTAGCAGAGTCCAATAGCTATATTTTTTATGGAGCACCCTTTATATTTTTAAAAGCTGCTTAGCATCCTAATTTCAACGAACTATATCATCTAGCTAGGGTGTATTATGAATAATACAGGGTGAAATTTTGATATTATAAAGTATGGAAACCGCTTATGGAATAAAATTGTTTGTGCCCTTATTTAAGAAAATTATAAAAAATACTGTGACACGTCAACTTTTACATTCAAATGGACGCTTTAAAAACATAAATTTAAATATACAGCGTGATTCACGCAAATACAGCATACACCATGATCTTTAGTTTTAATGGATCACCTTGTACATTTTTATTTCCTTAGAAGCTACTTCACAACCTCATCTCAAGAAAGTGTATTATGTAGGATCCATTATGATGATCCATAATAATACAAGGTAAAATTTTGAAATTATTTATAAATTTCGTCATGACATTAAATACAAAACCCAATAAATTTATACTTAGTTTAGAAGATTTACGTCTTTCACCTAATTTAAAAAATAATACCATTATTTTAAAGTATGATAAATTATTAATTAGATAGGTATTTATTAGCTTGGCGAAAATTCTACATAATTTTAAAATTTCACCTTGTATTATTCATAATAGACTTTTTTGATATCGGGTTGTTTATTTATTCTAAAACAAAAAATATACCGGGTGTTTCATTAAAATTAAAGATCATAGACTATGCTAGACTTGCGTGAATCACCCTGTATATTTCAATTTATGTTTAAACAGTGCATATTTGACTTTAAAATTTGACGTATCCTAGCGTTTTTTTTTATAAATTTTTAAAATAAGGACATAATCAATTTTATTCCATAAGTGGTTTCGATAAACTATAATTTCAAAATTTCACCCTATATTATTCATATCACACCATAAATGATTTGGTTCGTTGAAATCAGGTTGTTAAGCACCTTTTAAAATATAAATATATAGGGTGTTCTATTAAAAATAAAGCCTATGGACTATGCTAGGCTTGCGTGAATCACCCTGTACATTCAAATTTAGCTTTAAAAAGCGTACATTTATTATAAAAATAGACAGGTCCCAGCATTTTTTTTAATTTTTTAAAACAAGTACAGAAATAATTTTACTCCATAAGTGCCTTCCACCTTATATAAAACTATAATGGATGTACAATGTACATATGTACAGGGTTATTCACTATATTTTGACCCCCTTGTAAACTCCTTTATTTACAGAATTAGAAAAATATGTAAAATACAAAAGTTATTTGATTTTTAAAATATGATTTTTTGACATATTATAACATACTAGTGACGTCATCTATCTGGGCGTGATGACGTAATCGACTATTTTTTTAAATGAGAATAGGGGTCGCGTGCTAGCTCATTTGAAAGGTAATTTAATTCTCTATTCAGTAATATAAACATTATGATAATTATTTATACAGGGTGCCAAAAAATGTTTTTTTAATTAAATTAATTGACACAAAAAGAAGAATGTATGTAATTTATTTAATTTAAAATACATTTTACTGCTGTTGGAAAACAGAAATAAAAGTTTATTGCACAAATAAACATTGATTTTTGCTTAAATTCAATGTTCAAACTGCCAAGAGCCAGATGGATGGCAGATTCAACATTGAATTTAAGTGAAAAATAATGTTTATTTGTTCAATAAACATTTATTTCTGTTTTCTGATAGCAGTAGAATGTATTTTGAATTAAATAAATTACATACATTCTTCTTTTTGGGTCAATTAATTTAATTAAAAAAAAATTTTTGGACACCCTGTATAATTAATCATGTTAATATTTATATTATTGAATAGGGAATGAAATAACCTTTCAAATGAGCTGGCACTCGACCCCTATTCCCAATTAAAAAAATAGTCGATTACGTCATCACGCCCAAATGGATGACGTCACTAGTACGATATATATGTTAAAAAATCATAATTTAATAATCGAATAACTTTTGTATTTTACATTTTTTTCTAATTCTGTAAATAAAGCAGTTTACAGGGAGGGAAAAATATAGTGAATAACCATGTACATAGTTGTTCCATTTTATCTTTGCACATGCGTCACGATTCATTTTCAAACAATATAAAAAATAATATATATGTATACACAGTGACCTTCGTTTCACTTTATGTTCTGACTTAAATTTTTTGAAAATAAATCGTGACGCATGGGAAATATTAGAATGGAAGAACAATAACATCTGATTTTATTAAGACAATGTCCCTCTGTATGTTAGGAATGATGTGCTTAATTATCTTTAAAAAATATTTCCAAACCGATGGATAAGTGGAAGCTGGTTTATTAAATTGCCACCTCTTTCTCCAGATTTAAACCTATAGACTTTTGGTTGTGGGGTTGTTTAGAAAGCAAAGTGTATGTAAATAGGCCAAATATTATCAAAGAGTTAAAATAACGGGTTAAAGAAGAAATTTTAAACAACACTCCTAATAACTGATGGATTAAAAAATCGAATTGACCGCTATCAAATAGATACTGGTTATCGTGATCATTTTGAACATTTGAGAATTATAGAAGGATAACTAAACATGATCACACTCATATCTGGGATCATTGATCACAAACACAGGGTCACTACAGGAAGAAATAAAACATAGATGTGATCTGGCAAAAGCCACCGTAGGAAGATGGACAAAATATGGTCTCTCAAATTTCACGAACTCGAAGCGAAAATTTTCGTTTACCATTACAACTTACACTTTTGTAATTGCTCTCAAAGGCGGGTTTTATATAGCTTAACAAGCCCACAAAATTTCAACTGGAGCCATTAATTGGTTTAAAAGTTATTCCAATTAAAATAAAAATGTATACCATTTTTATTCAGTTGCAACTCGAAGCCAAAACTGTCTTAATTTATACTTAGTTCAGAGAGCGCAACCAGCACTCTTATCGACGATTTCGCCACTTTTTAGTGGCTCCTCAGAGAATGCATAGGTTGCTATCTCTGCCCTAAGTTTAAATTTTCGACTCTATTAGTCCCCGCATTGCAACTGACGTGATGGTAGTAGGTGCCTAGCGGCATCTGCTAAATAAAAGTCAAAGTTTTCATCCTAATAAAAATATTTTTAAAAGATATTTAATTGAAAATTTATTGGGGCATTTTCCTGATAACACCTCCATGACTTCTAAAAATGGCAAGCCAGATGGATGCTAAAGCGAAGAAGACAAGAGGGAATTCTAAAATTTGCAATTCACGACCCCGTCTGATCAAATTGCAAATTTGAAAGCAAATTGAAAACAAAAAAATTTGAATTGCAAATTGTAGAATTCCCTCTTGTCTTGTTCGCTTCAGCATCCATCTGGCTTGTAATTTTTAGAAGCCATGGAGGTGTTACCAGCAAAATGGTCCAATAAGTTTTCAATTAAATATGTTTTAAAAATATTTTTAAATAATTTTATTACGATGAAAACTTTGACTGCTATTCAAATTGTTTATACCAGAGGACTTTTTTGTAATAATATAAGAAATAAAGGCAAACACAGCCACAAATAATTACCAGTATATTTAAGGCATATAATATGTCATTGTTTCAGTAACCAATGCATACCCTCTTTAAAGAGTTCTTGTGGCTGTAGGTTGAAGAATTCTTTTACGGCATTTTGTATTTTTTCGTCCATCTGAAAACGATTACCTTTTAACGCCGTTTTCAGTGGCTCAAAAATGTGAAAATTGTAGAGCAATAAATGGGAACTATAGGGTGGATGCTCTAATATTCTCTATTTATTTCGTTGTAGATTTCCTTTCACTTTTTGGCCACATAATATTATGATAGAGCATTGTCGTGCAGAAGTAAGACACTACGTGATAGCGTTTCTGGACGTTTTCGTCACATTGCTTGCTGAATCTTGTTTAAAGTTTCATTATATAGGTTTTCGTTGATATGCACTCTAGGTTCTGTAAACTCTACCAGCAAAACTCCTTCTTGGTTGAAAAAAAAAAAGAATGTGTGTGTACTTTGTACGCACGTAAGAAGTTATACTTCTATTATATGATTTCTTAAAAATAAATATACTTTAAACAGTTTGTTTTAATTTTTTTTAAACACCAAACTAATTTTGTGCTTACGGCTTTCAAAAAAATAAAAAAAGTATAGGATTGCTCCGGATTCGAAATCAAGACCTCTCGATCTCTAGCCGAATGCTATATACCCCAGGCTGTGGGTGAAAAAACGTGATATAATTCAGGAATTTTTGAAACCTATCAGGTGTTGTAAAGGACGATGCCAGCAATAACTTCTACTAAAATGTAACCAAAAATATTGTGCGCTTTTTTTTAATTGCGATTTTCATTTGTTAAATTTGCAATTTTTATTGATTTTTAATTGTGTAGCTGAGGGTATTGATTTTAGAGAAAAACCTACCATTTGAGGTACGGTAAGTTTAATTTGGTTAATTGGTTATTGCAAAACAGCCTGCGAAAGGTCCAAAATGGCCGTTTTTTACAATTGCATTATTTATTGTACAAATAATTTTTAAATTTTTTTAAAGCTTTACAATGAAGATCTTTCGATTCCAAACATAAAAAAAAATTTAAAGCCAGATTAACGAATTTGTTGCTTAGATATTATAAATTGTTTATCCCAGGAGGTCAAATGTCGAAGGCTATAACTTTTTGAAAAAAAATCGTAGAAAGTTGGTGAGACATCCAATCTCCTTCGAAAGAGAGTTATATTTTCATATTCTGATGTAAATAAATGCGTAAAACATTTTTAAACCTCTAATTTTTGGGTTTGAAAATAAGGGGGCAAATTTCGTTATAAACATTTAGAGCTGAAGCGGCCCTGTACATCCTATGAGTTTTTAACTTACATATTATTGTTGCTGAAGATGAAACGAAGATTTATAAAAAAATAAAAAATTTCTACGACCAACTGAAGCCGAGATAATTTTTGGTGAACGGATGAAAATAAGGGGGCAAATTTCGTTATAAACATTTAGAGCTGAGGCGTCCCTGTATATCCTATGAGTTTCTAACTTACAGATTATTGTTGCTAAAGACAAAACGAAGATTTATAAAAAAATTAAAATTTTCTACAACCAACTGAAGCCGAGATAATTTTTTTTTTTGTTTTCTTAAATCATAGTGCCTTTATTTATAACAATTAAGAATTTATTTTACAGTCATTGACTAAAGAAAGACTTATATTATCTTAAAATGAAAATTATTATAAAATAAAATTACATTTAATTATTAAAAATTATTTTTTAAATCGGTGCTTTTGCAAGCGGCCGAATTTTGCAAATCGCCCGGCTCGCTTCAAATCCGCGCGCTCGGAAAATTTTTACGTAACTTGTATTAAATTTTGACAGAAAACAATTTAATAATATTACCATTATAATATACAGTCTATTTACCACTGTATTTGTTTTTCTTGATAAACTTTTATATGTGAAATCCAAAAAGAATAGTCACTACAAGAAGAAAAAGTTTTATATTGTATATTATAGTAAGAAGTAACATTATTATTATTACATTTATTTAACAATGAAAAAATTAAAATATAGTTATATATTTCATATACATATATGTATAATTTTTGTAATATTATTTCTTCAGAAATTAAATTTCACATATAAAAGTTTATCAAGAAAAACAAATACAGTGGTAAAAGAATGCACCGATTTTAAAAATAATTTTTAATAATTAAATGTAATTATATTTTATAATAATTTTTATTTTAGGATAATATAAGTCTTTCTTTAGTCAATGACTGTAAAATAATTTCTTAATTGTTGTAAAGAAAGGCACTACGACTCAAGATAAAAAAAACAATTATCTCGGCTTCAGTTGGTTGTAGAAAATTTTTATTTTTTTATAAATCTTCGTTTTGTCTTCAGCAACAATAATCTGTAAGTTAGAAACTCATAGGATGTACAGGGCCGCTTCAGCTCTAAATGTTTATAACGAAATATGCCCCCTTATTTTCAAACTCAAAAGTTATCTCGGCTTCAGTTGGTCGTAGAAATTTTTTATTTTTTTATAAATCTTTGTTTCATCTTTAGCAACAATAATCTGTAAGTTAAAAACTCATAGAATGTACAGGGCCGCTTCAGCTCTAAATGTTTATAACGAAATTTACCCCCTTATTTTCAAACCGAAAAATTAGAGGTTTAAAAATGTTTTACGCATTTATTTACATCAAAATATAAAAATATAACTCTTTAGAAGGAGATTAGATGTTTCACCAACTCTCTACGATTTTTTTTCAAAAAGTTATAGCCTTCGACATTTGACCTCTTGGGATAAACAATTTATAATATCTAAGCAACAAATTCGTTAATCTGCCTTTACAATTTTTTTTATGTTTGGAATTGAAAGATCTTCATTTTAAAGCTTTAAAAAATAAAAGAAAATTATTTGTACAATAAATAATGCAATTGTAAAAAACGGCCATTTTGGACCTTTCGCAGGCTGTTTTGCAATAACCAATTAACCAAATTAAACTTACCGTACCTCAAATTGTAGGTTTTTTAATTTACTACAACTTTCTATTAAAAAGTTTTTCTCTAAAATCAATATCCTAAGCTGCAAAATTAAAAATCATTAAAAATTGCAAATTTAACAAATGAAAATCGCAATTAAAAAAAAGCGCACAATATTTTTGGTTACATTTTAGTAGAAGTTATTCCTGGCACCGTCCTTTACAACACCATACGTTTCAAAAATTCCTGAATTATATCCTGAAATCGACCTATTTTTCACCCACAGCCTGGGGTAATACCAAATACGCTACGAGGAGTGTGTCTGTATCGGTTCGGACGTACCTAATGACAATTCACGGTAACAAACAGACCAAGTGTATATACAAGTATAATAAATATACAACAAAAAGGGGTTTAATAATACTCATCTTACTCCTGAGGAAGACAAATCCAAAGACACAAAAATTATAATAAATATATTTACTAAAAACACTAATATATTCTTTTCACACCTTTTCTTGCACTGATATATTTATACATAACTTGAAAGATTTAGCAACTAAACGCCATACTGTCTGTGTGCGCATGCGCGCAGTATTATGAAATTTTACTCTCAATCGCGCCTAAAGAAGTATAACTTCAAAAATGTTAACTATCTTTCCTGCAAAAGGTTGAACTTTGTATGAGCGCATGCTGATTATATTTGGCCCGATTTTGAACAATAAACGCCATGTTGTAGTTACAATACTGAAAATCGCAGTCAAATACAAATGATACGAAGTGATCAGTATGCCATTTACAAACATAACTAAAATGTCAGAACGTCATTTGAGTGATTACAATAATTATAAAATCAATGGAAAAATTCCAATAGTTGGCTGTATACCATAGTTTAAAAAAAAACAACTGGACCAACTGAGTTGGTCTGTGCCCATTGAACTGTCAAGTACCTAGTTTTTCGAGCAGGGAAGCATGTTGCCCTTTAAGCATGTACTAATTTAATCCTTCAATATCGACTGGTATTCACCATATTTTATTTAAATCTATCATGTAAATATCTATCATGTATAAATTTAAATCTATCATGTATAATGTTACCACTCTAATTGGTGTGATAGTTTCAACTACTCATCAGAATGCACTGAAGATGTTCTGAATTAGAACGAAAACGTTTTGCACGACTTTTTATGAAGTTTTTTAATAAACCATTTTATACCAGTATATAACTTGAAGTTTTTACTTCTGTATGAGTTTTTTTACAATAATTATTGTTTCCAAGGCTGACCTGATCAAAGATATTATGTTTTAATTGAACAAGCTTATGCATTAAAAATGGTATAGTGTAATAAAAAAATATGAAAAAAATATTTTTAAGAAACGCTTTTCTTTAGTTACGATTAACGAAAATTAAACATATTATAAAAAAATCAACTAAAATAAAAAGCAAACAATAAAAAAAATGAAAAAATCTAACACATTCATTAAAGAAAAGCGTGGTGCGAAAACCGTTTATTCGATGAAGACGCGCCACGCTTTTCTTTGACGAATGTGTTAGATTTTTTCAATTTCTGAAGTTATACTTCTTTACCGGCGATAGAGGGTAAATTTTTATATGGGAAAACCTAGCGACCGGGCGCATGCGCATTATAACTTTGTTCTGATTGGATGTTCAAATGACATGTCAAAAATTATTCAATATGGCGGCTGTGGCACAGCTGTAGTTAGATTATTTATGGTTGTTGCGTTTTAAAATTTGTGTGAAAAGAAACAACAAACAAAAGTTAGTTAATAGTTATACTGCCTTTTTAAATAGTTTTCATATACCTATATTTTTGTACTTTTGGACTATTTTGGACAAGGAAAACTCATTCTAATTTAGAAAGTAGTTTTTATTATAATCATATTGTAATTATACATTTGTATTAGGTTGAAATACATACATTTATTTTCTCAAGAATGCGGATTTTAGAGAGAAATCCCAAATTAGGTTCGATTTTTATTTTTAAATTACGATTTTTTGGCGTAGATTTATTTATCTAGTAGGTATGTAATGCTTTGATTTACATACTTAATTTGATTACCAACAAAAGTTCTACCAATCTTCATCTAATATATTGTTTTCTTACTGTTTTGTTATATTTTTATATTTTCTTCCACAAAATTTAACCTACATAATTTAATTTTCAAAACAACTGTCAAACAGTAAAACGTTCAGTTACCGTATTTTTCCACATGATAAATAATGTGGGATTGGACGAGTGAGTCTACGCTTCGATTACGAGTCAAAGCGGCACGAAATTCAAGGGTTCAATTCCCGATGCAAGTTTTACTTTTTTATTTTTTTATGCATGTTATGATTGTAAGTATATTTGGTATATAATTTTTTTTTCAGAAAATGCGTATTTAAAATTTTTGCCAACAATTATTATCGTTCAGAAATCATTTTTTCTTTGTGGCATTTTTCAATGTGTTTGTGTGCGTTTTATTCTTTTATTTTTTTAAATTTTTGGTATTGTTTTAAAAATCACATAATATGTAGTAGAAGTATAACTTCTTACGTGCGTACAAAGTACACACACATTCTTGTTTTTATTTTTTGCTCTTTAGTTGATGCTCTTTTTATAATATGTTTAATTTTAGTCACTCGTAACTAAAGAAAAGCGTTTCTTAAAAATATTTTTTTCATATTTTTTTATTTTTTACTTTTTAGTCTTTCAAACATTAAAATATATCGTCATGTTTATGAAAAGTAGTCGGAATCGGCAAAAAATTTGAAACTTTATTGTTTATTTATGAAGCATAACGTTAACAATTAACGTAAAAAGTGAAATTATGTATAGTTCATATAATTAGCTACAATCTGTAAAAGTTTCAAGTTTCTTCATTGTAAAAAACAAGAGAATTTAAGCATTTCCCGTTAAAATTGTTTTTTTATTTAAACAATTAATAAACAAAAAAAATTATTGACTATTCGTGTATGGTTCCCGCGAATGCATATATCTGCAATTTTTAGTCATTTGCATTGAAGAAAAGGCAGTCAAATTAACGTCCAAAGATTTGACTCAAACGATTGAACTAAAGAAAAGCGTTTAATTAATTAATACGACAAAACGAATTCTAATGTTAATTGTAGCACAAAACGTCTCTACCGGTGGTTTTTCTAAGACTACGATAAAAACACGATTTTTTTGAATTCGAGTTTTGGTTGAAGTTTTGTTTCGTATCGTATTGAAATTTGACACGAATAAACGCCGATTTATATATAAACAAATATATGAGCGTTCAAAATTTGAAACTTTATTGTTTATTTATGAAGCATAACGTAAAAAATTAACCTAAAAAGTGAAATTATGAATAGTTCATATCATTAGCTACAATC
The DNA here is from genome assembly GCF_917563875.1 of Diabrotica virgifera virgifera. Classification (NCBI taxonomy): domain Eukaryota; kingdom Metazoa; phylum Arthropoda; class Insecta; order Coleoptera; family Chrysomelidae; genus Diabrotica; species Diabrotica virgifera. The sequence continues at coordinate 283,476,042 of NC_065443.1, read as the reverse complement.
CGTAAAAGTTTCAAGTTTCTACATTGTAAAAAACAAGAGAACTTAAGCATTTTCCAATCGTTTTTTTTTTATTTAAACAATTAACAAACATAATTTTTTTTTACTGACTATTCGTGTATTGTTCCTGCGAATGCATATATCTGTAAATTTTCATTCATTTGCATTGAAGAAAAGTCAGTCAAAATAACGTCTAAAGATTTGATGCAAACTATTGAAGTAAAGAAAAGCTTTTAAAAACAATTAAACTTTTGTTACATTATTATGGATATTTTTTTGAACTTTAGTAGAAACTTGGATTTGAAGAAGTGTCAGAAATAGCTATTTGTATAACAAGGGAGGAAAGTGCTACTTTTCCTCCCGAGAATGAAGTTTACTGCCCGACGCGTAGCGGAGGGCAGTAATCATTCAAGGGAGGAAAAGGCACTTTACTCCCATGTTATACATATGGTTTTTCCACCTTCCTCAAATTAATAACAAGTCATTTTTCATTTTTACTTAATTTATTTATGTAACTAACCAACAAAATTTATTAAAACTAGAACTAACTAGTAGGTACAATATAACTGTCAATTACTCATTTACTGTTTTTTACCATTCTGCAAAATACTGGGTGTTTTATAAATAAACGTTAAAATGTATAGATACTTACGTAATAGAAAATAGATATTATACAGGGCGTCAATAAGTTATATTTCATGAATGACGTCACTTTTACTTTTCCCCAATTTGCTCCCTACAACCAGGTCCGGAAAAGTATACTTTCGGTAGAGGTAGGTGGAAATAATATATTCCTTAATGCTATCACCTGATTTGTAACATAATAAGAAAATTTCACACAAACATAAACCGGTATCATAATATTGTAATTTAAACAAACCGTAAATTTTGTGACATTACACATTTTTCTTGGAAATAACACTGGGACCTTCCTCAACCAAATTTACGACGACATTAGTGTCTATCGGATTAGAATAATCGCTTATTCAACAGAAAAAACGTGACTTATATATTTTGTTTATTTGGGAAATTTATTGAAGTGAATTAAATTCGTATCAAGGTTGTGCTGTTGGGAAATGAAATTTATTATATTGAAGTGAACTTCTTTTGAATTTTTAAATTCTTTGCATATCTATATGTGGCCTAAATCAGGGGTCCCTGAGGGTCCGTTTCGAAAACCTATGACACTTCCGGGGTCCGGATTTATGCTGCCTGTGTCTGACTGTTCTCATTCGGTTTCTATGTGGTGGATTATTGTTAAAAAATATCCCCTATAAACCAATCAGAAGGTTGCCGACCGAAATTTTTGGGCAGAAATTGTTTAATATTTTTTTTAACAAGTTCAAAACATCACCTTTTTTGCCCGGGAAAATATGTTTTTAGCATTTTTGGGTCATCTTAAATAAAACAGATCTGTCATTTTATTAAAACTTAAGAGTGTTTAAGCATCGCAAATGCATATTTTCGCATGTTTCAGATTTTAAATCGCTTATAACTCGAAAACTATTAACTTTTCAGAAATATGACAAGAGACCTTTATTGTTTATAATTACCCAAGAAACCCTAAAAATACATTTTTCGAGGAAAAAAAGTAATTTTGAATTTGCTTAAAAAATTGTTTCACCCGGCACCCTTCTGATTTGTTTAAAGGGGACATTTTTGAACAGGAATCCGCAAAGAAATCGAGTCAGAAACATTTTTCATACGAAAGTGTCCTCACTTATGGACTAATATGCAAAGGAAAACTAATAATATCTGATTGTTTTTTGGTTACTGTTTACTTTTCTGTAAGTTTTCCTGGTACGATAAATAAAATATAAATCCATTGTGTATTGGTTTGATGTTATTATCAGTATATTTTGAAAACAGCAGTATTGTAAATTGTTACTGAGAATATTTTAAAATTAGGAATTTATATTTTGAATGCTAATGAGGTTTTTAGACATCTTCAATTTTGTAGAAAGGAAACTGAGGAATTTAAAATAATTAATGATAGTACAAAATGCTAATTAACACGTTATCTTTTCTACATTAGTTTCAATGCAAGGTGTTTGTTGCAAACTTATTAAATCTGAAAATTATTTTAATTTAATGCACATCTGAAAAGTACTCCTACTTAACATATTATAGTAGAGAGGAAATGAATATAAAAAAATGCACATGACAATTTTATATTACAGCTTACTTCATTTCAAAATTATTGATTAGTAAGACAATAAGGTGGAAAACTCTTTACAAAATTAAATTATCAGAGAGAAAAATGACATTTTTTTAAGTACAACCTGTCTGAAGTTTGGAGTGAGTTTAGTGCAACTGAGTCTCATTATTCATCTGTTAAGTGAGATCTCTACCGATTTTTAATAAAGTTCATTCTTGATAAAGCGGCTTCGCACACATAAGTTGAGCCAAACATAGTATACAATTTCATGGCCAAACATTTCCAAAATTGTCAAACACTAGGTATATTCTGAATCTATTGACGGTCCGCATAAAACTAGCTCACGGTCAGGATGCGGACCGTGGTCCGCTAATTGGTGACCCCTGGCCTAAATTATTGTCCCTCAAACACATTTCGTTGATGGATGATAGGATGTTTTTCTTAAGTTTTTTGATGTTTTCTTTCTGATTTGATTATTAATCTCTAACGAAGAGCTAGATTTTAAATATAAGACTCACATAAGCATATGATATTTCAGTTCCATGAAAGTTTAATATTATAAATCTTCATCACCCTTTCTTCTGCATTCAAACTTGAACATAGGCCTCCCCTAATTTGTTTAAGTTCTGTCAGTCTTGTTAAGCTTCCTGCAGCCAATGCTCAGCGATTCTTTTGACGTCGTCTGTCCATCGTGTAGGTAAGCTACCTCTACTTCTTCTGTTAGCTCGTGGTCTTCAGACTGTAATTTTTTGGGTCCACCACCCTTCATTCATTCTGGCCACATGGTTCAGTTCCACTTAAGCCATCTTATTCAGCCTTGTTATTTCCTCGTTTCTAACGCTGTTTCTGAGTTCAAGTAAAGACCGTTCCATTTTCCTTTGATAGATAGATATATTTAGAGAGGTGGCTTTCTGGCCTATTCCACTGCGAACTTTTCAGATCTATTGTGCTCCTCCAGTCCTAGATAACATTCTCTAGTCTGACCCTTTTTAAAAAGTCTAATAGCTTCTAGACTGAACCTTCCATGTAGCTATTTGCCGTTGGATTTTGTTCTCCTAATGCAAAGAACCGCACATTTGCCAGACTGCCACAATGACATAAAATGTGCTCTGCTGTTTCTTCTTTCAGGTGACAGATCTACACAGGTCATCACCTGCCAATCCCATCAGCTTTAAGTGCCTATTTAGCTTACAGTGCCCTGTTAGCAGACCTACTATGGCTTTGACTGTTTTCCTGTCTTTGCTTATTAGGTCTGCCGTAAATTTTGGCGAATGTTCTGTAATGAACTGTTTTGCCTGTCTTTGACCTGGTGAATTCCTCCACCATTCCAAAGATTTGTGAGCTACCCACTTTCTTGTAGCCGTTCTTGTAACTGCCTTTGCAACGTCGCAGAAGGGTTCCGGTCCAACGAATGGCATTGATGAGCCTTGTTTGGCCATTTCATCTGCTTTTTCATTGCCCTTATGACCCTCGTGCCCCGGTACCCAGGCTACCGTAACCTTGCTACGATCTCCTAGTTTATTTAGGGCACTCGCACAATCCCATACTAGCTTAGAAATGACCACTACAGAATTGAGTGCCTTAAGCGCTGCCTGACTATCGGTGAAGATGGCAACTGAACGGAACGTTCTTTTCTACCTTTCTATTTCTTCCACGCAGTGATGGATTGCCGTTATTTCCGCCTGGAAAACTGTGACATCCTTTGATAGACTAACCGGGAACTGAATTCCTTGATTTGTCACTACTGTGCCGGCTCCCACACCTTCCGATGTTTTTGAGCCATCAGTGTACCAGGTAGCAGCAGCCTGTATGGGTACACCTTTCTTTCAGTCTTCCCTGCTGGTATATTAATTTTGAACTTATTGTCAAAGCTATATCTCGTTGCTGTTGCATCGATAGGCTGCCCCATAACAATATCCGTAGATTTACCAGGTTGGTATGCATATTGACGATTGCTTAGAGGATTATCTTTTAGCACTTCGTCCCTGATGTATCTATCCAGAAGCCTTTCTAGCGTTTTTAATAGAAAAGAGCTTATTGGTCTATATGACTTTGGTGTTAAGTCTGATACCTTACCTACCTTAGGCAAGTATATAACTTTAACCTTTTGCCATATTTCCGGTATGACCACCCATGCTAAACAGGTTTTGAGGAGCTTGCATAGGTGTGGTATCAATACCTCTAATCCCATATGCAACATTATAGGTTATATGCCATCTGTCCCAGGAGACTTATATGGCCGAAATTTATTTATAGACCATCTAATTCTGTTCGGTCTTGTGATTGCTGTGGCTATTTCCCAATCTATAAATCTCGTTCTAGTCAGCCTTTGGTCTATGTTGGTTCGCCTATCTGCATCATTCAGAATTGCTGAGCCCGGAAAGTGCGTGTTTATCAGTTCTATAAGACTTTCTTCTTTGGTGTCCGTAAATCTGCCATTAGCTTTCTTTAGGAAACCTACTTCTTTAGTTGTAGCACCATCCTTTGCCAGGACCTTATGGATTCGAGAACAGGCCGGGATATCTGTAATCTCCTCGCAAAACTCTCTCCATGAATTCTTTCTAGCTTTCCGAATTTCTTTATTGTATAGCGTTAGCTTATACCTGTAGGCATCCCAATCTTGGTTACTTTTGGCTTTGTTAAATAGGTTTCGGACTTCCGACCTCATCCTCTTTAAACCGTTGTTCTACCAGACTGTATTACTGCCCGTATTTTTTCTTGTTTTTTCTGGACAGTTTTCCTGGTAAGCTATAATAGCTGCCATTTTCCTTTGAGTCATTCTAAGTTTGATTGCTTTGGCCTGGGTTAAGGGCTTCGGCGCCGTAAGTCATGACTGAAAACACACATTCGTTGAACGTCTTCTTTTTAAACAATTTGGCATGTTGCTCTTGAACATGTCTGATAGAGCTCTATATGCTGCCCATTCTAAAGTGATTCTTCCTTGAAAGTGAAGAATTTGACATCAACCTGGTAACACCAACGAAGACAGTAACAAGAGAGAGCTAATAAAGCACTCCAAAAAATAAAGGAAGTTAAAGAAGCTGGAGAGATAATCCTATTTAGAAAAGGAAATATTGCTGCTAACACGTTTATTCAATAAAATTTTGGAAGTGGGACAAAACAAATATGCATACCTACAAAAACACAAGAGATGTTCAAAAATGCACAAACTACTTAGTCGCATAGAAACTTGGCACGGAAGAAACCGATATATCCAAAAATCAGTTTGAATTTATGTAAATCAACAACAGATGAAATTCTCATTATAAGGTGACTAATACAAGAAGAAAAATATAAGAATTAAAAAAGGAATAGCCACATCATGTTCATTCATATTGACAAAGCTTCTTTTAGCTCGAGAGATTCTGGTGAACACATATGTAAGAAAGGGGTTTCTTGGTTTGCCAACACTGTAAGAGACATATATCATGGAGTAACAAATTATTATTGTTAGGACGGGTGTGGGGGAGATAAGTTTCATGTGAAAGTAGAATTTTATCGGGCTCAATGCTTAGTCCTTATTTATATTCACTAGGAAGTGAGAAAGGGAATTAGAACAAATACTGGGATAATAGAGACAAGCTCTCTTATTAACGGAACTATTGGTTGTTGCCAAAATGGGAGATCATAGGCGAAGATAGTTAAGATACGTTCAACACAGAACTTATATAATCATCCAAGACGAAGAATTTATGAGTTAAATTTAGCCTCAAATAAAAGAAATGTTGCAATATCTTGTGCTATATATTATTAATTTTACTAAACGCTTTTGCGAAACTAGCTTCGTTTTTTTACTTTTACCTATTTATATATTATACTTAAACTGTAGTGTATCTAATGGTTGCCATGCACGCTACGATAAATCGATAACGATTTAACTGTACCGTTAGAACTGTACAGTTGTCTTTTTATCAATAATCAACAATTTTCACGGGTAATTTTTATTTCATTTTCATTGGTCGACTGACGACGATATGTTAGCGGTAGTGGGATAAATATTAGCATTGAAAAAGAAAAAACAGCGCAAAAATCGTAGCATCTGGTGTAAGGACTGGCTGATGAAATGAGAAGTTTATTCTCATGTGAATTTTTTGAAGAAATTGAAAATGTTTCCAAAAGATTGGCATAATTTTCTAAGAATGGATAATGATACTCTCTTACATGTACTTACTATGGTAGCGCCAATTATACAAAAGAAAGATAGTGTTATGCTATTCCCGCCCATGACTATGACAGGCTGGTTGTCACTTTAAGGTTTTTATCGACAAGAAGAAATTATGAAGATTTTAAATTCTTTAGTATTATTTCAGCTCAATCCTTAGGTTACCTACATTATACCAGAAACGTGTGAAGCTATATAAAGTTCTTAAGTTCTCTTTTGTACGTTGAACCAATGTTATCAATTATTTCAAATGCGCCCAAGGTTTTAAATCCCTATTAAAATATTTTTTATATATTATATTCCACAAGCAAGGTTCACTATGGTACAATTCTATAAATTTTTCCAGCTATTCGCGAAATCCCATTTTTATTCTATATAATTAAAGAAAAGCATGCAAAAACTGAAGGATAATACGACGGTTACCATACACGTATCGATAAAACTGTGTAGTTTCTGCGATTCAGATAAATCCATTGAAATTTTTGTTCCGTTCCGTTCGAGGGTACGGTTTTTAAAAATCGTAAAAAATTGTGTAGTTTTACCCCATACACGTAGCTATTATCAGTGTAGTTTGAACGGTACAGTTAAATCGTAACGATTTATCGTAACGTCTATAGCGTCTGTATAGCCCGTATACTGTGCATTTGGTTGGTGGCGATTTATTGAACTCTTGGACGCACATCGACACCAACGAACTGCACACTCACATCGTTACATTAAGTCGTTGTTGTGTATACGGGATTTAACATGTTTCTAATCAATATATACGTCAGATCCACCCCGTAGAAAAAATACCCATGTCGGTACTGTTACGCAATAGTAGCTAGTACATCACACGCTAGATGCTAGATGCATGCCGTGATGAAAATGTAAACGGCACTAGCACCCCGTGGTGCTTATGGCTTCCCATTACACTTAATCACCCATATAGTTGATAGATGGTGGTTCTCATTACGTGCTATTAGAGAAAATTAGAGAGGAACTACCGCTCTACAAAGAACGAACGTGGTCGTTTAGAAAAAAAAAATGGTGTTTTCAAAGTGGCCGCATACCAACAAACAGGATATGCTCGGTATATCTCTAATAATGGGAGGATTGTGATACAACTTTGTTGTAGGTAGTGGAGAAACTGGTAAAATGGCTAATATTTACTGTTACTGTGATCTTTATTGCTGATTTCAAATGTGCTAAAGGAATTTTTGATTTCTATAAAGGTTGTCTTCTAAATAATATACCAGTATAGTCCTTTTCATATCACTGTAAAGTAATAAACAGTAAAAAAAATATTTACTGTGAGAATCAGTACAGACAGCTGAATTATTTAAAGGATATTGTTCAGGCATCGCCATTTATCATTGTAGGTATAAGTATATAGTTACAATGAATTTAATTGAGGGCGTATCAAAGGTAGTAGTTAAATTTCATTGCAAATCATAGTCTACATTTTAATTATTATTAATCTACCATTATCGTACATACTTTCATTATACTCTTTAAGTATTTTTATATCCTTCTGTAGAGACTTTCGGTCAATTTGCTTGCTGTAACTATTTCAAAGAAGATATTCACTCAAAGACTACACGGAGGTACATTTATAATTTTAAGCGCGAAATTAGTGCAGTTTGGTTTCTTTAAGAAGATATAGGTGCTGTCTGAATCTATTCGCAGTGTGCAAGTACTTGAAGGGGATACGAGAAACGATCGTGCGCGAATATCGGAAAAATGTTGCAACTTTCTTAAATAATTTATATTGTCAATTAAAATTGTCAAATTGACGTATATTTCATACCTACTGTCATTGTAGAAGAAAAATTATATGTTACTCCACAATATTGATATGATATGCAATTATTATTACAAAGTAAATTTATTAATTTTATTTTGCTTGCAGTACTGCATTTTAATAATTAATTTTATTTGCTACATACAATTGTTTACCTTTTAATAACATAACTTCAGTCTTACTTTATATTCTTATAATTCTTATAATTTTTTTGGGCTATGGCCTTGACAATTATCCAGCAACTAGGACCAATATGATTGGCCAATATAATTAAAAGTGCGAAAAAAGTTGCCGAGCTATGAAACCGAAACCAGGTGTCGCTTTTTCGAACTTGCACGGTCCCAATAAGGACCAGTAAGCATTCTGATCGCGAAAGAGTATCTCCTACGATAAGTAGGAAGACGCGCCAAGAGCCTAGCAGGTCTTGGCAATATCAAGAGTCCTGGAACTTTAGCTAGAAAAGCTCTTTGAGACTATCCGTGCTAGTACTGTAGAACACTCAAAATACAGCTTGCATCCTAAGGGCCACTCTGGTTAAGCTCAGTCTTGCTAGGATAAGGACATTGTCCCTCTAGTTACGGTCTACACCTGAGTGTCCCGATGTTCATATGTGTTACATTTTACATCCATTTATGTCTTCTACATTGCATGATCTTCTTATGTTTTCGCTTTTCTCCCTATCCAACAGACTTTTCCCTGATATTCGTCGAAGTATTTTCATCTCTGTTGTTTCTAGTAGGCGTCTCTTTTTAGATGTGTAAGGTCTTGTCTCCGCCGTGTATGTCAATATAGGTCTAAGAATAGAATAGAATAGAATAGAAATATGCTTTATTGTCACTGAAAATTTTTACAATTTTATGGACAAAGCTTACATACAGTCAAAAGAAAAACAATATAAATAACAAATAACAACTACAATTTACTAAAATTAGATAAATCGTCAATAATGTACAGTATAAGATATAAAAGCCAAGACAAAAACAATTTATTGCAAAATATATATAAATTGCAAATTGAACATACAACAAATAAAATAAAATAGGTACAACATAAGGAACTGACAAGTTTATGCTACTGCGCATGGAACCCAATTTTCTTAGTTATTAATTAAGAAATTCTTCTATTGAATAATATGGTCTTTTGGATAGATAGGCTTTTGTCATTTTTCGGAACTCAGGGAAAGATGTTGCGGATTTAAGTTGTAACGGAAGATGATTGTACAGTTTCTTTGCGGAATATAATATAGATTTCTTTACTAACTCAGTGGATGGAATCGGTAAATAAATATCAAAGATTGAATTTCTGGTGGAGTAAAGATGATTGGGCCTTGATGGAAAGACATGAAGGTGTTTACGAATTAAACAAACCGTTTCTAGAATATATAAAGATGGAAGTGTTAAAATTTCGTGATCTCTGAAGTAACTTCTGCAATGTGTAGATCTTCTGAGGCCAAACAAATATCTTATTGCTCTTTTTTGCAATCTAAAAATGACATCAAATTGAGCAGCTGTACTAGAACCCCAAAAAGGAAGACCATATCGAAGATGAGACTCGAACAACGAAAAATATGTTATTTTAGAAGATGCTAAATTGAGTTCTCTTGAGACAGATCGTATTGCATAGCAAGCTGAGGCGAGTTTCTTACTTAACGAATCGATATGAAGTGACCATTTGAGGTTGCTGTCTAAAAAAATACCAAGAAATTTTACAGAATCAAGGTTACTGATTTGGCTGTTATGAAGTGGCAAAGGTTGAAGAGCTCCTTTATAGGATAATGCTACTGTTTTATTTACGTTAAAAGAGAGTAAATTAGAGTCAGACCAGGTCTTTATCGTCAGTAGATCCGAAGTTATAGTTTCATGAAGAGATGCAATAGTTGAGTTGCTCCAAGTGATACTGGTATCATCAGCAAAAAGAAAAATTTTCCCATTGATTTTTAAATTAGTGATGTCATTTATAAAGATAAGGAACAGTATAGGACCCAATACTGAACCTTGTGGTACTCCACATACGATGTTTTTGAGACTAGAGTTAGTATCATTTGCTCTAACTAGTTGTTTCCGATTATTCAAGTAGGATTGGAACCAATTCAAAGAAATACCTCGAATTCCATAGAAATTTAGTTTTGTAATCAAGATGTCGTGATTTACACAATCAAAAGCTTTGGCATAGTGGCAGAAAACAGTGGCAGTATAAAGATTATTGTTTAGTGCTTGGTAAACCTCATGTAGTACAGAAAACATGGCATCAGTGGTACATTTATTTGTTAAAAAGCCGAACTGATTTTGTGATAAAATGTTGTTATCAACGATAAAGGACATAAGTCGAGTTTTAATGAGTCTCTCAATAATTTTGGAGAGTACCGGTAATAAGGCAATAGGTCTATAGTTGCAGGCATCAGATTTTTCGTCACCCTTATGAACAGGAATAATAATGGCTGTCTTTAGGCACTCTGGAAATTTACCTTTTTCGAAGGAATCATTAATTAGTGAGAGGAGGATTTCCAACACATTTTCTGTGAGATTAGAGAAAATTTTTATAGATAGTCCATCAGTACTACAGGATGATTTGCTTTTGATACAATTGATTGTTTGGATAAGTTCAGAGTTATCGACTGGTCGTAAAAAGAATGAATTCGAGACCTGTCTTGAATTAGGAAGATAGGAAATGGGATCTTGTTGCGGCAAAATTGTTGATGTTATATTTTTACTCACATTAACGAAGTAGTTTGGAGAGTACCGGTAATAAGGCAATAGGTCTATAGTTGCAGGCATCAGATTTTTCGCCACCCTTATGAACAGGAATAATAATGGCTGTCTTTAGGCACTCTGGAAATTTACCTTTTTCGAAGGAATCATTAATTAGTGAGAGGAGGATTTCCAACACATTTTCTGTGAGATTAGAGAAAATTTTTATAGATAGTCCATCAGTACTACAGGATGATTTGCTTTTGATACAATTGATTGTTTGGATAAGTTCAGAGTTATCGACTGGTCGTAAAAAGAATGAATTCGAGACCTGTCTTGAATTAGGAAGATAGGAAATGGGATCTTTTTGCGGCAAAATTGTTGATGTTATATTTTTACTCACATTAACGAAGTAGTCGTTTAGACTTTCAGGATTTGGAAGGGAAAATTATTGGGCTGTGTGAGTTTTATTTCGAAGATCGTTTATTATAGACCAAGTCTCTTTTGCAACACTTTTAGAGCTTCCCAGACGATTTTGATAATAGGCTTTTTTAGCTGACCTGACAAGTTTTAGATATGTTGTCCTGTACTTCTATATTCATGATATATTCAGTGACAGCAACATTGGTAGTAAATTTCTTGATGTATAGTAGTGAACGCATATTCTTAGCTGATATGCGAATACCTTTCGTAACCCAAGGTTTCCGATGTTTTGGCTTAATAGGAATTAAAGAAAATGCCTTATTGAAGATGTGGAGAAGCTTATCTAGAAAAACACTGAAATTATAGTCCACGTCTATAGAATGAAATTACCACTCAGAAGTTAAGCATAAATTTTGGAATTTACGAAAATTCTGGGCGGAAAAAATCCTACCTAAACGTCGGGTTTTTGAGGAGGGTTTGCTGAAGATGTTAAACTTCGTATACACTGCTTCATGATCAGATAGGCCCGCATTAATAACTGTAGAGCAGACATCAAGGGGTGAGAAATCTGAGACAATATAATCGATTATGGTAGATGTAGTTTTTGTAATCCTTGTAGGAGAATCAACGTGCATTGAGAGACCATACGATTCAAATATGTTTGCCAGGGACACTTGGGTAGCACTAGCAGCAGCATAATTAATGTTAAAATCACCGCATAGAATTGTTCTGCTTTTATGAGGCAGGTTCTGAAAAAATAGTTCCACGGTAGAATCAGGTGATCTATAAATGCAAATAATGTAAAGATTAAGATTTTTATTATAAACTAAGGAAAACTCAAAGAAGGATTCACTTAACAAAAAGTCATATTTTGTTACCAGAGAAAAATCATTATTTCTAGAGAGAATCAGGGTGCCTCCATGAGCCGAACTTGGACGATCATACCTGGCAATTGTGGTATATTTTTCTACAAAAAAAGGCTCGTTAACTTCAAGTCAGTGCTCTGTAACCGCAACTATCGGAGGAAATCCTAATTCCTCCAGAAACAAAAATAATTCATCAGTTTTATTTCTTATAGAACGAATATTAATCAGAACCATGCCAAAGTTGTCATCACTAAAATAATTGATTGCTGAAATAAGCAGCTAATTGCTGCTTTATAGATTCTTGCTTTTATGTCTTGTCTTAGGTGTTTGTTCTTCCAGATTGTGTCAATAAGAGATTCCGCTCTTTACTTGCTTTTAAGCTTTGTTGTCGTACTTCCTCTTCAACATCTTTGTAACTGGTTATATCTATTCCCAGATATCTAAACTTCGCTTCCTGCTTTATTATTTCCCATCAATTTCGATTCTACATCGATGGAACATCGTTCAGATGTTGTCATACATTTGGTTTTTTCTGCTGATATTATCATATTGTATTTCTTAGCTGTTCTATTGAATATGTGTGTTAATCTTTGGAGATCGTCTTCTGTCTTGGCGATTAATGCAGCGTCGTCTGCATAACATAATATTTGGATTTATTTGTTCCCCATTCTGTAACCATGACGTACTGCTTCTATTATTTCGTCCATTATTATATTAAAGATAAGTGGGCTTAACGAGTCACCTTGTCTGACTCCGCTTTGTACTGGTATAAATTGTTTTAGTTTTACATTTATCTTTGTCTGTATTCGTTATGGAAGTAGATGTTTCGGTGGTTTGTATAATATTGATTGGTATGTTTCTTCTATACAGAAAGTGTAAGACGTCTTCGACTGGGATGCGATCGAAAGCCTTTGTCATTACTGACATATGCATATGGAAACATAGATATGCTGGTTTATTGTTCTCGGTGGCCTTTTCTATGATTTGCATCAGTGCAAATACGGCGTCTACGCAGGATCTTCCGGATCTGAATCCTTGTTGTTCATCTGATAAAGTTGTTAGTTTATGGAAACATATTGATACTGAATATTATTCATTCACTTGCGTCCATATCAATTTTATAGGATAACTTTTTTTTGTTTGGTTATTTCTTCTTGTATAGAGAATTATATGCACTCTAAAGCTTCCCAGGAATTCTGCTTTTACTAAATATTTAACAAAATAATTATCCTTGAGAATAAGCCTCGTTTAAAGTCAGGCTTTAAGTCGATTTAAGATGATTTTTTATTTATTTTCAAGTTTCTCGACGACAAAAAAAATTAGCCACAAAATATGCAAGCGTGTAATGGGATTCTAACAAGTATGAGACCTTCATAATATATGTATTATTTAAAAAAAGAAGAATTGTAAGATATAAATATAATCCACAACCATTTACCAAATCCTGTATTTATATTTTGCTGGATTTTAATAATTTTAGCATAAATCGTTACGGCGTTAGCACAATTCCTTGCTTAATCCCTTTTTATTATATCACCGGAAGATTAATTACCTGATGGATTATGTTTTAATAAATTAGTTTTTTTCGTTAGTATATAATGATTTAAATGCCACTTAATTGCATCGTTCAGTTCATTAGAACAATGATTGGGGGCCATTGCCCCCCTGTGAGCGATTTAAGATTTTCAGGGGGGCGATAGAGCGAAAGGGGCGATAAGGGGGGCGATTAGCATCCGGGAAACGAGAAATGGGTAAATGAGAAAAAGTACAATACTTTCGATGGAATATCCATAGGATAATAAAAAGTAAATATGTGTACCTATGCAGCTAATAATAGCACAAACATCTCGACTAGTAACAGAGGGCTATCAATCATGATACAGTTTGATTCTATAGGTAACTAATACATTATAATAAGTTCTGCATTTTCCTTTGATCGAGCTTTCGTATTATGCGAACATCCGCGCAAAAGAGAAAGATTGAACTGGGATAAGAATGATGAGAGTAGGTACCGACCCTGCCGATCTGACTCCAACAAAAAGATGAGGTAAATAAAATTAAAGCAAAACCAAAGAATGATCGAATATTTCGTACACTCTGTGAAGAAAATGATGAGATATTTAATGCATTGCTACTACATACGGAGGTCCGCTGGCTTTCTAAAGGTACTTGCTTACGGCGGTTCTTCAGTCTCATGGATACTGTTATTGAATTTAGAGAAGCGAAATTATATCGCTTACTTATCAGATTTTTTGAAAAATTAAATGAAACGAATCTGCAACTACAAGAAAACATGAATATGGCCAAACCGAAGGAAGTAGTCGGAGCATTCATTGACAAGCTATCTATTTTTGAAGAAAATATACAAAGAAGAGATCTGACCAAATTTCCCAACTTAAAATCTTCTTGTGGTGATTCAGGGGAACTTCAAACATATTGTCTCCATCTTCAAACTTTAAAAGAATGAACGAAGTTTCAACGCCATGTCCTTCTGAAAGTCTGTTTCAGGAGTGTGGGTGTGAAACATTTTGGCCGCGGATTAAAGAAGTGTATCCAATTTTGTGGAATGCAATCAAATTACTATTAATAGCATTCCACACAACGTATCTAGTGGAGAAAGGTTTTAGTTCTGTATGTATATTGAAAAACGTATATAGAATGTATATAGAAAGAGGGGATTTGAGGTTGCTATTAACCAACATTGAGCCAGACATAAAGAAATTTTGTGAGGGACACCAGGCCCAAGGAAGTCATTATCAATTATTACTAACCATTTATCATTTTATAAAATGTAAAAATAAATAATAAATTTTGCACTGACTAATTATATTGTTTCAATTTAATTGGGGGGGGGGGGGGCGATTATAGTATTCACAACTGGTAAAACTTGTCTAAGGGGGCGATCATGGTAAAGGTAAAAAGGTTGGGAACCACTGCATTAGAACACCGTGAATTATTTTGGAGAATTCTCCAAATCTGTAAAAAAAAATTTACAAGACAAAGATTAATTTGTCTTTGAAAATCTTCAATTGAGAAGCGGAACCAGATATTCATGTGGGAACTACATTTTTACAATAAAGATTTTAGTTAAGAAAATAGCTATACATATCACATGGATTATTTTAATATAGGTTTTAAAAAGGGTCTAGCTGGTTAAAATAATGAAAATTCCCCCAGTAATATTCGGAAAGTAAAAATACCATGTTGTTTTACATCAAAAATTATTCGACCAAAAAAATTTTGAGAACCCCTAACCCCAACCAAAACTTGAAAAAAAATTAAAAGGGGTTTTTATCGTACAAACTTCTTTTTTCTTTCATTTTGTAATGTTTATTTTGCCTCCAGCATTTTCCAAAACTTTTGAGGCGAAATTCAATTTTTTTTTGCTTTTGAAATTTTTAAACTAAGCCGAACAAAATTCCAAAAAAAACCTATATTATTTACTGGGTATCAAATTATATCCATGATTGTTTTTTCAGATTTTTATAGGGTGGGCATCAGGGTCAAAATAACGAAAAATAATTTTTTGGTATTTTCTTTAACCGTTTCGACTCCGATTCAATTTTAAAATCATTATCATCCTTATTTTCCTTCAAGTATATTCCAAAAAAGATCAAAAAAATTTTAGACTCCTAGACCTGAACATAACCTCAAAAAAATCGAAACGTATTATTTAGTTTTTTGACGATACCTTCGGTTCTAATCATCGTAGAACTTCTTTTTTATTTAAATTTGTAGGTTTTTTTATTGCTTACAAAATGTTATTTTTTACAAAATTTTGGCGCGAAATTAAAATTTTTCAACATTTTTGAAATTTTTATACAGGGTGTTTCTAAATAAGTGTGACAAACTTTTTCTGGTCGAATAATTTTTGGTGTAGACCCCCATATGGGGGGCGCACTATGGAGTCATAAATTATGATTTTTTTATCGAAAAATCGTTATCGAAAAATTTTTATAATACAAAGGTTTATATTGTTAGCTGATTTATTCATACGTATTTTTTGTTAAAAAAAGTAACCTTCCAGCGAAGGTCTAGTGTTAGGATTTGAAGGTCGCGCAAGGGTCCCTAACATGACTTAACGACTACTTACGTAGTCGGGACCGACGGCTCGACGTGCCCTCCGAAGCATGGTGGCCGCTCAGTTAAATTAAAAATTAAAAATTTTTCAGTGTCGTGAATCGAACTGGAGCCCTTTAGCTATCCAGTAACAGAGCTACGGCAACCTTTTTTATTAAAACGTATTCTACTATATTTTCTTGTAAATTGTGTCTATCATTTCACAAATCGGTGGGTTTTAATAATTTTATATTTCATGTTATATAATATAGCACTTACGTGTATCCTTGTATCTTTCAAATCACAGTTAGAAATCACTACAATGTTGTTTGAGTTTGAATACGTATCTATAATTATTCATATTCATATTTTTTCTTCGGTGATCAACGTTGAGCACCATAATAAAATTACATATTCACCACAGATGTCAATTTAAAAATTAATAAACAACAAATGAATTTCCAGAATTAATTTACTATTCATATCACTCCTACAATTCAAATCGCAATTTCTATATCTCGTTGAACACCCACGGGATTGTGAATTTCTTTATTTGGTTATTTCTGCATATTCTAGTCAAAATCGTGATATTCCAATAACAATATTTTATGGAATTTACTTTGAAGGGCAAATGATGATGATGCCTGCTGTGCAATTTATATGACATTGATGGCCAATTTACATTATTTTTAACTGTATAACATTACAACAATATGTATCTACATTTATTTCATAATAAAGTTCTTAAGTAATAATGTGGTGATTAAAAAACGCAAGTGAATTGAACACCTGAAAAAAATTATGACACGTGTTCGTGTTTTTCATTCAGGATCTCTGACAATTTGATTACCATCACATTTAGAAGATGGACAGAAGAAGAAAATCCAATGGGAAAGACTGCGCCTCCTATCAGCGTGTACACAGAGAGACAAGAAAAGCTGCCAGAGAAACTTAAAACAGAATTCTGGAAGAACAGTGTGAAGAAATTGAGAGATATTAGTTAGAACGTGTGGATGCCTTCAAATATTTTGGCTCAGGAATCAATCAAAAGAATTCCGTAAGTAGCGAAATTAAAGCACTTATTTCCAGTAGGAATCGTATATCTGTATACCATGCCAATAAAAGATTTTTGACATCGAAATTATTAGACAAATGAACCAAAATCGCTTCCTACAGAACATTAATTAGTGCCGCAGTAACTACTGCCTGTTTTTCTTCAACGGTGCCTTTCATTCTGTCCCTAAACTGTCATCCCATCTTTTCCTTGGGCCTCCTATACTTCTTCTGCCTAACAGTGACTTGTCCCTGGCTATTCTTACTATCCTTGATTCAGACATTCTGCGTATTTGTTGATTCCACTCTTCTTTTCTGTTCTTTACCCAGGTATTGATATTGTCTACCCCACATATCTGATTTCCTCACTTCTTACCCTGTCCTGTAGTCCTTTTCCAGCAATCCTTATTAAGATCTTCATTTCGTTGATCTCCAGATGGCTTTGTGTTTTGCTTGTATCTGGTCTTGCTTCGGTCGTGTATGTCGTAACTGGTCGAATATCTGACATATATTCGGTCTTTGTTTCCACTCTTAGGTGTTTATTTTTCCAAATTGTGTCGTTTAGGCATCCGGCTGTTCTACTAGCTTTAATTATTTGGTCTTTCACCTTTTTTTCGATATTGTTGCCGGCTGATAAATTAATTCCCAGGTATTTGAAAGTCATTACTTATTACTTGTATAATTTAATTGTCTAACTCCATTTTGTATCTTATTGGTTATTTGGATATTACTAAGCTTTTTGTTTTTTGGGCTGATATTTTCATATTCATTTCTATTCTACCCGCTTTTTTCTTCACTTGCTTTATTATTGCATCCATAACATTATGATAAAAAACAGTACACGGCTTAGTGAATCTCCTTGCCTGATTCCTGTGTTTGCTTTTATGGGTTTTGTTATTATTCCATTGACTTTCATTTCTACTTTATTTCTTACATATATGTTTTCTATCAATTTTTACCAGCCGTAGCAACCTTCGATTGTGAAACCTGAGTACATAATGACAAAAAAGAAAGCTTAACTCAACATTCGAAAGAAAGATACTGAGAAAAGCATAGATCCCGGTGCAAGAAGGAGACGGTACATGGAGAATCAGGAGAAACGACGAAATTAATGAATTTAATGAAGGGTAGGATATTGTAAGATTAGATTATGACAAAAAAAGATGAAGCGCCACTCAAGACACTAGAAAGAAAAATAATGAGAAAAGTATACGGCCTGGTGCTAGAGGAGAAACGACGAAATTGATGATAGACCTGGATCCCGCGTACCAAAAAAAAGTTTTTTTAATAGCAAGCTGGAAATTTGTTAACGGGGTCTAGTGGGACAAACTATAGTATGGGAACACTGGAACAGGGGAAGTTTTAATTATGGAGCGTGATTTTAATTGTGGAACTTGTCAGGTTGACAAGTTTATGATTGGAAAAACTAGCAGGTTGTTTTTAAGTTTATTCATTTATTCAATAGCAAACTTTATATAATATATGAAAAAAGGTTTGTCCCACAAATATGTTGGGCATTTTATTAAGTTATAAGTCCTACACGGACAACATGTTATCAAATGACAGGAATTATGTTGCTGATAAATAGCAGTCTGATTTTTGCATGAGAGTTTAATGAAAGGGTTACAAATCAATTGGAAGTTCTGTCCGACAAAATACATGGGACGTTTTCGTGGTCTGATGTTCGAAACCTGTAACCTGTTCCACAATTAAAACTTCCCCTGTTACAGTGTTCCCATACATGAAAGTTTATCCGACTAGACACCGTTAAGCTAAACAAATTTTCAGCTTGCTATTAATAAACTTTTTTTTGGTACGCGGGATCCAGGCTTATGAATTAAATGAAGGATACGATACTGTAGAATTTGTATAGTTAAAGACAAACGAACGAAAAAAATAGTACAAAAAAGAATGTGTCTGTACTTTGTACGCACGTAAGAACTTATACTTCTATTATATATATATATATATATATATATATATATATATATATATATATATATATATATATATAGATAATGTCAATGAAATAAATATACTTAACAGTTACAATACAAAAAATTAACAATAATTACCAAAAATTAACCAAAACTTAACAATGCCAAAAATTAAAAAAAAGAATATGAATCGTCCGGGATTTGAACCCGCGATCTCGCGATCTCTCGATCTATGGTCCAATGCCCTACCAACCAGGCTATCAAGGCGCCTGTTATTGACGTTTCGCATATACATAATTACACATCACGGTGACAAGTGAAATATAAAAATACATATTTTATTATTTTACGCCCAAGGAAGACAAATACAAAGACACAAACACAAAAATTATAATAAATAATACATACTAAAAAACACTAATATATTATTTTAATGGCTTATTTGCGCTGATACATAATTTGAAAGATTAGCAACGAACAACATACTATTGAACGTAAAGAAATAAATTATTAATCACTTAGGTAGATCTTGGACATAGAAATAAATTGATTTAAACTGCAGTTAAATATATCGCAGTAAATACTTAAGGCATTATAATAGCTGCACACGACGAATAGAGGACAATTCAACATAAGGTTTGTTCTAGCTTTGTATTTCTGAATGTAATCGAATTTCTTACTGGATAAGACGGATAAGATTATAATAAATATACAATAAAATGTTTTAATAATACTCATCTTACTCCTGAGGAAGACAAATCCAAAGACACAAAACTTTTAATAAATATATTTACTAAAAACACTAATATATTCTTTTCACACATTTTCTTGCACTGATATATTTATACATAACTAGAAAGATTTAGCAACTAAACGCCATACTGTCTGTGTGCGCATGCGCGCAGTATTATGAAATTTTACTCTCAATCGCGCCTAAAAAAGTATAACTTCAAAAATAATTATTTTGAACAAATGTTTTATAATGCAATGTCTTCATTTTCTTGATCAGCCGTATCATTTTCTTCGTCTGTCGAAACAATTTCATATTTTTCCTTATTTGTGCAATTAACTCATGCACAATTTTTGCACAAAACACTGCAATGTAATCCATGTTTCCTGCAACCACAAAAAACTGCACAATCGGCTTTTCTCCCGCAAAACATAAGTCCCGCGTTGATGAGTCGATTTATTGCATTTCGGTTTAATGTCCATGATTCAGATATTGATCGCTGAACATCATTTAAATCGTCAATTCAATGAATAATTAGTCCTATCAATTAAATATTAAAAATCAAAGAGATCAAGCCCATCTTAGAAAAAGTTGTACCCGGATCTTGAGGAGGAACATCCTCATCTCCCTTTCTGTAGTGATAATCTCAACTGTAGATATAGGTACAACCCCAGAAGATAAAAATAACATTCGAGTCATAGTACTAGTACTAAGATCTTCACGCAAAAACACGGTTTTGTAATGTAGTACCACCTTGTTTTAAATCCTTGCTGGTGCGAATAACACCAGAAAACAATTAGAGAAGAATTCGCGTAATTCTGCAATAAATTCCCATCGACTTATTCCTTCAACCTTATGCAGTAAGTCACAGCTAATTGAAAATACTTCAGGGCACGACATTCTCCAACCGACTCGTTTATTATTATTGCAAAATAAACAAATAAATAATTCCGCCATTAATAAAGATCTCGGAGTTATCTAATGGTTCATGCAAATCTGCACGAAGCGCACGCGCTGTGGCTAAAAGGCGGGAACTGTGTCGCCAATAAATAAGCAAGGCTTAGAGGAATGACACATGACGTAACGTCCGCTTTCTACTACTTTATCTAGCCACTAAACGTGTTAACAAGTTATCATTTTTTCGCTGATTTATTCAGATCTGTATTAGATATGCCCGATGCAACAATAGGCTATTACAGAAGTTAATGCAAATCCTGCTTAGAGTAAACTAGACGAAAATATATATCATAGGATTATAAGTACCACGCCAAAGAACCGTCACAATTATATGAAATAGTGAATATCAGTGTTGAAATAGTATTATGAATATGAGTATTATGCTGTAGACTTAAGAAAGTAGAAATGTATATCCATTAACAATATAATTATTGTTGTGAAGCTATTTTCTTGTGACCTCTTATGCAATTATATATTTTAGGTGGGAATAAGCCTCAATTTAAGTCTGAACTTAAATTAATTCGACATTTGGATTTCCACTTTGGAAATCGTTATTAAAATACAAAACATTAACAATGATTAACGTTTTGTATTTTAATAACGATTTCCGAAGAAATTTAATTTCAAACTGAAATGGTGGCTTATTCTCACCTAAAATAGTAAATTGTATATTATAACAACTTCTTCTTCTTGCAGTACCACCTCCTATCGGAGGTTGGCTACCATTACAGCAATCTTAACTTTGTTGGCTGCAGCTCTGAACAACTGTATTGAACTTAAATTTCGCAACCAGGAAATCCTCCTACGTCCCACATTTCTCTTTACCGAGATTTTTCCTTGGATTATGAGTCTTAGCAGAGAGTACTTTTCTCCTCTCATTATGTGGCCTAGATATTCCATCTTTTTCGTTTGTATGGTTTTTATGACTTCGCATTCCTTCCCCATCTTCAGCAAAACATCTTGATTTGTTACTCTTTCTGTCCATGGTATTTTCCACATTCTCCTGTAGCACCACATCTCGAATGCCTCAATGTTTTTGATGTTTACCTTTTTCAGTGTCCCAGCTTCCATGCCGTACAGCAGAACGGAGAAAACATAGCACCTTAGCATTCTCGTTCTTAAGTTTATATTTATGTCTCGGCTGCATAGGAACTTTTTCATTTTGAAAAACCATTTTTTCGCTATCTCTATTCGCCTCTTGATTTCTTTTGTCTGGTCATTAGTATCAGTGAACCAAACCCCTAAATATTTGTAGGACGTAACTCTTTCAACTGGCTGATTATTTATGGTTAAATTCACATTGGTGTATAGCTTCTTTGTTACAATCATGAATTTAGTCTTTTTGATGTTCAGTTTTAGACCATACTTATTGGTATGAGTGTTTATGTTTTCCATCAAATACTGTAAATTTGCTAGATTATCTGTTACTCGCGTGTCATCAGCGTATCGTATATTGTTAATTAACTCTCCGTTAATGTTCATACCAATGTTTTACTTTAGGAGCGCCTCCTGACATATTGTTTCGCTATATATATATATATATATTGAATAGTAGTGGAGAAAGCACACAACCCTGACGCACACCTCGACGAATCTCAATTTCTTCGGTTAACTCATTAGCAACCTTGATTTTTGCTGTTTGTCCCCAGTACAACCTGGATATGATGTTAATGTCGCGACTGTCGATGTTTTTGCTTCTTAGGATTTTATACAGCTTTTGGTGTCTGACTTTATCGAAGGCCTTCTCAAAATCTATGAAACCTACGTAGAGGTCTTGGTTTACATCCAAACAACTTTGCATTAACACACTCAGACCAAACAAAGCTTCCCGTGTTCCCAGTCCACTTCTGAATCCAAGGTGTGTGGCGCTTATATCCTCTTCTAATTTATTAAATATTCTTTTGTTAATTATTTTTAAAAATACTTTTAGTGTGTGGCTCACCAATGCTACAGTTCTGTGGTCTGAACACTCTCTGGCGTTATTCGTCTTCGGGATTGCAACAAAAGTAGAGGAGAGCCATTTCTTTGGTATGATGCCTGTTCTATAAATTGTGTTAAAGAGGTTCACCATTATTTCAAGTGTGTCGTCGTCTATAAGTTTCAACAATTCTACAGGAATTTCATCTGGTCCTGCAGCTTTACCCCCTTTAGTGTTCCTTATAGCATATTCTACTTATCTCGCTTTTTAGGATTTCAGGCCCTGTTGTGTCGTGTGTAGGTTCTGCCACTGCTATTTCTGGTCTACAACAACTAACAACTAGCATTAGTAAAAAAATAGAACAACTCCAAAAATTAGAGCAAGTTCTTTTTTCAAGTCTAAAAATGATTCACACTCAAGAGACGCAAATGTATAGCGCAAAGGTTTAAATTTGTAACTTGTAACAGAGATGGAATTCCTAAGGAGAAGCTGCAGAGTAGTAAGAAGAGATAATAAATAACATAGAGATTAAGAAAAGAATGGGAAAAAACTCAGATATAATAGACTACATCGAACAGAAGAGATTAACCTGGTACGGACATGTCAGAAGAGCAGACCAAAATCGTTTGATAAATATAACAACAGAGTGGAGCTCAATAGGAAAAAGGAAGAGAAGCAGACCCCGAAGATCTTTTAGTGATGAAGTGGATGAAGCAATAGAAAGAAGAAATTTGCAGCAAGGGAAGTGTAAAAAATCATCATTCTCTACTCATGATCTTGTGTTGATCTTGTGTTGATTGGAGGGTCCGTAGCTCTGATTAGTCCTCACCACCTGGTTCAATTCATGGCGTGTTGGCAGTGACGGTTTTCATGTCTTTGTTTAAAGGCGAATTTGGTGTATACCAAGGATGATTCACCTTTAGTGAGAATAAAAGTAAAAGCTAAAGTTACTTCTTCTTCTTGTGGTGCCTATCCGTTTCGGATATTGGCGAACATATTGGCAATCTGTACTTTGCACACGATAGGGAGGTAGGCAGATAGTGTTGAATATCCCTATCTTCGACTGGCTTTGCAGCAAGTTCGCGCCAGCGCGCTTGAGCATAGTGAGAAACGGTCAACAGCTGTTCTCATTTCTTTTGTAAATTACTCCGCGATTCAAAAACATATTCCTGCGCGCATCACTTTACTATTTGACAGATAAAAAGAAATTAAAAATAATAGTTGACAATAATACTTTAAAGGCGTTTTCCTCAAAACTGCTTTTTTCAAAGGCTGTAAATATTGTAACTCAAAAAATACTTGAGACTCAGCCACCAATTTTTTATATACATATTTTCTTTAGGCATTCCTTGACGTAACCCTGTCGAGATAATTTTTGTTTTATGCTTATTTTTTGTTTAACAATAATAATAAATAATAATAAATATGTTGATTTTTACCCTTTTTGCAAAAAATTCGTTATTTTGACTTCTGAATGATATCAAAAAGTCAAAATTCGATAAAACTACAAAATCTCGACAGCGTTACTTCCGGAAACTCATAAACTAATAAAATATTTTTGAATTTTTTGTTTGCATGATCCAATGATGCAATCCAATGTGTCTTTAAAAATGTGCGACCGTTGGCTTATTTTTCAATATTCTTCCTTGAATCTTTTCTTGAATATTCTATGATTTGTAGTGAATATGCTTACTTAATTTAAAAATAAAATAAATCTACCGTAGTATCAAAAAAGATGTGCCTGAAATATTGATTTCAACCCCTACGCCCCCACTTAATGACACGATTTTAATAGGCAACCCATGCAAGTCGTATTTGTCTATGCATATTTAATAATAGTAGAGGAAATGAAACTGAAAAAATGGCAAAACCTAGCAATTTTTTCGTCCAGCATCGATTTGTACAAAAATTTGGGATTAGGCTCATTTCACCCTCTAGTTCATTTTCTATATTGAGCCGTTGTACGCTTTTGGGTTTTTAAGGGTGAAAACTACCCCTAAAAAAACTACTAGTAAAAAATTATAAAATAACATTTTAAACTTTAATATTGTCAACATTTTGTTCTTATTAGTTACATAATGATTGTTTTATGCTTTAAGATTTACTATCATAATATTTCAACCCTTAAAACCACCCTTGTTGGAGCTATATATAAAAAATTACTTATCCTAAAAGAATAATTTCGGCTTGCATCGATTTACATAAAAATGTTAGATTAGGATCATCTCACCCTGTACTTCATATTCTATAACATGCTCAAAGGCGTGGATTATTGCTCAAAGGCGTGGATTATTTTTAGGGGTGTACACTGCCCCTTATTGTCAAAAATTATATAAAAACATTGTAAACTTTAATATGGGTAAAATTTGGTTTTGATTGGCTAAAAATATTGATTATTTTATGCTCTAGGACCTAGGATATAATATCCATAATATTTCAACCCTTAAAAACCACCCTTAAGAACATTACAATTTTTATTAGTAGATAATTTAATAGATCTATACAAAAAAAAAGTAGAATTAAAAAATTACAAAAACATTTATTTACACAAAAATACGAATTTACAAATATGTAGAAGTACAAATACAAATAGTTTTTAAGTCATCTTCCAGTATACGAACCAGTTCTGTGTTATTATACATAGTCCAGAAAGCCACTGCGCATCCGCTAGGAAAAATATTCTAATTCAGATTTTTTGCACAATCTTACTCAAAAAGGACTCCTTTTAACAAATTTGCATGTTGCCAGGACCAAAAGGTGGTCAAAAATTTTTTGAACGTTTTTTTTTTGTTTTTTTCCTAAAATTATTTTTTTGCATGGAAAAAAGTTTTTTTGGGTTTTTTGGATCATTCCAAACAGAAAAGGTCTTTAGTGACTTTTCTCTAAAAATGATAGTTTTTGACATATAAGCGATTAAAAATTGAAAAATTGCCAAATCGGCCATTTTTAACCCTCAAAAACTATGTGAAAAACTGAAAATTTGAATGTTGCCAAGGTAGGTAGATATTCTTTAAACATAGATTGATGAAATCCCGAAGAGCTTTTTGCAATACAATATTCAAAACTCCTTTGTTCTTTAATTACTAATCAAGCGTGCGCGACACTATTTTCTACCGACAGTATGGTGCAAATGAAAGGAATAAATTCGTTATTTCGTAAACCGGCGGCTTTAACGAAAAATCCCGAAATAGGTCGATTTTTATTTTTAAGTTATGATATTGTGGCGGATATGGTATACTAGTGACGTCATCCGTCTGGGCGTGATGACGTAATCGATGATTTTTTTAAATGAGAATAGGGGTCGTGTGGTAGCTCATTTGAAAGGTTCTTCAATTCTCTATTCAGTAATGTAAACATTTACATAATTATTTATACAGGGTGTCCTTCTACTTCTTTTTTTGTCAAATAATTTAATTTAATAAAAATTTTTTGGACACTCTGTATAAATAATTATGTAAATGTTTACATTACTGAATAGAGAATTGAAGAACCTTTCAAATGAGCTACCACACGACCCCTATTCTCATTTAAAAAAATCATCGATTACGTCATCACGCCCAGACGGATGACGTCACTAGTATACCATATACGCCACAATATCATAACTTAAAAATAAAAATCGACCTGTTTCGGGATTTTTCCTTAGAGTCGCCGGTTTATGAAATAACGAATTTATTCCTTTCATTTGCACCATACTGTCGGTAGAAAATAGTGTCGCGCACGCTTGATTAGTAATTAAAAAACAAAGGAGTTTTGAATATTGTATTGCAAAAAGCTCTTCGGGATTTCATCAATCGATGTTTAAAGAATATCTACCTACCTTGGCAACATTCAAATTTTCAGTTTTTCACATAGTTTTTGAGGGTTAAAAATGGCCGATTTGGCAATTTTTCAATTTTTAATCGCTTATATGTCAAAAACTATCATTTTTAGAGAAAAGTCACTAAAGACCTTTTCTGTTTGGAATGATCCAAAAAACCCAAAAAAACTTTTTTCCATGCAAAAAAAATAATTTTAGGAAAAAAACAAAAAAAAAACGTTCAAAAAATTTTTGACCACCTTTTGGTCCTGGCAACATGCAAATTTGTTAAAAGGAGTCCTTTTTGAGTAAGATTGTGCAAAAAATTCGAATTAGAATATTTTTCCTAGCGGATGCGCAGTGGCTTTCTGGACTAACATGCATTGAAAATGTTCCATAAGCGGACTATTCGAATATTTCGAAAAAAAAAATAGTTTTATAATCATAGCTCCTTCATTTTTGGTGATAAAAAGTTTTTTCAAAAACGATTTTGTAGGATTTTTGAAAAGCTATAAGACTCTGTAAATTAAATTCCGTTAGATCCCTTAGTTTTTAATTGGGGTGGGTTTAAAGGGCTCGAATAAGGGGGTGTTTGCTCGTAAAAAGAGGTTTTAAACAGCTATATCTCGCTAACTATTCACTGTAATGAAAATATATGCACAATATAATTTTAGTTATTAAAAAAAATACAATTTAGTAGTCTCATTTTTTCGTATCAACTGTATTTTCGGAGATATTTTGAAGTAAAAGTTGAAAAATACGAAATTACAAAAAATCTTTTTTCCGTTAAACTCCAATTTTTTTAAAATTAGGCCTTTTAAATACGTCAAACTTCTTGGATGTTATATACAAGGAATTACAGAAAGGTGAAGACCAATTTTTAATTAGGAGGATAGTTAGGGGGTTATTTTCACTGATTTTGTCGTAGAGAAAAGCAGATACCGACCTTTTTTGATCATAAGTCGATCTGTTTTCATGTTAGAAATTTTTATTATTTTTTTGTATACTTGAAAAAAGGTAATTTAAGTTTTCCTCGAAAAATGCAAAGTTTTCGCGTTATTTGGCTTTGAATATTTCAAATTATGCATTTGACGAAAAAAGCTAACCTTTAACAAGCCGTATCGCGGTTTGTATTGGTACTAAAGATATTATAGAAAAAGAAGTTAGTTTGTGTTACTAAAATATATAATTTTGTTATCCACAGTTTTTTTATTAAATGGATATTTTTCGAGGTATTCTCAAAAAAACCCTTTAAAAAAGTCGATTTTTTCGACGAAAAACTGTTACTTTCAAGCGCGAATAACTCAAAAAATATTAGTTTTACGAAGAAAATGCATAAAACATTTTTTTCTTAGAATTACTTTTTACATCGATTTACATGGTTAAAATGTAATTAAAAATTCCCACCCCAAGGTTTTAGCGTATGATAGCGGCATGATATAGAAAATGATCCTTGGACTATTCCCTACCTTCTGTGAAAATTTCAAGTAAATCCATGCTGGACGAAAAAATTGCGAGCCAAAATGCTTCATTTCCTCGAATATAAAAAAATGTTTCATCCGGAAAGCAGATAGGTGCAGGAGGTCGAACTATATTCGGATTTTATTGTTCTTTCCTATTTTCCTAACTTTATTTATTAGCTGGTCGTTTATTTATATAGTTTTTAACAGTTTTTAAATTCTTATCATATTTGTCTAGTTACCAGTATCTAGTTTTTGTGCCATTTATTGCGGCATTTTCTTCACTTGTTCTACATAATTCCCTAACGACTTAATAGCATTACATTTTCTTGTACATATACTCATCCCATCATTGTAGTAAACTATTCCTAATAACCCAGCTCATTAAAACCACCGGTACATCGTTTTAATTAAGTCGAAGAAATCCAAGCTTCACACCGTAAATAAATGAATTCATTTCAGAAATCACGTAAACCAACAAACATATCTGGCTCATTGGATCGGCCAATTAGTACAATCACCATCGACGACGTTGTGGCATCTAACGGATAATCACAAAAAATGTGGCTATACGTAATCAATTTTATTAATTGGAATGGTACTTACTTACCTGAGATTTCATTGAGAAAGTTCTTGTTTGCGAGAGCTACAGAACCGTACTATAGCATTAAGTTGAAAACTCTTCTTCTTTTGAACTGTCAAAAGCAGAAGAATTCTGAAAATTCTAATTCTAGTCCAGAGAAATAAGATTTTTCTCGTGACACATCCCTCTTCAGGCCGAAACCAAATTTTTTGAGTAGTATGGACATCTATAATAATAGAGCACACATGTCAGTTTGTTTTTCTATACTTCCACAAAATTTATTACAACTATGTTATTACTACAGCTGTTTCGGCAAAGTGCCTTTCTCAAGTGATATATTTTACAATGTGTTTGCCTTTTTAAGTCTTTAACTGAAGAGGTTGATGAGTGGGGAGTTAAAGACTTAAAAAGGCAAACACATTGTAAAATATATCACTTGAGAAAGGCACTTTGCCGAAACAGCTGTAGTAATAACATAGTTGTAATAAATTTTGTGGAAGTATAGAAAAACAAACGTTTTTCAGTGTTTTATTGTGAGATAAAATGAACTTCCATCAAGTAACGGTCGAATCCATCAATTACACATGTCAGTATTGACTCGTTTAAAATTGAACCATGCTCGCTTTCCATCTCACTTATATAAAATTGGAATACTTAACTCTCCTGTCTGTAGTTGTGACAATATATCCATTGGTGATCTAAATCATATATTTCTAGAATGTTCTCTGAACTCTCAATCTTCTTCAATTCTGTATCAAGAACTAATTCATCACGAGTGTCCATTGCCACTAAATATTACAGCTCTCCTTTCTTCCTCAGATAAAGCGGTACTAGATTCCATCATTAATTTTATCAGAAATTCAAAAATAGCGGTATAGTTTAGAAATGGACAATATGAAATCATTTAATGCAGCGGTTATCAATCTGTGGTACATGTACCACTGGTGGTACATATCATTATTTGCGGTGGTACACAAAACACACAAAAACTTAAAATAGTAGTACATAGTAAGTCTTGATTATACAATCTATAAATATAGAAATATAATAAAAGAAACTTTAGATGGTACATGACTCAAAAAGATTGAGAACCGCTGATTTAATGTAATTAAGAATTTACATGTTTTGTGGCAAATAGATTTTGTCTGATGCCAGGATCTCTCTCTCTCACACACACACAACCTATATGTTTCCTGCAGTCGATTTTTATGATATACATAGTTATAAATAAATGAAAATGAATACATAGTTATAAACAACAAACGGTAAATTTTCGCTTTTTTCGTCTATTACTAAAAAGTGAAGCATTCCAAACAAATTTGAGAATAAGAAACGCGTAAATCATATAAAAAACTTTAATATGGTGTTCGCTGAATATGTCTACCTCTATTTGTTGCTTAGAAAATTGAAAAATAAGTCATAAATTTTGAAATTTTATAAATGTTCATAACTTATGTAAAAATTAAGTTAGAACCTTTTTATTACAAGGAATGCTGAGACTTCTTGTGCTTAAATTATATTTTAAATTTCAAAGCAATTGGTCAAATAGTTTAAAAGTTATTTGTTGCTTAGAAAATTGAAAAATAAGTCATAAATTTTGAGATTTTATAAATGTTCATAACTTATGTAAAAATTAAGTTAGAACCTTTTTATTAAAAGGAATGCTGAGACTTCTTGTACTTAAATTATATTTTAAATTTCAAAGCAATTGGTCAAATAGTTTAAAAGTTATTGAAGTTATACTTCTTTACGGGCGTAATGACGGTGAAATTTTATATGGGAAAACCTAGCGACCGGGCGCATGCGCATTATAACTTTGTTCTGATTGGATGTTCAAATGACATGACAAAAATTATCCAATATGGCAGCTGTGGCACAGCTGTGGGACTGTGCATGGTTTGGTTATAATGTATGCTTGTTGCGTTTTAAAATTTGTAGGAAGAGAAACAACAAACAAAAAGTTAGTTAATGGTTATACTGCCTTTTTAAATAGTTTTCATATTATATTTTTGGACTTATTTACATAGAAGAGATGATTGTTGCATGCCAATGTGAAAACTCATCAAACTGTGCCTAGTATGAGTGCCGCAGATCTCGCTTATTCAAAGCTAAAGAATCTTTCACTGGTAAGTGTTTTATAAATAGTTGATCAAATTTTGTTATGATATTTGAACATAGCCACTTTGCACGACGCAAGTGATTGCGAAATTTATTAGTCGTTATACGGGCTCCGATACCTACCTTGAACCTACCAAAATACATAAGTAGTATGTAATACTTTTATTTACATAATTTGATTACCATCAAAATTTCTATCAATATTCACCTAATATATTGTCTTCTTACTCTATGTTTTGTTGTATTTTTTCAATTCTAAATCATTTCAATTCAAAATCAAAATAATTTGATTTACATAAGTTAAAAATGTCAAAAGGTTAATCTGTTTAGTTAGACGATCTTCGCACATAATGACAAGCTGTCTCTGTGGCGAAGTTTTAATGCGGGTGAATCCCAATACAACGCAAATACCAGCCGCGTGGTAAGTTGGTTCGAATCCCAATAGAAACTTTTATTTTTTTTATTTTTTTTTATACATTTTATGATTGTAAGTATATTTATTATATAATTTTATTTTCAGAAAATACGTATTTAGTTAAAAAATTTTCCGACAATTAATGTTCAGAAATCATTTGTGGCATTTTTAATGTGTTTTTTTGGCACTGTTTTAATAAAAATGTTTGAGAAGTAGTAAGTATAAATTAATTTAATATTTAAATAAAATATAAATAAAAAGTATATTAATTTCGTTTATAATCATATAATCATATAATAGAAGTATAACTTCTTACGTGCGTACAAAGTACACACACATTCTTTTTTAATTTGTTTATCCAAAATTCATTTTTTTTGCAACACTATAAGTCAGAAAATTATGAGGTTACAGTAATATTTCGGAGAGCTTATGAAAGAGGAACATTTATACTATTAACTTATTTAAAAAAAAATAACAAAAAGTAATTTTAAACAGAGTAAAATTATTTTGCAAAGACATGTCGATTTTTTGCTTACTTATAAACAATTAGAATAACTATTTAACCTTTGCCCGTACAAAAATTATTTTTTCATATTTAGAAAGACTGAATTTTTATACACATTAAGAAAGAAAGTTGTCCTAGGACAATTAGGGACGAAGTTAGCCCCCCCTTTTAATTCACATGTTCTTGCAAAATAATTTTGCAATATTTAGAATTATTTTTTATTATTTTTTTTAGTTAAATTAATAGTGTAAATCTTCTTCTTTCGTAAACTATCCAAAGTATTACTGTAACTTCATCATTTTCTGACTTATAGTGTTGCAAAAAAAAATTAATTTGGGATAAACAAATGAAATAACTTTTAAATTATTTGATCAATTGCTTTGAAATTTAGGGTATAATTTAAGCACCAGAAGTCTCAGCATTCCGTGTAATAAGAAGGTTCTGAGTTAATTGTTACATAAGTTATGAATATTTATAAAAACTCAAAATTTATTATTTATTTTGCAATTTTCTAAGGAATCAATAAGGATATATTCAGCGAATGCCATATTAAAGTTTTTTATACAATTTAGGAGTTTCTTACTCTTAAATTTGTTTAAAATACTTAACTTTTTGGTAATAGACGAAAAAAGAGAAAATATACATACAACTCAAAAAAGTTGGTTTCGGCCTGGAGGGGGTTGTGTCACCAACAGGATATTTTTATTCTTATTTCTCTGAACTACTCTGAAAGCAAAGTGCAACTGTCAAATACTGAATATGAGCATTTGACCATGGGAAATATTTGTATTCTGATAAAATTGTAAAATAGCGGTAACAGGGGAAAGAACAATCCATGTCTCTAATTATGTCTAGTTGACATCGGCCCTATGTCATTTTCTATTATTTATATGATATTTGTAAAAGGTTCTGTATGTCATCTTCATTTATCTTATCTTCTTAAAGCGTCCTCTCCTCAATGGAGGCTGGCTACTACAATTGCAAACTCTCTCTCTTCAACTGTTCTTATTAGCTGTTTAAAATTTAGCCCTGTCTATATTGTCGGATGTTTCTTAGTCACAATAGTCTTTTCCTTTCTAGTCCTCTCTTTTCCTCAATCTTTCCTGTCACTAATAGTTGAGCATATTGGTACTTACTTTTCTTCTTCTTGTTCCTTCTTGTATGTAGGCTTTAAAGCCTGTTTCTTCTTTAATATTAGCCTCCTAAATTATTTAAGTTGTAACGTTACAAACGTCACATCTTTGATATATTTTTTTAAATAATTATTCTACTTTATTTTCTTTAATATTTCATTAGTAATAATTTTCTTCTATTCGTTTTAACTTGCTTTTTCGTTAAAAACTAATTTGGCGCCCGTTCTATAATAGGCAACCCTATTTACATTGTATCATCTCTTGTGTTCCATGTTTGCTATTTTAAATTTCGGTCCAAGGTTCGTTGTCATGTCGTTTTAATGACAGTGACAGCCCCCGTATTCCATTCTCAAAATGGTGGTGGAAATGTCATAAAAGGCAAAGAAGCTTTAAAAATAAATCATTTTTATTCCAAATCAAATCTTCTCTTGGGGTGAGTTATTGTTCTAAGTTTTTTATAGTCTACTTTTAATTTTTTATAATGATTTTTTCTCTAACCTTCAAATGTTAAATCATGTGTTTAGTTTCTATATTTTACATTCTCATCTATTAAATATATCTTTTTAATTTACGTGTATGCACGTTTAGTAATCAAAATATTAACTATTCTCCTCATCTAAATCCCATTTAATTTACCTTGCCATTTACTATTTTTGGATACTATTTGGCGAAGGTACAGTTTGGTTATTAGCTTCTTGATTGTTGATATGTGTTTTACTGTTACAGTTTTTGGGAATAAGATCACCGTTCTCCCTCCGGGAGTTTCAACAACCCTCAAATCGCCGGCGATAGAACAACGAGGACCATGTCATCAGAGCTGCAACCACATTACCAAGACTGCAACGACCAACATCCATAGGCCTGGCGGAATACAACACCTACAACCCCAGAGCCCATTGCAGAATCAGCAGCAGTACCATTCGACATCAAGAAGTTACCATCAGCTACCAAAAGCCATAAGTATAATCCAGAATTGTTAGTTTTTGGCAAGAATTTGAATATATTTATTAATGCAATTTACTAAGTCATATTTTTATTGAACAATAAACATGATTAGTTATAAATACTATTTTGTTTGCTTCCATTCTAAATTTTCGGGGTTCATTTCTAAGAGTAGGACAAGACGAACACACAACTGAGAGACTGAGCTAAGCTAAGGGTGTAGCGATGGCTATCTTGGATGATTGAGGTAATATATTCGAATATTATTTCAATTAGCAGGGGTAGTCCATCGCGTTTTTAGTTATGCTTTTTCTCATGAGGATCTTTCAGTGCGCCACAGTTTTTCGATTTCTTTCTAACGCATTAAATTGCATGTGACAGAAAAAAAACGCACGTCGGAGATTACATTTCGTCTGTTACATTTATAACATTTATTCTAGTTGTCAATATATGGCGCTATAGTAGAAAAAAATTATTTACGAATTATATGATATATCTACGAATATAATCTGTTCAATTTATGACTATACAAATCAAAGAAAATACCATTTTATAAATGCAATAAACACAATTTATTTGATTTTATGCCAAATTGCAAATAAAATGTGACAACTGTCAGATTTAACTAAAATTTCACGTCACTAAAATGTATATTATCACGGACTTACCTTTTTTTCTATCATTTGTGACGCACTGAAAAATGCTCATGAAAAGAAGCATACACTAGCGCACCAACGCACTTGTCTTATCGGAAGAATTGGGCGTTGAATTTTGGTTTGGTGCAATTTACTAAGTCATATTTTTATTATATCTTTATGAACAATAAACATAATTAGTTAAAACTATTGTTTTGTTTGCTTCCGTTCCAAATTTTCTTAGTTCATTTCTAAGATTAGGACAAGACGAACGCACACCTGAGTGACTGAGCTAAGCTAAGGGTGTAACGATGGCTATCTTAGATGATTGAGGTAATATTTTCGAATATTATTTCAATTAGCAGGGGTAGTCCATCGCGTTTTTAGTTACACTGGCGCCCAACGTGGGGCGGCCCACGTCGCCCCAAAAATAAAAATCAACCCGATTCGTAATGTATCTGCAGAGTTGCCCATTCCCGAGAAAATGAATTTATTCCAACTTATATCTTAAAACCATGATTTTTTGGAGCTACGCGCCCATTGAGTCTTTTGTTCTACACATCAAGGACTACCAGAACCCAAAGTTTCAGAGCATTTGACGGAGAGCCATTTCCCATAAGATTTCTGCGGGGTCCTTTATTTACCTATTCTAAAATGTACCCATTTATTGTGCAAGGTTGAGGTTCAATTTGATTTTTTTTTCGGATTAGCATCACTTTGGGTTTCTTAATGTTTATTTTCATACCAAACTGCTCACAGACCGAGTTGGTTCTGTCGATGAGTCCGTGTAGACCCAAGTCGGAGTCCGCAATTAACACCGTATCATCGGCGTATCTGATACTGTTGATATTTACGCCATCCTTGGCTGCGCTTTTCCAGAGCTCCTGCAGCTTTTACAATATCGTCCTTCCATCGCATCTGCGGTCTTCCTCTACCTCTTCGTCCTGTCCACTGTCTCCAGTTTTGTATTTCAGCATTCCATCTTTTATCTTCCTGTCTCACATTGTGATCCGCAAATCACCACATTAACCCTGTTAAATGTTCTGTTACATTTTTTACTTTTGTTTTCTCTCTTATCCATTTGTTTGATTTTATGTCTTGCAGTTTTATTCTCAGCATGGACCTTTCCATTTCCTTTGAGTTATTTGTATTTTATTTATATTGGTCTTTGTTAATGTCCATATTTCTGAGCCATAAACGTCAGAACAGGACGGATGCACTGATCAAATACACGGGTTTTTAGGTACTGTTGTATCTTTGTGCTTTTGTGTTTTATACACGTTCTAAATTGCTTTGGTTGTCATTTTACAATTTTATTAAAAACTTTTTCCTTTGTAAGTTCTGCCTCATTTGTCAATGTTTGATATTCTGTTGTCTGCACTATTTACATTTTTGATTTATCCACGTTCTAAGCTTTGTCCGGTTTTCATTTTATAAATAATAACTTAATCTTTCATAGGTTCTAGGTCCGTTTCGTCTGAATTGGCACGATCTGCTGCCACCTGTTCGATATCATGTCTTCTATATCATTTTTTGCAGCTTTATGTACCATATATCTTTTGTTTTGTTGTTAAATAAAAAGTCAATAGTAAATTCAGGAAGATTTTATCGCACGTTTTTTTAAAGAGATCTAACTCATCTTTATTTAGAAGATTTTACCTTCATCTTTTCCTATATTGAAAGTTTCTCAACAACTTTTCACAATATACATGACCAATCTATAAATGTACCACTACCATAAATTGGCTCTTAATACAGGGGAGTTCGTTAAGGGGGCCCGAAAAAAATCTATCCTTAGAAAAACTCGAAATCGTCAGATTAAGATAAGGTAAGTTAAGTACATACATGAAAAGCAGTGTATATTTCAAAAATCTTACGATTTTAGCTTGGCGTAAGGAAATTGGTGAGCCACAAAGTTTTACAAGAAAAAACGAATATTTCGAGAAATAAACGTCAGGTCGAAAAACTAAAAACTACCTTCTCAATATTTTTCCAAAATCTATCGAATGATACCAAATACGACCCCCACGGAGAGGGGTGAGGGGTAAATTTAAAATTTTATGTGGACCAATAAGTTTTCAATTTAAAAATCTTTTAGTAATATTTTTAATGTTTGTAAATATTATTAATGTTATTATTAGAATTGAAAACTTTACCTTTAAAATTTTAAATACAAACCCCGCGATATTTCACGAAATGAACATCAGATAGAAAAACTGAAAAATACACCTATTTAATATTTTTGAAAAATCTATCGAATGGCACCAAACACTACCCCCCCACGGAGGTGGGGTGGAGGGTTACTTTAAATCTTAAATAGAAACCCGCATTTTTTATGGCAGATCTGGATTCCTTACTAAAAATAAGTAACTTTTATTCGAGACCTTTTTTCGAATTATGCGGGTAGATGGGGCTATAATCGAAAAAAACGATTGTTGAAAAAAGGAAAATTAAATTAACCTTCTACTACTGACGTGTACTTTCTGGAGCATAGCTACTGACGTGGTGCCATGTAGACCCCATGTAATTTCTATTTGGTATTGCCAACATTTTTAAAAATAAGACAAATTATGTTAAATATAATTTATTTGACATATTTTACATTAGTGTATGTATTTTTTTTATAATATTTTTCCAAATTGTTAGTTAATTAACATATTACAAATTACATGTCAAAATATCCTAAATAATGAAACGGTTTACTAAAAATATCGTAATTTTTTTATTGTTTAAAATGTTTATAAAATATTTATGGAAAATGAAAGATCAAATATACAAGATATGAAAAAATAAAATAATCCAAAAAAATAAACCCCTTATATGAACAACTACAACACCCAAACTTTAGCAATTTTGGAATTCAGATAAAAAGTTACTTTGCAAATTGTTTACAAATATTGGCTCTACAGTTATCACACATTGATATCTTACAAACATTACATGAATTCTTAGTCTTTTTATCATTTTTTCGTGGACAGAGCCCACATCTTTTTCGTTTTTGGTTCATGTCGGGATCGGGATGCACGTTTTCATCAATCATCGGTTTGTTCAGTACTCTACTTATGTTCATTCTCAATTCTCTTGGAAGTCTTTGGTTGATAAGTCGTCTATTCAAATGTCGTTCAACAAGTTGTTTGGCGAGCAACTTCAAAAAGTCTGCCTGTAGTATGTTGTTTGGTTCTGGATAGCTTTGGTGTAATATATAGGAATTAACTCCTGCGATATCGATGATGGAATAAAAAACCGCCGTAGGTCAACGCCTAGTACGTCTACTTGAACTATAAATTGCACATTTCTTATCCAGGGCATCTACTCCCCCTTTGGTTTCATTATAAAATACAATCATTTCAGGTTTACCAGTTTCCTCCCTCACTATCATGTTCTAATTCCGAATCTGTGTCATGCTCACTTTCAATGTCATTTAAAGCGTCACCTGACTCTTCCGTATTGCTAACCTCACTTTCTATCTCGTCATACCATGCTAACAGAGTTTCTTCATAGTTTTTATCACCGTAATTTACTATTTTGGATGAACTTGCCATTTTCGCAAATTTTCACAAACACTGACGTGGTGCCAAAATGACCCCTTTCAAACTTTAGTTAATTATACACTCAATACTATACTACTGAATAGCTTACCAATAAGTGAAATGATAGCTGTTACTGTAACTTGAAGGTAGCTGTGAGTCACAAACCTATGACAGCAAAAATAAAAGATTGCGCGTAATTTGAATTTAGTCTGGGGTCATGTGGGCACCACGTCAGTAGTAGAAGGTTAAAAAGTGGAAAGTCCCTACTAAAATGGAAAATTTAACGTAACTTTTTTTGGTTTTAGGACCTACTCTTCACAACCCAATAGGTACTCATAACGCTCGAGTGACTGCACATTTAGCATACTTTCCTCCCCTACTACAAAATGCTATTAGTCAAATGCACGTCGAAAAGTCAAAGTTTGCACGATTTCCAGTTTATATCACAATATTTTAATGGTTGGTTTAATTCTTAGTTGAATTTAAAATACTCCTGATTAAAAAATTTTCCTCCGTATATGGCCCCCGTATATGTCGACACAGCGCATTGCGAATTACAATTGGCTCGTGTCAGTTCACTTTTCTTCTTATCCTAATCAATATGTTCAGTTAGCATAACTACTATACTTCCATTCCTGCTTCTTTTTCAGTGTCTTTTAGTACCATTACAGTAATTATCAATTTCACGCAATATTAAAATCATTTACAGGATTATTTTGTAATTGTAAGTAGAATAGTGGCTATTATTTATATGTAATTGAGTGTGGACGGGTATTTTTGCCGCCGTTTGACGATTTTTGTTGAACTAATCGTGAAAGCAATAGTCTGTAGGTGTTGGATTGCTCACTTTTTAGTGAAATTAGATGATTTTGCAAGAGGAAACTGATTGCAGCATAGATAGTTGAAGAGATTATGGTCATTCCGCGCCTAGAATGTGTTTTAATCAAGAAGAAACTAGATATTTCTTCGTATTTCTATTTTGTAACACTGTCTTCACTGCTGTAGGCATGCCTAGGTTAACGGATTTTATCCAATAGTAAAAGAAAATGATTAGTAATAAGGTAAATAAATTAATCCGATCCTATTATACATTCACTAAACTTCCGTGACTTCTTGTGATTTAAGCTGAAGTTTAAGTTTGCAAGAAGTATAGGGGGTACTATTACTAAAAAGGCGATGAA
Organism: Diabrotica virgifera virgifera; assembly: GCF_917563875.1. Classification (NCBI taxonomy): domain Eukaryota; kingdom Metazoa; phylum Arthropoda; class Insecta; order Coleoptera; family Chrysomelidae; genus Diabrotica; species Diabrotica virgifera. The sequence continues at coordinate 283,437,011 of NC_065443.1, read as the reverse complement.
ACTGATCTATTAGTACCTATCAAATAAACATACACATTTTACATGTTTTATTATTTATAAACTCTTCAATAAATGTAAAAATTTCAAAGCTTTATTTAAAAAGAAATAAAGACTTCTGCGGGGTTTCTAATAGATGCAAAGCAGACGAACGATGAATTAAAGGAGACTACGGGAAATATAGAATTGCAGTCCACTACCTGTCTTCATCATCATCATCCTCCTCCTCCTTTAGCCCTTTGCGTCCACTGCTGGACATAGGCCTCCCTCATTTTTGTCCATTGTGCTATATTTTGAGTACTTTGCATCCAATTTCTTGACATTTTCTTGAGATCATCAGTCCAACGAGTAGGTGGTCTTCCTCTACTTCTTTTGTCTAATCTCGGCCTCTACTCAAGTAATCTCTTCGTCCATCTCCTATCACTGATTCGGGCGACGTGTCCGGCCCAGTTTCATTTCAGGGTGGCAATTCGGGAAATTACATCGGTAACTCCTGTTCTTCGTCTTAAGTCTTCATTTATAACTCGGTCACGAAGCGATATACTCAGCATTGACCTTTTCATTTTCCTCTGAGCTATTTGCAGCATTTTAGAAGTTGTAGCTGTCAATGTCAAAGTTTCGGCACCATAAGTCATCACAAGCAACACATATTGGTCAAATGTTTTACGTTTTAAAGAAATTGGTATATCGCTTTAAAAAATGTCTTTGAGTTTTCCATAGGCTGCCCATGCTAAGTTTATTCTTCTTCGTAGTTCGCATGTTTTGTTGTCTCTTGTGATCTTCATTTCGTATCCAAGGTATATGTCTTTTTCCACTAGCTCTACTTCGTTGTCTCCAATATTGATATTTCCGCTACGTACTAGGTTTGTCATGAATTTTGTTTTGGAGATGTTTATTTTAAGACCTACACTAGCACACACTAACTGAAGTTCATGTAGCATTGTACATATCTCCTTGAGGTTGTCAGAGTATAAAACTATGTCGTCTGCGAATTTAAAATTTGTTAATCTTCTACCGTCAATATTCACGCCTCGCTCTTCCCAGTTAAGTTTTTTACAAGCATATTCTAGTACTGCGGTAAACAGTTTAGGCGATAAGGTATCGCCCTGTCGGACTCCTCTACCGATTGGGATATGGTCCGTGTTTTTATGTAGTTTCACTGACATAGTTGCGTTCTTGTATGTATTGTAAATTAACCTTGTGTATCGGTAGTCAATGCGGCATACTTGTAGTGCTTCCAGAATTTTGTCAAATTCTACCGTGTCAAAGGCTTTATGGAAATCTACAAAAGCCAAAACGACTGGTCGATTGTATTCGATAGTCTTTTCTATTACCATTTTAATGCTCTATAGGTGATCATTTGTTCCAAATCCGGTACGAAATCCCGCTTGCTCCATTGGCTGGTAGAAATCAAGTTTTTTCTCAAGACGATTCGTTACTATTCTTGTAAGGAGTTTGCATAAGTGACTAAGAAGGCTTATAGGTCTGTAATTTTCTAATTCATGGAGATCTCCTTTTCTGTACAATAGAATTAATTCATCATTGTGCCATTTGTCGGGTATATTACTATCTAACATGCGCATGTTAACAAGGTTTTTTATTTTCTTAAGAAGACAAGTGCCTCCTATATTGATTGCACCAGTAACTACACAATCTTCGCCTGGAGATTTGTTATGCTTAGCTTTTCTTAGGGCTAGTTTTATTTCGTCTATTGTGATTTCCTGTAGCAGTTCTGATCCTTAGTTGACAATGCCCTCTTTACTTGTTAGTATTTCTGATACTTGATCTTCTTTGCTATTTACTTTGTGTTGGCTTGTGTACAGCAATTAGTAGAAGTCTTCAACTATTTTAAGGGTTTCCTCTCTGTTTGTTGTAAGATGACCATTTCTATCTTTAATCTTTATTATCTGCCTTGTCCCCGTTCTTAGACTACTTCTCAATACTTTCATACTTCGAACTAGACTACGTTCTCAATGGTATGTTCGAATTGTTCTTGGTTGTATTTTCGAGTGTCTTGTCTAATAGCTTTGGATATTTCTTTATTTAATTTTTGTAGTTCGTTAGCTTTAGTTTCCGTGTCGCTTCTCATCTCTCTTCTTTTATGGATTAGTTGCCCTTGTTGACCTAGTTGAACTTCTCTTCTTTTTGAGTTCTAGGACAGAATTTGTTTTGACTTTCCAGTAAGGCATTTGTTAATTTATTATTTAAGTCGTTCATATTATTTTCTGCTTCATGACTGCTAAGTATGTCTGAAATACATTGCTGAAATACTTTTTAATCATCTTATACCTCTCCTTCTTTAAGCTTATTTCTATTTTACCTCGTACCATTCTATGGTCACTACTGGCAACAAATCTGTTTAGAACCGTAATGTCTTTAACTGCCTTTTTTGAGTTTTTCCATCAGAACTTTGCCATGCCCATCTTCTCTGAGGTTTCTTCTTGAAAAAATTGTTGTCTGTCAACTAGACTACCTGTCTGTTATTGGTAAAAATTATTGGTAAGTAAGGCCTGGATCCCGCGTACCAAAAGAATGTAGATTAATAGCAAGCTAAATTTTTGTTAATAGCTTAACGGTCTCTAGTCGGACAAACTTTGATGTATGGGAACACTGGAACAGGGAAAGTTTTAATTGTGGAACGTGATTTTAATTGTGGAACATTTCCTCCTGACAAGTTCGTGATTTTGAAAACTAGCAGGTTGTTTTAAGTTTCTTCAACAGCACTTTTAACTTTATATTTTTTAATATATGAAAAACTGTTTGTTCGACAAAGGGGCATTTTAATAAGTCCGACACATAGAATATATGTCAAATGACAGGAATTATAGTGGTGGTAAATAGCAGTCTGATTTTTTGCATAGTTTAATGAAAGGGTAACAAATCAATTGGAAGTTCTGTCCGACAAAATACATGGGACGTTTTTATAGTATGACGTTCGAAACCTGTAACCTGTTCTACAATTAAAACTTTCCCTGTTCCAGTGTTCCCGTACATCAAAGTTTGTCCGACTAGACACCGTTAAGCTATTAACAAATTTTCAGCTTGCTATTAATAAACTTTTTTTGGTACGCGGGATCCAGGCCTAGGTACATAAACTGTTTGCTCATATTTTTCATAGGACAGACTGTATAGCGAATAATTTATTAAAACAGTAAAAGCTTCATCGAGGACAGTTTTTAAAAGTTCTTCACTTCCAAAATCCAACACATAAATCAAAGAAGCCGCTATTTACTGTGAAAATGTTAGAGAATTCTTCTTGTGATCTTTTGGGGAGACATAAATTTTTGTGTTTTAATATAAATAGATGTAGATAATTTACTGAAGCTATAAAAAATCCATTAATTATGCGTAAGCGATAAGTTATGTGAGATATAAAATCATATTTTAGACCTTCGTATTCGTAGTGTTACTTGGATAAATCATTATATTATCTAAAATTAGAAATTGTAATAAATGTAGAATTATAGAGAATGTGATACTCGATGAGGTAGCGACGGACCAAAAATGTCGAAGTCATAAAAGTATATTTTTAAAACATCATAGTCTCATGTACGAGCAGGGTTGCATTATCCATTAGGCAATATAGGCAGTTGCCTACGGCGGCAAATTGTGAGAGGGTGGCAAAAATACTGTACAAAAAATATTTGTATATAAAAATTAAAATCGAATAACAAGTATGTATGTTCATCCATCAATGAAATAAAAGTGAGCATTCATTTCTAAATAGAATAATACAAATTGCATTCATAACAAAAATAAAAAAAAAACCTAGCATTCTGTTATCTTATCACCATTCATTCAAAAAGGACGGAAGTCATAAATTTAGTGATTATTAGGCCGCCGGCAGCTGGGCAAAGGCGGTGGGCCATTGAACACTTCAATATTGCACATTTTGCAGAAACTAAAGATTTGACTTGTCTACTGTAGGACATCGAGTTAGAGTTGGTATTTTCAAACTGTATTATTACAAGTAGATAAGGTTCGTGTTGTCGCACAGATATACTTCAGGGAAATAAGCAAGAAATAGACCATGTTCAGGACACTGAAATATTGAGGTAGCTGACTACTTTTTTAGTTATTGTTGACTGTTGACCTATAGGATGAAAATCTACATGTTTCCTACCTAGAGTTCGCGTCCGTTTTTTAATTATTAACAATTTAGTGCGATCAACACGATTTTTCCATTTTTTGCACTCAATTAAAAAGCTAAATAGTAGACATAAAATTACAAAATTTATTTTTTTAGAACATTGAAAAACCTTTAAAATGACGATTTTTGAAAGTCAAAAAGTTAATTTGTTGCTTCGTAAACTGCAAAATAACTGAAAATTGTTATTTATTAATAACTTCTACTAAAACTAACTTAGAACTGTAGTGTTTCACTCAAAGTTGGGTATTGGGGTACATAAAAAACCCTCAAAATTTGAGACAGATCCATTAATTAGTTTAAAAGTTATTCTATTTGTTTATCGCAGAGACCTTTGTTTTGCAATAACAAATGACCGAAAATAATGAAGATAGGACAATTCTGCGTATGCCAAATGAAAGTAGAAAAGTGATAGTATCAAAATGTATTAATAAAAGATAAAAAATTATCTAATATAATAAAAAATCCTAGTTTATAAACATTTAGAATAACTTTAAAAATATTTTCCGTAGAAAACATCTTTTTACATATTCGAAAAGGTGATATTTTACTCGAATTTTTAAAAATGTAGTTCAAATGGTGACTAGTCATGTTAAGTGAAGGGGGAGCTACTGCTTTGATTGCACTAAATTGTCAATAATTAAAAAACGGACGCGAACTCTAGGCAGGAAACATGTAGGTTTTCATCCTATAGGTCAACAATAACTAAAAAAGTTGTCAGATACCTGGCGGGAGCCGACAAATGCATGAGTTCAAAAACTAAAAAAGCAACTTAAAACTACTATCATTTTCTATATCTTGGGATCTACTAAATGGATTTTGATTTTTTTCTTTTAATTTGTATGTACTTTTATATTTGCATATACAAATATGCAATTTGTCTAGACATTTATTAATTAATAAACAGTCTAATTTTTTAAACAATTTTTGAAAAAATAATTTTTTCTCAAAAATCCATTTTTTGTAATGATACTATCATTATTAATAGAAAAAGTTAATTAATAAATAAATTATGTTCAATAAATAATTATTTAATAAAAATAATTTATTTATTAAAATACACTTTAACTTTTTCGGTGATCATTAATGATATGATTAAAAAAATAGATTTTTGGAAAAACAAATTTTTTTCAAGGAATGTTTAAACAAATTAGACCCTTTATTAATTAATACATCGAGAATAAAATTGCATATTTGTAATGTATGTAGAAATTACATAAAAAATTAAAAAAGACAGATTACAAATTAAATAATTGTTAATAATTAAAAAAGGGACGTGAACTCTAGACAGGAAACGGGTAGGTTTTCTTCCTATAGGTCTACAATAACTAAAAAAGTAGTCAGCTACTTGAATATTTCAGTTATTATGAAAATGGTGTCACAGTGTTAAGCAGCTTCAGTGAAATAACAGTTAAAAAATAACGGCTACTGCTATCGCAACACATCCCTATCTTATACCAGTGCAAATTATTTACAATCATAACTTTTCATTATTAGTAGTATGTAAAACATTCTGTGTTCACTGGTATTTAAAAAGTGAATTCATACTGTGATTTTTGTTCTGTTGAACAATATTTTAGCTATTGAAAAATTCATAAAATTTTACACAAGAAACTTTATATAAAGATTTTTCTAAAATTAAAACTACAACATAACGCTCAAGTCGCCCCTCTCACAAACATTGGCACACTAATATTACAGCGTTCTGCGAAGCGCGTGGTTAAATTAATTTACCATAATTTTTTAACTAATTGATCAAGCTAAATTTTGCAAATTGGAAATGAAAGAAAAATATTAAGGCTATCTTACAGTTATAATAAAAAGACAAAAAAAAATTGGGCATATGTACGGTGTGAGCGGAAAGTAAGACTTGCATGAATTTTGTTTTAAAATGATTTAAAAATGTGTAACTAATACAATTTTACCTACAAAACTCTCAAATTTACACAACTTAGCTTACAAACATCTTACTAAACTACGCTTTATTAAAAAAAACTCAACAATTTAATTCAAATTATATTATGTTAAAAAAAAATTTAAGTTTTGAAAACTTCGTAGTTTTACACAATTACTACCACTTTATGAGGATATTACTCAAGCTTAAACGGTTATATTACAATTTTAAATGTCTTTTTTTTTAAATCTTAAGATTTAGTCTCTAAAATGCACCAAATTATTTTACTTTAAAAATGAAATAAACAACTTCTTTTTGAGAAAATTACGAGAGATGAAAAAATGTTATACAAAAAACGAAAAATATCAGTTAAAAAAATGTTTGTACAAAGTCATCAAATCAGCTTTTTTCTGTACAAATTGGCAAAAATATATTTAATAACAGGCTTAAAAATATTAAATGTTAAACAAAATTTTATACAGTAGGTATATATATAAACAAAGAATTTGAGGAATTACATAACAGCGATTCTTAGCAAAACAAACCTTTTTTTCTATTTTTTTGGGTCATTCTAAGCAAAAAATGTTGCAAGTTTTTTCGTCAGATGCATAGTTTTCGAGATAAACGCGGTTGAACTTTCAAAATATCGAAAAATTGCAATTTTTGAACCCAAATAACTTTTGATTAAAAAATAAAATAGCAAAATAGCTTGCATTTTTTTTTTTTTTCGCAAAAATGGTACATGTTTGAAGGGCGCCTACTAGAGAATTGCCTAGGGCGTCATTTGACCTAAACGCGGCCCTGTGTACGAGACTATTATGAGAAAGCATTCAATAATGTAAAGCACGAAATAATGATAAAATACCTACAAGAGTTTGGAATGAATGCCAAGGATATCAGAATTATCGCCAATCTGTGCCTATTGGATCCAGACAGCAACAGTACATCTTCAAAATTTCAACGAAACAAAACATTTCTCAATTAAAAAGAAGTAAGGCAAGCTTGTATACTTTCTCTTTGCCTTTAAACGATATATTTCTTGCAAGTAAAGCCTAGCTTTGAAAGTAAATATTAAGAAGGTAAAAACAATGATTCATCATGGCATCTACACTAGGGTGCATCGAAAAAATAAAAGTTGGAAATGTTATATCTAATAGCGTGAAAAAGTTGCGAGTGTTATTTTTCAGCATATTAGTATTTTAAATTTTTTTTCTAAGCGAATTTCCTGCCCCTCCCCCCACGACCACGACCTTGAATTTATTAAATATCTGATTTTTATGGAAATTTCAATTTATATTATTTGGAATAAAATATGTGCTAACTCGATCTAAGATCAATTAAATAAAACTTAAAATGTTGTCAATTACAAATTTAAACGATATTATAAAGTTTTATTTGTTTTTTCAGTCTCCCCAACCCCTTTGAAATGTCCCACTGCGTGAGTCCTTGTGTGTAATTTTCACTTATGTTTGGTGCGATGCCTTACTTTGTTATTATTGTTGTTTGTAAATTAAAGATTTTTAAAGTAGATAAACCAGGACCATGGGGAATAAAATCAAGATGTGCTGTGGACCGCCCCATTTTTGGGCAACCACCAAATATACCTGAAAATGTTTTACCGAAATACAAACAAGCGATGAAGTTTTGTGGTTGCAAGAGGATAAAAACTCAGCAAGAAAGAGACATTATTTTCTGGTATTGCCGAACAGGTTGCAATTAAATTGTAAATTGGGAGGAAATATGGAAAAAGGCTTTAATTCCAATAACTTAACGTACAAGAATTATGCAGCTTTTAAAAGCCTATAATGACAAATGTATGAAACCTATGAAACCATTTAAGAACAGACAAAACAGTGAATTTTACAAAAATAAAATTGATTGCTTTAAGAACAAAAATAAAACTACACATTTTGATCTTGCAGCATGCAAATGTAACACACTGATTAATTGTCTTTGTAGCAAATCTCAAAAAGTGCCTCTGGATGATCGCGAATTTCTATTAAATCAAAGAGGTCCCAGAAGAATGGTGAAAAGCTCGATTGATAGGGAAAACAAAAACAAATATAATCAGAGAGAACAACGGTAAAAGAAGAAAGTTACCGACGCAAAGACAAAACTTTAGCTCAAGTTAAAAACAGTACCAAGTTTTATGGTCAATCGATCGTGGAAGAACACATAACACTTGTGCATGAGCCAGGGTGCAAATATTTCGGACATTACCGCTGTCTGGTATATCAGAAAGTATCAAATCCAGCTATTGCATGTGACGAAACAGTCGTAAATACTGGCGTTAAGGGTGATGTAATACGGCTGTTAGAAGAACATCTTAAAAAACCGCTTCAGTGGTTTGTATGTCTGCAACATTCAAATGATCTACGCCTTGGACACCAAAAGAAGTTTGCCAGTGACCAAATAAAAAAACGTGAGGGTCTTCAAACTTTCTCCTATAAAAATTTTGATTCAAACGTCTACTTTGAGTTAATTAACTAACAAGAATATCACCTTACAGAACCACCTATATTCTCTAGAGTTTCGAGTGAAAATCTGCGATATTTTATTAAGAATCCTAAATTAGACCCTTTTAACATTGAGATTGAGAAATATCACTGCCACAAACAATGTGTAGAACGATGTGTCAAGCTTGTGACACAAGCTTCTCTAGCAGTTTGTGGAGCGTATTCGAGGGATGGATTTATAAAAACTCGAATTGATTCCAGAAAAACTATGCCTCACTTTAATGTTAAATCGGAAGACATCTTCGAATAGAATGCTTTTACCATATTTTTTTTTGTAATATTTATATACCTAATTTTGTACTTTGCTTTATATTCATTTTAGTATTAAAAAACTTAGGTGACGTCAGGGAGACAGCTAATTTAGGCTATTTTGTTATAAAAAGAATGTTTTAGTATACTTTTCTTAAGTAAAATTTTTAATTGCCTTGTGAAACCAGAAAATATTTTCCAATTTAAACCGAATTTATTTATTCAAGTTCTATAAGGTATTAATTACATTTCCCTTGCAGAAGAAATTCGCACATTAATGTATTTTTTCTAATTTTTAGTTACCGTGGGGGGCAGAAAATATTTTTTTATTTCAACGCAATTTTACTAAAATACTAAATAGTGTGTTAGGCAACTTTTGTGAGCTATTACATGTTCGTTTCAAAACAAAAATTTTTTTCGTCTGTTAAAATTTTTAATTGTCTGGGGGGTGGGGCAGAACATATTTTTCAATTTCGAAAAAAATTTACCAAAATACTTAACAGTTGATTGGGCAACTTTTGTGAGGTATTACTTTTCCATCGCAAAATTTTTTTCGCCTTTTTCGATGCACCGTAATCTACACTCCTAGAGGAGTGATGGCCCTATTGGGGCTCTTCCGATTCATTTGTCGCGGGGAATCACTCCGCATTAATATTTTGGTTTTACAATTGTTGTGGGTCTTGCTATCTTCTACAATTTTTCTCCATTCGTTCCTGTTTTTTCTTATGGTTACCCATTCTCTAACTTCCATCTTCTTAAGGTCCTCAACTATCTGGTTCTTCCATCTGCTTTTGGGTCCTCCTCGTGGTCTGCCTGATACAGGTCTCCATTTGGTAATTCTCTTTTTAACTGCTTCTGGATTTCTCCTTTCAATATGTTCTAGCCATCTGAGTCTCTGTGCCTTGATAAAGACATCGCACACATCTTATGGAAAATATAATGTCACTCAAATTCAATAAAATTTATACGAATATATTCGTTTTAAATTAACTGTCAATTCTTATCATTGCGCCAACTCTTAATTATGATTAATTACGGCGCAAATTGCAATTAAAGTTTATCGAAATCACATTTTTGCAATAAACGTGTCAGTTATAATCACTATTGCTCTGGGTGCTATTCAAAACAGCTTAAACCCCGCTGGGCCTAAGCGGATTAGTGAAACTATTATACTAAGATGCTTAAGAGCTCGAGAAGATTTATGAACTAACTATAATTTGGGTATTTTAAAATATTTTTTCTCTCTCTAACTTATGTACCTACCCATTTGATTTCAGATTGATTTATATCAATTTCTGCTCTTATTATTGAAAATTAAGAGTTGGCGCAATGATAAGAATTGATCGTTAAATTGAAACGAATATATTCATATAAATTTTATTGAATTTGAGTGACATTATATTTTCCATAAGATGTGTGCGATGTCCTTTGACGATGTCTTCTCCTTTCAAAAGCTTTTTTAATTCGTGGTTCATCAGTTTTCTAAATTTATTATTACCTAAGTTTAGTGGGCCAGCTATCTTCCGAATTATTTTTCTCTCTAGGATCCTCAATCTTTTTTCATCTTTCTGTGTCAGACACAGCGTCATAATATTAGATTACAGACAATTACTGATTACAGACAATATTAGATTACAGACACAGCAATTAGACAATTACTGGTCTAATTGCTGCTCTGTAGATTTTCAGTTTAGTATTCTGAGTAAGCTTCTTTTCTTTGAGGAAGTTATTGTATTTTCAATGGGTACTGTTTCCTGCTTGGATTATTTCATTGATTATGCTTTCTATCATTAGTTTCATTAACTGAGACCACAAGATATTTAAAGTGTTCTACCTTTTCTAACTCATATTCGCTAAAAACAATGATTAGGTATAGGTAGAAATAATTACCCAAACACAAAGATATAAATATGTCGCTGAAAAAGAAATCGAACAAATCAGGCAATTTAAATTAGGTTGTCTGCTGAACGAGACTGAAATAAAGAGTAGAGTAGAACAGGCCAGAAATGCTTTTTGAGGCTTCGTAAATTTCTGACTGATCGCAAGTTAGATTGCAACCTGAGTTAAAAGATACTAAAGTGTTCAGAGAGTGCAGTAAGCATCCCTACCGGTTTTGAAACTTATTAGTCTCTCATCAGGAGGCACATTGGACTAGGATATGATGCGGCTATAGTTTCGTGTTGCAACGAAATTGAAAATGGTTATTAATTTTTGATTCATATGTTTACTCTGATTGGAGTACGAAGGGAACCATTCTCGTTGGAACTTGAGCAGATGGGACGTGAATTATAAATTGTAAAATTCCCTCATCTTTCTTAGTCTCAGCATCCGTTATGGCTTGCAAATTGTAGAAGCCTCGGAGGTGGAACCAGAGAAGGTTCCCATTGTTTTTAATCTGGTGGCATGCAGAGTAATATTTTTGGTGTTATTTTGTGTGCTATTAGATTGAAAACTTAGTCTTTAGTCTTAAGAGGAAATAGTATAAAATTCTCTGTGGTTGCAATATTTTTAATGGTATGAAGAGATCACCAAATAAGAGCGGTATCCAAAATGAGGATATGTTGCAAATGATGCGTGAAATTCTGTCAGGAAACGATAATTTATCATGAACGAAATAAAAGCCTGCGCGGAGACCAAAAATAGACTTAACTAAAATTTAATAAAAACTTACGCGATGTATAGCACTCGCTAAATAACTATTTATATTAATTGTTTCATGTCACAATGTAAAAATATAGATACATAAACGTCGTCGTTTATGATGATTTTATACAACCCTCCTCAAAATTGATTTACATCTTCCTATATCATCTACCGACACCAGATACAAGCCGAGATATATGACCTGAGCATAAAACACTAGCGCTAACAATAATACCCGAGCCGTCACTACAACCCATAAATTTTTCAAAATGTAAAGTACGACAAAAAGAATAAGCGCATAACTACAACAATACGTGAAAAAGTGCAAGACAATAAAAAGTATCGGGTGTCAAATTGCGTGATTTAAACAGCCCGTGAGTGACTGCTGAATGAAAATAAAACGCGAAAGGACGGTCATTCACTAGAGGCTCGCGGTTAGAGGTGGCCGAAATTGTTCCAATATTGAATCCAAATCATATTATTTTTTAAGAACTAAAAAGGATAGATTTAATTCATAAAATAATATTTTCGATTTAAATTGAGTTTGACAATCATCGTAGATGTATTTTTGACATTGCTAATCTTCTTCTTCTTGTAGTGCCTATTCGTTTCGGATTTTGGTGACTATAATGTAATTATGTGGGTAGTTTGCACATTGCTGCTCTGAAAAGATCTCTGGTTGTTGTGTTGAACCACGTAAGTAGATTTTTCCGCCAGGATATCCATCGCCTTGCACTGCTGGGACATAGGCGTCTTCCATTTGCTTCCATCGATTTCTACTCTTGGCAATTCTCATCCACTGCTTGCTCGCGACCCGTTTGATATCATCTGCCCACCTCTTCTGCGGTCTGCCTACTCCTCGCCTGTTCTCTCTTGGTCTCCAGTTTGTTAGTTTCTGTGTCCATTTTTCGGGATTATCTCGGGCAACATGTCCGACCCATTGCCACTTGAGCCTTGCTATACGTTCTGCGACATCAGTAATCTTTGTTCTTTCACGAATGTCGATATTTCGAATTCTGTCTATCAAACTACATAATCCCTAGGATGGCCCTCTCCATCGTTCGTTGGGTTGTACTGAGCTGCTCTAAGGTTTTCTTTGTAAAGGCCATGGTCTCCAGTCCATATGTAGTTACAGGCAAGATACATTTGTCATAAACTCTACGATTTAGATTTTAGACTCATCGTTATATCTTTATTCCTTAAGATATAGCTTAACTTGCCGAAAGCCACTTGCCGCTTAACTTGCCCAAGACAACTGTATGCGTCTTTTTATTTCGGCTATTTGGTTTTCTTTGCCGATTTTAATGGTATGTCCAAGATATGTATAGTGGTCTACATTTTCAAGACTGACGTTGTCAATAACAAGATCAGTTTGTAAATTACTCATTATTTTTGTTTTCTGAAGATTCATTTTGAGACCTATTTTATTTGACTGCTGGTTTAATTCCTTCATCATTTGCTCGTTGCTCCAGTTGACTCAATGACCCCGAGTCATTTGAGGCTTGAGTCATTTGAATTTTATGATCACAGGTGTTTATTCCAATATTGGTTAATATCTCCATCAGGTTGTCGTGCTTTACTGTATCGAACGCTTTATGGTAATCAATAAAGCATTCATAAATATCGTAATTGCGTCTCTACATCGTTGAAATAGCACTTGTATACTAATTTCATGACGAATTATGTCTTAGATGACGCAACAGTATGATTTCTAATTTAACTGAGCCACCACCGTGCTTGGAAAGCGTGTATAGTCATTGGTCCGGCTAAGTAAGTGGTCGTTAAGCCTTGTTAGGGGCGTTTACATGACCAGAAAACACTAGATCTGAGCCAGAAGGTTTGATAGAAGATATACATCAACCCGATCGGCTACAGTACGACCGATACAGAACAGACGGGGTCCGAAAAAAAAAAAATACGTTTGATCAATTAAGCTTTACTTGTTTGTAAAGTCCGCGACTGTTTGATACTTAGATATCTTATTAATTACTTAGTTGAGTAACTTTGTGTTTCATATTTCTACACTTTTCACATTTCTTTGTATTTGCTATTTGTCCACGTTCCAAAATAACATACCCCTAACAAATATTCGTTCTTTTTATGTGACAAATGACTTACTCTTACATCTCTACCATAGTATCTGAGTAGACTACATGAATGACTAAATCGCAGCGACTCAAAAATTCTTTTCATTCGCACACCAGACCATTTCTATTCAGATGATTGCGCCTACACCGCGAACGTTGAGCCTGTCTGATGACTCTGCGAGGGGCGACACGATCTATCTGAATAATCAGAACCGTGGGGTGCTGAGACCCACCACATTCCTGCGATTTTTTCACCAGAATCTTTACATCTCAACATTGTAAATTGAGATAGTAGTTTAAATCAGAGTTACCGGCAAGATTGTGTACAAATACTACAACCATTGTACAGCATTATTATTTTAGTCCAGGGCGCATCTGTTTTGAGATGGACGTTGAAAGGTGACTCAAGTTTTTTTGCAGAAATTGCTTGAAAATAAATCAAATAATAATATTTGAGTTATCCTCAAAATGTCAAAAAATTAGGAAAAAAATCGATTTTTTTCTTGGTTTTTTGATTATAACTTTAAAAGTGTTCATTTCCGAGAAAAGTTGTACAGACATAAAAGTTGCGTAATTAAATTTCCTACAATATAGAATTGGTCAAAAATTTAAAAAATAGTCACCCTAGTTGCAAAATAGCAATAATTGCGAAAAAAACATACAAAAACAAGTATTAGCATTTTACGTTTTTCAACCATTTATGCTACACTTGGGACCTTCATATTACACCCACAAAACTTTATGATACAGTAAAACAATACTGTAAATTTCATTAACATCGGTCCAATAGATTTTGCAAAATAAATTTTGCAATCCAGCTTTCGCAAAAAAAATTCATTTTTTTCAAAATGTTACAGGACTGAAAATAAAGCAGATAGCAAGTTGAATTTTTTTTTGCTTATAGAAGTGTACTGTACCTTTCATTTGCAATTTTCAAAATTAAAATCGATTAATTACCACGGCGTCAGAATATTTTTGAAATAAACAATAATTTTTGGTGCTACGCGCAGGACAGCGGTGTTCGATTCACACAAGTTGATTTCCACCAAAATTTCTTCCAATGTTTATCTAATATATTATTTTCTTACTCTATATTTTGTTGTATTTTAATATTTTAATTCCACAAAAATCAAACTAATTTTATTATTGTTTGTGAAATATTGTTTAAACAATTGTATATGTTTAAAAATAATAAACTTTTATTATTTAAGTTAAAATATATGAACAAAGAAAGTTTTTGCTAATAAAAGTGTTATTTCAAAGGATAGAGTATGTGTTTTTATTTTGCAATAAACAAATTTATTTATTTATATCGAAATATAATAAAAATTAATATGTATCAATCATTATCAAAGGTCATTGGAATGCCCAATCAGAGCAAACTATCCGCTGTCCTGCGCGTAGCACCAATAATTAATGTTTATTTAAAAAAATTCCTGACGCCGTGGTGTTAATCGATTTTAATTTTGCAAAATTGCAAATGAAAGGTGCAGTACACTTCTATCCGCAAAAAAAATTGTCAACTTGCTATCTGCTTTATTTTCAGTCCTGTAACATTTTGAAAAAATGAATTTTTTTACGAAAGCTGGATTGCAAAATTTATTTTGCACAATTTGTTGAACCGATCTTAATGAAATTTGCAGTATTGTTTTACTGTATCATAGAGTTTTTCATGGTGAAATATGAAGGTCCTAAGTGTAGCATAAATAGTTGAAAAACGTAAAATTGCGAATACTTGTTTTTGTATGTTTTTTTCACAATTATTGCTATTTTGCAACAAGGGTGACTATGTTTTAAATCTTTAGCCAATTCTATATTGTAGGAAATTTAATTACGCAACTTTTATGTCAGTACAAATTTTCTCGGAAATGAACACTTTTAAAGTTATATTCAAAAAACCAAGAAAAAAATCGAATTTTTCCTTAATTTTTTGACATTTTGATTATTTAAACAATGTTCCGGAGCTTTTTGAGAGGGAGGATAACTCAAATATTATTATTTGATTTATTTTCAAGCAATTTCTGCAAAAAAATTTGAGTCACCTCTCAACGTCCAAATGTACTAATATTTTTACAGATGCGCCCTGGTCTATTTTGGAATTATCTTTATTTGACACTTAATTGTTCAATTTGTAGAATCGATTGGGTGAAAATAGAAAGAGAACAATTGTCAATTTTGGGAAGAGGAGATTTATTAATTAAAAAAATGATAAAATGACATGCCATGTACATAGTAGTAAGTAATACAAAAACACGTACCCATACAGTTTGTTGCAGCATCAGGTCATCAACGTACCATTCAGGTAAGAAGGAGTAGTAGACGTACCATCAACATCTGCAAAAAATACTTTTTGTTTATTAATGTTATTCTTGGTACAACTAGATGTTTTTAATACCCTATTATTAATAGTTTAAGGTTTCCCTATTTTAGAAAATATATTCAACACAGTCAAAAAGGAAATTTTCAATTATTAGCAAAGATAGTAATATGTCTGTATAATAAGGGTATAATATGTATAATATATGAAGGGTAAAACAGCTGCTTCGTTCACACCTAAACAGTAGAAATTTGTTTAAGGCACTAAACATCTACGCGTGTTCCGCGCTTAGCTATTCGTTTGGCATTGTTAACTGGACAAAAACGGACATAGAGAATCTTCAGCGAAAAGTAAGAACACACCTCACAAAGGCACAAAAACACCATCCTAAAAGTGCAGTAGACAGAACAACATTACCAGGGAATCTATTAGGAAGAGGACTTTGGATATAGGTGAGCAATTAGATAAACAAATTGCTAATTTAAGAACTTATTTTCAGATGCAAGCTGAGACATCTACTCTACATCGAATTATTTGCGCAGTAGATGACACAGCACCGATCAAGCTGAGGGAACCAGAAATGCGCATAAATCACCTCACTAAAGACGAAAAAATGCGCACCTGGCTGGATGGGTAAACCTCTGCACGGGAGACATCCCAATGAGGTCAGCCAAGACTATATCGACAATACAGCGTCGAACTATTGGTTGACATCAGGAAAGATGTTTCCTGAAACGGAAGGTTCATTACTGGCCATTCAGGATCAGGTTATACCAACCAGAAATTACCTGAAATATATTGTCAAAGACCCTCAAGTTCAAAACGACAGATGCCGATATGGATGTCAAGCCCAAGAAACCATCGAACATCTTACAGGGGGCTGTCAGGCATCTGCTGCAACTTAATACAAGGAACGGCATGACGCAGTGGGAAAAATCCTTCATAAAAATATAGCTATCAAGCTGGGACTTCTCCAAACGGACCATTTCCCATATTATCAATGCGTCAATGAGAGTATGCTTGAGGATGGCAACTACAAGCTATACTGGGACCGCACTGTGCTCTGTGCTCACAGACCAAACAGTGGCACATAATAGACCTTATCTCGTCCTCCTCCTCTGTCCTTTATCCTTCGTAAGGATGTGGTGACGTTATGGTATTTGACGAATGGTTGCTATCAATTCTTCTCTCTCCTGGGTGCGGTGTGCTGCCTCAGACAGAGAGTAATCGGTGGCGCATTTTATTTGGTCTGACCATCGGAGTGACGATCTTCCTCGAGTTCTTTTACCCTCTACCTTGCCTTCAACCACCAACCTCTCCATGCCTTCTCTTCGTCTGGTAATGTGTCCAAAGTACCTCAATATATTTTGGTTGATGATGGTGGTAAGCCTAGTGTTGATGTCGAGTTCTGATAATATTGAGATATTTGTGCGATGTGCTGTCCAGGGTATGCGCATCATTCTACGATATAGGTACCCACATTTAAAAGGCCATTATACGTCGTGAGTCGGACTTTTTAATGGTCCAAGTTTCTAAAGCATAGGTAGCGATAGAAAAGATAAGCGTCCGTACCAGGCGCAGTTTCGTGTTCCTGGTTATGGCCGTATCTCTCCATATTTTAGTGAGTTTGACCGTTGCTGATCTGGCCATTGTAAGGCGTCGGCGTATTTCTTCTTCGCATCCACCATTGTTAGTGATAACAGAACCTAAGTAATTGAAACGGCTTACAACTTGAAACCCCGCTACGTTTCGTATTTCCGGTTGGTTATTTCTAATTCGATCGATTATCGTTACCTTGGTCTTCTGTGCATTAATTTAAGTCCATATTCACGACTAATAGTATCTAGTCTGTACATGATGTATTCAAGTTCATTTGTTGATGATGCTAGTACTAAAGTGTCGTCAGCATAGCGGAGATTGCTGATTTTTCGGCCTCCGACTGATATTCCTCTTAGCCATCCGTCGAATACAATGCGCATGATGTGTTCGCTATATATATTGAATAACGTGGGAGAGATAATACATCCTTGACGAACACCGGCTTTTAGTTTAAAATTATCGGAGTATGTGTTGTTGACTCTTACGTTTGCTGTGTTGTTGATATACAGTTGTTTCAGCAGGTGTATTAGATGTTCGGGGGTACCCATGGCTCTCAGTATTCCCCACATTTTATGCCACTTTACATTATCGAACGCTTTCGAGTAGTCGACGAAGCACAAATATGTTTCTAAATCCACATTGTTCTTGTGGGATCTGTGGTA
This sequence comes from Diabrotica virgifera virgifera, assembly GCF_917563875.1. Taxonomy (NCBI): domain Eukaryota; kingdom Metazoa; phylum Arthropoda; class Insecta; order Coleoptera; family Chrysomelidae; genus Diabrotica; species Diabrotica virgifera. The sequence goes on along the minus strand of NC_065443.1, from coordinate 283,418,900 downwards.
AAAGTATTGATTTTAATCTCTCGTTAATTATAGTTAGAAGGACTTTACTTGCGTGGGAGATCAGGGCTATAGTGCGGTAGTTATTACAATCAGTTGGTGCTTATTCTCCTTATCTCGTACCTTATCGGTGCCTTATCTCGTACTAGTTAATAAATTAACAAGACAAACAACACTAATTGATGTGGCGATACCTAACAACAATAATCTGCGTAGTAAATTTACTGAAAAGATCGCCAAGTACGGAGATCTGGAAATTCAAATACGAAGACAATGGAGAATGCAAAGTATCCAGACGATACCTATTATTATGTCTACTACTGGAGTCATTCCGAAGAACCTCCTCGAAAGCATAAAAAGGCTGGCTCTAAATAAACATATTTACAAGACCATGCAGAAAGCTGTACCACTCGCAACGGCCAGATGTGTACGAAAATTTTTGGGAGATACACCTGCATACCAAGTCACCTAGAGGGCTCGATAACACGGAAAGAGTCCCACCAGAGCTCAGTCCTTTTGATACCGTAGGTATCTGGGATGAGTCAATTTTGCCCTTAGAGGGAGTGTGAGCTGCATGGCTAAATGTGTATAATAAATGTAATGTATAATAAATGTAAAATACATTTTCTATTGTTGTTGAAAACTTTATGATTATACAAGGTATGTCAAAAGTAGCGGGACCGTCGAATACTTCGCGAAACGAATATCGGATCGAAAAACTAAAAATCATGTGTTCAATGTTGTTCAAAAATCTATCGAATGACACCAAACATGACTCCACACTTCCCCCCCTGAAGTGAGGTGGGGGACACTTAAAAAAATAATGATTACATCCCTTATGAGACTTCGTTTAATTAGTTATTCATGTCGAGTTAAACAACTTTTTTAATATGGAAAATTCTTTGGTTTGATGCATTTAGAGAAAATGCATCAAATCGTCAACTTTGGAGTGTCCGATAACGGGAGACACACAATCCTGTAAAAAAATTATCATTTATGACTCCATAGTGCGCCCCCCATAGGGTGGGCGCACGTTTCATTCAGAGTCATAACATTAGAGACGCTTAGTGCAAGAGTGGCCTAACTCGTAAAAACTGATATTGAGAAAAAGACGATTTAGTTTTTATTAAATATGACCACTCTCTTTTCTGTAAGGATTATTATCCTTAGTTTTAAATTTCAACACCTTAAATTAAGTTAATAAATTTCATTTTACATTAATGTCACAAAAAAGAAAAATTTTCAAAACATTTTTGGAAAAAAAATTGTAGGCCACTTTTGCACTAACATTATATAAATAAAAAAAAATAAAGTGCGTTTTTGCATGAAATATATTTTTACAATACTTGTATACAAAAAATGAACAAAAGTCAAAACAATGCCCTTAACTAATTTTTTTTATAAACATTTATTCCACTATTTGTTCGGAATCTTCTATAGCGTAAAACACATTATCTTCATCATTATCTTGTATACGTTGACCTGAGTTTTTAACATTTAGGTTGTTATAAAAGTTATGTAAATAGGGTGGTACATACACCAACAAATCTTGTAAATTGCTAAATTTAGCTGCTTCAATGTCTCTGCCCTTTGGGTATAAAAGTGGAAGTTTTCCAATAAACGTAGATATATTGCGCTTCGTAATATCTATATGTTTAAAAATAACATCCGGATTGTTAGATTCTTTATAATTCAATTGTAATGGTTCAGTTAAAGAGTATCGCAACCATTGCATTTTTAACCAGTTGACCGATTCACCCTCGACAGTCTTTTTACGATTAGTAATGGTTTTCTCTAATGGAACACTACTCACGAAATCGTTGCTGGTCATTTCTACAACTGTGAATGGATTTTGTTTTTTGGCTGTCCTAATCACTCTGGTCCAATCTCCAGGTATACCTCGTCCAATTTACTTACCGTTGCACGTCATCCGCGCCATGGCCTGTGACACGATACCAACACGAAATATCTAGGCGGTAGGTGTGTTCCCCTTTAGAATCATTTTGATTCTACAAAAGAACACACCCACCGCCTAAATATTTCGTGTTGGTATCGTGTCATAGGCTATGGCGCGGATGACGTGCAACGGTAAGTAAATTGGACGAGGATACATAGATATCATTGAAAGTTTTTTTGTTCTTCTCTATGATCCCAAAGTCACGGTCACAGGCTAGATATGAATGCCCCGACACCAAAAATTTATGGTCAATTTGCTGGACTTTTGATATCTTGTTTTGTATGATATAATTACAGAATAGAGACATTTTGATATTCCTATTCTGCCCTCCGCATTGGTCACTATACATAATTAATTTCGACGTGTTAACATAGTTTTTAATATAATGCTGTATGCAAGATCCAATCTCTTGAGGTCCTCTAGATGCTATGGCTTCATGCCAAACGTACATGTGGGCCTGATTGCTTGACAAGTTGTGGATACCTAAACAGTATGTCCACAACTGTCTTTTGTAGTAACATACCCCAGTTGAAAGATGAGGAGTAGGTAATGTAGACATAAGATCAAACGCTATTATAGTGACATCGTTTTCAGCTATTTTACCCAACTCCGAATCCAATGCCATCCCAGCACGTGCGCTTTCTGCCTTTCGAAGATGCAATTCTTTCTCTAACTTTAAACTTGCTAAAGTAACTTCAGAAGTTTCTGTTTTTATTTTTTGTTCAAATTCGTCACATCTTCTACAACTGTCAGATATAGGTGCATGAAAAGTTAAATTAAATTTTTTTCCGAAAACATCTCTAAAAACAAACTGTGACGCAGGATCATTTGTTTCTTGTTTGTATAAGGAATACATAGTTGACAGATTTAAAGTGGGAGCCAAATAACAAAGATTGGGATTTTTTGTTCTAGAATAGTGTGACTGATATTTTGGGAATCTCGAAATAAAATTAAAAATATTGTCAAGTTTCCCCTGACTTGTTTTATTATGAGGCTCCTTTTTTCCTCGTTTATCCTTAGAAGGTGTACCACCTTGCTCCTTATTATTCAAAGCACGTGTAAGCCGACCATCTGAAACTCTCAGGACTTTTTTAAAAAACTCCTTGCAAACTGGAATCTCTATGCCTCTTTCTCTTGTCAAATAATATCGTCTTGTGTATTTTCTGGAGTCACTTTGAGCAGTATTGGCTAATTTTGAAGTAAGTTTGATTTGGCCACATAAATAAGACGTCTGTAAATCATAATTGGTGAGTTTATAGAAATCTTTAAAAATAGTTTCCCGCTGTTGAAGAGTAATAAGTTTATGGCATTCTTTAAAGCAGCGGCAGTCGGATGGATCAAATTGTTTGGCAGCAACTACCTTACCCTTAATGGTTGTATACTCACGTCCACTGTTTCGTAATTTTTTTCTTATATTACGTTGCCATTGACTTTTATCTGCAAATTTTGCGCCGAGGACCACGTTTCTTACTTCTTGGAATTTCTCCAGGATTTGCAATATCGTTAGACTGAAAATTGCTTTGTAAATTCTCATCAGCCACCAGCACCTTTTCATTTTCAGCTAAAACAAAGTTTATTAGTTTCTCGCAAACGATTATAATAATAATAAAATACCTGTACTTTTTTCACTTGACGATTCTTCTATATCAGAAGGATTGTAGCTGGAACCTGAATCTGCAAATGGATCATCAATACTAGAGATATCACTGTCATCAAAGATATTATTGCTTTTGCCTGAAAGAGATAAGTTACAGTAATTCAGCCGTGCATTAAAATATACTTTTTAACACCTTATTCCAAAATGTCTGCTTTTACTTTTAATAATATTACTACTTAAGAAAATGATCTGGATAATATATTTACCTGATGTGGATGGAATATCCATAATAAAACTTCCAAATAACTACAGTTAAACAATTAAAGTATACACGAGCTGTTAAAAAACAAATAATAATTTTAAGGTTAAAAGATAGGCCACTAGTGCACACGAGAAACTGAAACACATAGATAAGCACGAACGTTGGGCTATTACTGCACAACCGTTTGTCAACAAATCGTAATACGCCAAAGTGACCTTGACCATTCCTCTACCGTCATTTTAATCAAATCGATGTGGGCCACTATTGCACACGATAGATTAATAAAAATACTAACGCTCGGTGTTATTAACTCAAATATCATTTTTTTTTTTAGTTAGGCCACTTTTGCACTATGCGCCTATTATAACCTCACAACTGATTTTTGCAGGATTGTTTGATAAAAACATTTACAATTTACTTATAATATTGTCTGACAGAATTTTAATACTCTAGTTGTCGGACCCTCCAAAGTTAACGATTTCATGCATTTTCTCTCCTCCCTTTCCCGAAAATGTTCCTTATTAGAAAATTTGTCATGAACAACTAAATAAACGAAGTCTCATGAGGGAGGTATCATGATTTTTTTAATTGTGGGTCCAAGACCAAATATGTTTGACCGAAAAAAAAATATTTTTCGTAATTAATTTCAAAATGTTTTTTATCTGGCGCCAAAATGATGACTGTTAATAAAGTAAAGTAGATTACTTCAATTGATACATGTAAACATCCGCAAACTACTGAGTAGTCCTAATTAAGTTTCATATATACTTTCATAAAAACAATTAAGTATTATATAACGTGATTAAATTGAATTTGGTCTACTATAATTTTTTCAAATTTACTACAATTTTACGACCCTGGCACAATAATCTCTATTTATAGTCATCTCACTGTATAATCTCACTTTTCAGTCTTGCTAACACTATTGGTATTGTATCATATTGTATTATATACTTTCTTCTATCGATTGGTGATTTATCTCTCACTATTTTGACCACACGGGTGTCTATCATTCTGCTTCTGTGGTTATTCCACTCTTTTTTTTTCTATTTAATCCCCATTCGTTTATACAGTGCATGTTACATTTTCTACTAATGTGTTCACTCGTCTTTCGATCTCTCAGCGTATTTTTTGTAATTCTTCTCAGTAGGTACTTTTATCCCTGCTGGTTTCAGTAGTCTTTGTGTTGTGGCCGTATCTGGTCTTGTTTCTAATGCATATTATGTAATTATTATGTCTTACACTCGCTTTAGCTATATAATGTTATGGCATCCCGCCAGTCTATTTGTTTTGTGTACTTGATTTCTCACTTATGTGGACATGTCTCACTTATGTGGATGTAAACAATATGGAGAAATAAAACATCGGAAAAGAAGAGAAAGGCAGAATTTATAAAACAGTCATCAGACCAATAATGACATACGCGGCAGAAACACGACCTGATACAGAAAGGACAAAAAGAATGCTAGAAACAGCAGATATGAAAACATTTCGAAAAATCGATGGTAAGACGCTGTGGGATAGAGCTAGAAGTGCAGATATACGAAGGAGATGCAAGGTGGACAACATTAATAACTGGGTGAAAAGCAAAAGAGTAGAATGGAACGACCACATAAGCCGAATGACAACAAATAGAGTAGTAAGGACGGCGAGAGACGGTTCCCCAATAGGAAGACGATCAGTGGGAAGACCACGAAAAAGATGGAATGACAACTTACTGGAGGCACATTGAAAACAGACAGAGTAATGTCTATATAAAAAGAAGAAGAAGAAAAAGATGTCTCACTTTTTTGCCCAAGTCTCTGCAGTTGGACACTCTGGACAGTGTGATTCGAAGGTATCCTATTTCCATTACTTGTTTAACCCTGGAAGATCACACCTATTTTTTTACATAAACCGCACACATGGGTATCAGATACCCAATGATTTTTTGTGAAGAAATGAAAAAAAAGTAAATATTTTATGATTTCCAGAGACTCTCTAATCACTATTGAATACATAAGAATAATTAAATCAATAATTTTATTTTCTCTCTGTTAATTGTAGTAACACAAAAGAAAAAAATATTAAAAATACCTAAAAATAATTAAAAAACATTTTCTAAAAAACCAGAAACATAATTCAAAATATTTTAATTTAATTTAACAACAAAATGGTCTTTCTTACTAAAATATAACACCTTTTGATTATAGAACTCATATTCATTCTTAGCCAGGTATTTCAGTTTCACTCATTTTAGTAACTACATTCATAAGACAGTGTGGCTCTATGCTTCATGCATTATGCTTTATAGCAAGCCGAGCATGCACGCTTTGCTTTTCCATCTTTGCCTTTGCAGAAATAACAGTCTAGTTTGCTTTACTAAATTTGTGGGATGTTGTGTTGTTAGGTCATTAACTTAAACGCACACTTGATCGCAAACCTCACACATGGGTGCTGCATACCCTAGCCTGCATTCAATAAATTCTCGTGATTGGAAATATTGCTCAAATGAGACCGCAACTACACACCCGTCCTTGGTAGACTAGAGACTGAATTTACATAAAGCAGCATTACCATTGAAATGCAGCTGCGCAAGCTACATGCAGTTAAGTGTCGCAATGGGTATCTCACACCCAAGTGTGAGCTTGCAGGGTTAATACTTATGCCATCAATTTCTATTTTACATCTGACTGGTTCTTTACTGGTTACTATTGTTTTAGTTTCTTGAGATGAATTTGTCCTATTGAATTCTTTTGCTCTTTTATGTTAAATCTGTGGACCAATCTTTATCTTCATTTTGGGCTATCAATATTGCGTCGTCTGCGAAATATAGTATTTTTACTTCTTTTTATTCTGTAGCTCATTCTGTATAATCTTTCATCTATTTTGACTTCCATTTTGTTGTTTTGGTAGATATTTTTAATAGGTTTTATATTTAGGGAAACTTCTTTATTACACAGGAATCTTGAGAGATTAAGACTCTGAAACCATTTGACAGTCTTACTCTGTCAAATGCTTTCTTCAAATCAATTAGACATAAAAATGCTGGTCTATTATACTTTAGTCATTTCGCCTTAATTTGCTTTATGACGAATACTCGTATTGTCCGGAACGAACACCTTGTTGTTCATCTGCTAAACTTATCCTCAGATTCATTAATTCTTGTAGTTGAAGAGATTTTTTAATATAATTTTTCAGTAGTAGCAAAAATTCCATCGGTATGGTTTAGATCTGATACATATGGTATCTAGTATCTACATAATTTCATATGGTACCCATTTTTTGTTTCTTGCTACTTTTCGGTTCTACAGATTCTCTTAATGCTACAACCCAAGTTATTCAAGTCTCCTAAAAAATATGGATACAAAGTTAGTTTTCTAGAAAGTTTGTGCTAAAAAATCTCTCTGAATACTGAAATTTACATAATCTCGAATCTTCCAATAAACGTTCAACTTCAAATAAACGTTTTAACAAGACAAAAATATTGTTTCCGATGGTTCAACACAAAAGATTTTTATGAGTGTACCTGAAGACAAATACACGGAACTTCCGGTACTTAATTTACTTAAAGTCGAGAGTCCCGTCAAATAGTCTGTAAAATAGTTTTATTTCATCTTAAAAGCTTTTAAAATATTAATACATAATTGAAAATAGGATTATGACCACATTCCATTAAGGTTCTTCACTGTATTTTCACTTCCTATTTTTTTGAATGAAAATGATTTTGAGGTAGTAAAATAAAAATAAACTTTACAGGGCAATTTTTTTTAAATATTCCACTACATTATACAGGGTGTAACAAAAATACAGGTCATAAATTAAACCACATATTCTGGGACCACAAAGAGTTCGAATGAACCTAACTTACCTTAGTACAAATATGTAGACAAAAGAAGTTACAGCCCTTTGAAGTTACAAAATGAAAATCGATTTTTTTGAATATATCGAAAACCATTAGAGATTTTTTGTTGAAAATGGACACATGTGTGTGTGTTTTGTTCCCTTAAACCTCCCCAAACTTTTGTGTCCGTTCCAAATAAATTATTATTGTGGTGCCATTAGTTAAATTCAATATTTTTAAAACTTTTTTGCCTCTTAGTATTTTTTCGAAAAGGCAGTTTTTATCGAGTTGCGGCTTCTTTTTTAATATGTTTACATAAAATTTTTATGAGGGTTTTGTTCCTTTAAACCCCCCAAATGTTTGTGTACGTTCCAATTAAACTATTACTGCGGTACCATTAGTTAAACACAGTGTTTTAAAACTTTTTTGCCTCTGTATTTTTTTGATAAAGCATCTTTTATCGAGATGTGGCTTCTTTTTTAATATGGTTCAAAATATACTTAAAAATGTAAATCATAAATAAATTTTCATATTATTACCAAGTCTCCATAATCGTACTTTACCATAAATAATGTGGTGGATTTGACAAATATTCAAATATCTTGATAAAAACTGACTTTTGGAAAAAGTACTAAGAGACAAAAAAGTTTTTAAAAACTTGTGTTTAACTAATGGCGCTACAATAATAATTAAATTGGAACGTCCACAAAAGTTTGGGGGGGGTTTAAAGGAACCAAACCCCCAAAAAGTTTTTATGGGGTGTCCAAATTTCATTATCATTTTCTCTTAAAATACTACTGACATAAGGATACCACATGTCCATTTTCAATAAAATATCTCTAATAGTTTTCGATATATTGGAAAAACTCGATTTTCATTTTGTAACTTCAAAGGGCTGTAACTTTTTTTCCGTGCACATTTGTACTAAGGTAAGTTAGGTTCAATCGAACTATTTTTGGTCCCAAAATATGCAATTAAATTTATGACCTGTATTTTTGTTACACCCTGTATATAGTCCAAGTAATGAAGCTTAAAATAGGACAAACCCCCCATTTTTTACAGAATGGATCCATTTGCTTGAAAATTTGAGAATAAGTAGTAGATAGTTTAAGGATCAAACTCTATATCATGCCGAAAGGCGCTTTTACCATGGGGTGGGGGGTGGTTTATTATATTTTAATTGTAAAAGTTGGTAAAAACGTTCATTCTAAGAAAAAAACGTTCTATACATTTTTTTGATAAAATTGATAGTTCTCGATTTATTCGCTATCGAAAGTGATAGTTTTATATCGAAAAAATCAAATGTTTTTAATCATTTTTCGAGGACAACTTGGTCAAACTAGTTTAAAGTACTTAAAAATATCTATCTCCAGAAATAAAAAAAGTCTCTGACTCAAAAATTAAGTGACTTATAATGAAAAGAATTTTTTTTCAGCGAAAAAGTGATCGCAAGCAACTCTCTAATCACCACCTTAATTAAAATTAGTCATTAACCTTATTTGGTCTTTTTTATTTATGTATTATTAATAGGTTCTATGGTAGGGGAGCCCAAGCGGGGATTTTTGCAGTTACTCGAGCGCGTCAGATTATCATATAGGGAGAAACGTGGTACCCTGCAGATGTACCTCTGCCATATATTGGCTCTTAACACAGGGGAGTTCGTTTAGGGGGGCCCGAAAAAAAAATCTATCCTTAAAAATACTCGAAATTGTCAGATTAAGATAAGGTAAGTTAAGTACATGCAAAACAGTGTATATTTAAAAAATCTGACGATTTGAGCGGGGCGTAAGGGAATTGGTGAGTCACAAACTTTCACAAGAAAAAGGCGAATATTTCGCGAAATGAACGTCAGATCGAAAAAGTAAAAACTTCACGTTCAATATTTTTCAAAAATCTATCGATAGATACCAAACACGACCCCTCGCAGAGAGGGGTGGGGGGTAAATTTTAAATTTTAAATACAAATCCCGCGATATTTAGCAAAATAAACAATCAGATCGAAAAACTGTAAAATACACTTATTTAATATTTTTGAAAAATATATCGAATGGTACCAAAACGCGACCCCCTACGGAGGTGGGGTGGGGGGTTACTTTAAAATCTTAAATGGGAGCCCCCATTTTTTATTGCGGATTTGAATTCTCTGCATAAAAATAAGCAACTTTTATTCGAAACATTTTTTCGAATTATGGATAGATGGCGCCATATTCGGAAAAAACGATTAATGGAAATGGAAAATTAAATTAAAAAATGGCAAGCGCCCGCTAAAATGGAAAATTTTACTTAACTTTTTTTGGTTTTAGGACCTAATAATCACAACCCAATAGGTCCCCAAAGCGCTCGAGTGACTGCACATTTAGCATACTTTGCTCCCCTACCACTAGAAGTTTTACCGGTTAACGAATTTTTGTAGTGTGGAAAAAAATGGCTTTTTCTTCAGAATAGCAAAATTACCATCAGAGATACGAAAAAATGTTTAAATATGAAATTGTAGCTTATTTAATTCCCAAGAGCCAGGTTTGCAAAAATTTTTTCTACGGTAAAAATTAAGTGAGCTATTGTCAATTAAAATTTGTAATAACATGCAAAAACCACCTTTACCAACCATTTCAAAGTCACCTCTTTTTACGACTGAATATTTTAAAAATATTTAATATTAATACGCCTACAGATCTTGTAAAAACCTACAAAATTATTTTTTACCAAACTTTCTAAGATAAAAAATAAAAAAGTTACGGTTAAAACGGTTAATATATTATTTTCAAAAAAAAGCAGAAATCCAATTGGAAGCATAATAATTTAAGTTAGCGGTGTTTTTAGTCATTGAACTTATTCATTCTTATTTATTTATGTATTATTAGTAGATTCTAGAAGTTTGACTGGTCTAGAATGACTAGTTTTAAAAAAACTGGAGTTAAAAGCGAATAACGAATTTTTGTAGTTTGGTAAAAAATGCCATTTTCTTCAGAATAGAAAGATTAGCATTAGAGATACGAAAAAATATTTCAGTATAAAATTGTAGGTTATTTAATTCGCAAGAACTTAGTTTGAAAAAAAATTTTCTACGGCAAAAATTGAGTGAATCGTAAATAAGTATGTATATCGAAAAACATTGATTTTTTCTATACAAAACTAACACTTTCGATAAAGAATAAATCGAAAACTATTAATTTTATCAAAAAAATGTATAGAACATTTTTTGCTTAGAATGAACGTTTTTATTACCTTTTTCCGGTCAAAATATAATAAAAACTTTCCACCCCGAGATGGGGTGGCAACCACCCCCATGGTAAAAGCGTCTTTCGGAATCATATAGATTTTGATTCTTGGACTATCCGCTACTTATTCTCAAATTTTCAAGCAAATCGATCCATTCTGTAAAAATTGCGAGGTGAAAATCTTCGGTTCCTGGCCTAATAATACAATTTTATATTCTTTTTCCTCTCCTTCTTTCTTGGCTCTACAAAGTTTTGGTCTGGCCGCGTTTACTTTTTTCCTCAACACTTGCCGGTCTTGTTAAAAGATTATCTAAACAAGTACATATGTAGTTGATATATTCTGTGATCCTAGTACAATATATTCGGTAATAAGTATTTCGAGTTAACCCTAACTACAGTTGAGTCCAGGGTTCTTTACCCGTGCGTCATCATTTAGAGCAGGGATCGGCAACCTTTTTCGTTTGGTGAGCCATGTTTAGAATAAAACATTTTATGCGGGCCGCAAATTCAAATATTGGTCAAATAGTCTTCTTCTTCATTTTGTTTGCATCCACTTCTAGATAAAGGTCACCCCATGAGTTCTCCACTTCTCTCTGTTTTGTGCTATTTAGTTCCAGTTTCTCCCCACTTTTGCTTTGATGTGATCTAGAGATCGTTTTTGTGGTCTTCCTCTACTACTGTGCTCGAATGGTCTCCAATGTATAAAATTTTTCGTCATCATTTCGTTGTTTTGTCATGCCACGTGTTCTAGCCAGTTCCATTTCATTTGAGTAATTCTTCCAAATACATCTTCCAACTTCGTCCTTCTTCACTCATCCTTATTTTCGTATATTATGTTCTTTCAGAGATACATACTTCTAAGATAGCTCGTTCGATGGACCTCTAACTCGTTCGATGTATATTCTGTATTATTTGTATTAATTTCTCATCTGTTTTAAGACATTTATAAATTTCTGGTTAGTAATTTTGGGAATATTTCAAATCCTACACTTAATATTTCCATACTGTGGTTTTTTGGTTTTGCTACGATGCCGCGCTGGACAAGCATAATTCTGTATAAATAGTAATCTTCAACAATATATTATTATCTTATGTTTGTCGTTTATAACGATTCTATTTTTATATTTTATCTGGTGTATTTGTTGTCGGCCTTTGCTATTTAGAGTTTTTAACACTTTCATACTCTTGTGTTTCTCTATATAATATTTTGGATTTGTTCGGTATTATTGTCGCTGAAGTCTTGTCTTATTCTTTTTCTTGTTGCGTTATTAAGTTCCTTATATTCTAGTGAATTTCAGTCCATACAACTTCTGTCCTTAATCGTATGTTGTGTTTCTGTCTTTAATTTATTATTTTTAATAAGTTTGTTGATTTTTCCTAAAATTATATTAGTTCTTTGGCGAAAAAAGTTCCAAAGGGCGGTATGCGGGCCGTAGTTTGCCGACCCCTGATTTAGAGCACACGAAATAAGTCGGAAATTTACTAAACGTAGCAAGTGACAGTTTTAGTAGCTACTCCTCCGATCACAGGTTAAAATTTAACGTTATCAAAAAATAAAATGTTAAAGTAAGTTTTGCTTTAATATTTTGGTACAGAATTACAGCTACATTTGAGGTAGCTTAATAAATTCTTTTAATATGATCATTGATTAATAAATAAATAAACAATTTATCAAAAAATTCAATAACATATTTTCTTTTTGTTATTTTATTCACTTTGGCGGAACATTAAACACAAGCATTCCTTAACTGTGTCAATGAGGTTAGCTTTGTACGTTGTCAAAATTAATCGTAAAATAACATAAACTTACCATAAAATTTCAAACTCCAATATAAAATTAGTTGTAAAAACAACTGTTTGTATACTATAAAAAACTTCAAAATGCAAAAATTCGACAAAAAAAAAAACAGCAAAAAATTCAACAAACTGACAGCCACAAAAGTAAACAAACCAAAACGTCAGAAATTGTACTTAAAATGAGAAAACATCCCCAATCGTCTTTTTTTGTACCTATCTCTTTTCAATGTACTGAGGCTAGATCGTTCATAAATAATATGTGTTTTTACTTAATAACATGCGGTAGCTGGTTTGTCATTAGTTTCATGCGTGGAAGAGAATAATACTAGATAAAAAGGATGTGTTTTATCTCGTCAGGTATTAATGACGTAGGGGTAAAGACTCGTGGACTCAAGTGTATGTACTGACGTGGATGTTTCCGGACGCAGACTCTGACATGCGGTATGTCATAACGTTGCTCCTTTGTTTTAATATGAGTTTGTCTTATATCATTGTATTTGATTTTTACATCAACTACGGAATGATTTACTGCTGTAAAATAAAATGCTGCTCCAAATAAAATAAACTTTATTTTTTCAAGGAAATTATGAATGCATGCATAATATTGAAAAAATGGTGGAGGTTCTTACAAACTCCTTTATAAACTGAATTATAAAAAAACGAGTAGGTATTGAAAATATTATAATGGGGACAGAACGAAAACTACGACGATGGAAAGAGTACATCGAGGAACTATTTCATGACCAGAGAGAAGCTAGTACATCCGTAGATAGCCAACCGAAGATGTGGGCCCAGAGATAACCAAATCAGAGGTTAGTCAGGCAATAGACTACCAATAAATCTGCTGGTCCAAATGAATTACCTGGCGAGCTGATAAAGTTGAACTGTTCAACGCTATCTATACTACGGGAATCATCCCTAGAGAAATGTTGACATCAGCATTTGTCTCACAATAAACTCACAAGTAACGGTCGAATCCATCAATTATCAGCATTTGTGTGTTCGCCAAAGAAATTGAATGCCAAAGAATGCAGTGACTACCGATAAGCTTAATGTCACATACCTTGAAAATTCCGCTGAAAATTATCCACGCCAGAATACACTCTAAACTGGAGCTGGATATTAGTGACACTAATTAGTAATTTGGGTTCCGCAATGCTATGGGTACCAGAGATGCATTATTCCCCTTTAACGTGCTGACGCAGAGATGTTTGGATGTTAACCGTCCTCTTTACGTCTGTTTTATAGACTATAATAAAGCGTTTGATAAAGTAAAACATGATCGACTAATCGACTCATGGAAATTCTGAAAACTAAAAACCTAGATGAAAGAGATTTAAGACTAATAACACACCTCTATTACTATCAGCGAGCAATAGTAAGAATTGAAAAAGAAACATCTGAAGAAATGGAAATAAAGAGAGGAGTCAGGCAAGGCTGCATACTATCACCTCTATTATTTAACGCTAATTCTAAAGAGGTAATGCGAGAAACTCTGGAAGATGAAACAGTCGGCATAAGAGTAAATGTAGTCTTAGTTAACAACGTCAGATATGCAGATATGCATATACAGTAATAATAGCCGATAGTTTACAAGACCTGCAAAGACTCATGAGTAAAATAGTAAGGTGTAGTAGGGAGTACGGACTCTCTCTCAATATCAAAAAGACGAAGTTTATGAAAATTAGTAAAAACAACCATAATAATAACGAAATCTTGATAGTAAAGGGTCAGCAGATCGATAGAGTAAAAAAGTACACTAACCTAGGAACACTTATAACAGAAAGTAATGACTACACTGCAGAAATCAAAGTCAGAATCGAAAAAGCACGTTCTAATTTTATGAAAATGAAAAAGGTCCTATGTAGCAAATATTTAACAATAGCTCTTAAAATACGCCTAACAAAATGTATACTATACAGTGTACTATACTAAGGAGTGGAATCATGGACGTTAAATGTAGAGACAATGGGACGACTTAACGCATTTGACATGTGGACCTATAGAAGAATTATGATGGTTTCCTGGGTAGATAGAGTTCCGAACAACGAAGTACTGAGAAGAATAGGTAAAGAGAAGGAAGTTGAATTTACAATTAAAGAAAGAAAACTACAGTATCTCGGACATGTGATGCGGGGGGAGAAGTATGGCATCCTGCGACTCATAATGCAAGGAAAGATAGATGGCAGAAGAAGCATCGAAAGAAGACGAATTTCATGGCTGAATAACCTGAGAGAATGGTTTGGATGCAGCTCAAAACAATTATTTAGAGCTACTGCCTCAAATATTAAAAGAGCTATGATAATTGCCAACCTCCGTAGCGGAGATGGCACCTGAAGAAAAAAAAGACTAGGTATTTTTAACTAAAAAACAGTAAAACAATGTTGAAAGTACTTGAAAGTGGAACAACTGGTTGAACTTGCTGCCATTCTAATAATGAAAGAATATTGAATAGAGTGTTTTTACCTTTAGAAGCGTAAACAATGACATGCGGTATGTGATACCCCCAGAAAACTTTACTTCAACGTAGCTGAAAGACTAAACCATACTAAAACTGCAGCAGTTGGGAGGAGATACAATTACACACCACTTAAAGGTACACATAATATGGTCTTATAGGAATCTTTTATAAAACAAATTTTACAACAAAATATATTTTCAGCGAGGCATGGTATACCTAGTGTGACCAACTCCATTTCGGTCGAATCCGGGACAAGGCTGAAAAAAATACCTGAAATCTGGGACTTTTCAATGAAAATCGGGCCATTTTTTTTTTCAGAAGACGATAGTTAAAATACAGAAACGAAAAAAAGTCCACCGATATAAAATGCATGCGTTTTCGATGTGGTATGGTATTAGAATGGAACTCTAGAAATTGTCGACTTTTTTCGTCCCACCAATTCAATTTGATGTGAATTAGATGAATAGCGTATTCAAAATTTCAAAATAGAATTTTACAAAACGTTGAAAATTCGGATGGCCCGGAAGCCTTGTCCGGGACGCCGGGACACGACTTCGTAATTCGGGCCATGTCCCGGATTTTTCGGGCTAGTTGGTCACACTAGGTATACCGCATGTCAGTGGTTCTATTTCCTGAGATGATTCTAGCTGGCACATCCTTTTCATAACTGTTTTCGGCTGTTATCATTGCTCACAAGTATTTGAATTTTGAATTCTTTGACAACTTCGAAATTGTTTTCATTATCGAAATGTGTAACGAAATGAAAATGACACAATCCAATAGTTGTAAACCCCTCCCCCCACCCTTAGGATCATCCTGGTTACACCCTTGGAAAACGATGCATGCACTGGATGCAGGTATGCAGTCCGTTTCAATATTAACATTTGATATGTTTATAAACAATTGAAACTTATTTGAAAAGTCACCTTTTGTACTCCACTATTTATTGCATTCGAAAATGTGTTTCTTTAGTTATTTAAATTAGTCTGTTATTATTGATTGGTAGTGTCACCTTTTATGTATATTATTATAATAATATATTTATATTTATTATATTCTAGAAATATGTTACCACATTTTTAATTAATTGGCAAATCAAGAAATTGTTTGTTAAACTCATTACAGATACCTTTTAAATCAATGTTGAAATCTCAGTTATTATTGATAGTAAATAATAAATGGAACAAAATAATATTTTTTTAAACAAAACTAGAAAAACTTTATAATTTCCATTACCGGTTTTGTATACTATAAATAAAAAGCATAAAATATACAAAAGCATAAAATTCAGACTCACACTCACAATATATCACTTATAGAAACTGGACGTGTTGAAATTTTATTATCGCTAAAAATTGCAACATGTCAATACTCTCTTACCTCCTTACAGTAGGAAGTTTACAAAAAACACCCACCAAGCTTTAATGTTGTTAGTATTCAAAACATTCAAGTTTTCTTGAGAAAAAAACGTGTATTTTGTACAGTCTTTGAAAAATTAAAATAAGATAACATTATCTAACATTGGACAACAAGTGGCTGGTCATCTGCGCGTTAATAGCCCAGTAAATGAACGAGATTACGGCTACATCGTGTAATTTTAAGCATCAACTCTGAATTGCATGAAAATTTGGCTTTAAGTTCTACTTCCCTCCACTTCAAAGTTGAACTTATGCCGTTGGTTGCTTTTACTTAGGGGGTGACAGCCACCCCTTCTCGGGGGTAAAAAAAGCCCGCGTTTAAAATAAGTCCGGAAATAGATAAACTGACTAATTCTAAACCAATTTCGTTCTATAGAGTTTTTTAGTCAATACTTAAAGTCAATACTTTTCGAGTTATTTGCGACTGAATATATGGCAGTTTTTCGCAAATAACTCAAAAACTATTTTATCTAAAAAATATTCTTAGCAAAAGTGTAGCATAGAAAAAAAACGAAAAAAAGTTGTGTATTCGTGAAGTCCATAACCCAACACAAAAAAAGTTGTAGTTCATGAAAAATACGTTTTTATTCGTCAAATTCGAAATCAAATATTTCAACTTGAAATAACCAAAAAATTAAGCATTTCCGGCACAAATTAAGCACAGGAAAAAAACCATTGAAACTTTTTTAAAGTGTTTAAAAAATGCTTCTTTTAAACACCTTAAAAAAATTTAATAAGTTTTTCCCGAAAATTGTTAAATTTTTTGGTTATTTCACGTTGAAATGTTCGATTTGGAATTTGACGAATAAGAACGTATTTTTCATGAGCTACAACTTTGCTTTTACTGAGTTTTTTTATAAGCTACATTTTTGCTAGGAATATTTTTTTCGATAAAATATTTACTTTTTGAGTTATTTGCGAAAAACCGCCGTCTGAAAACGTTGCGATTTTGTCGAAAAATCAACATTTTTAATCGCAAATAACTCGAAAAATATTAAATTTACGTAAAAAACTCTATGGAACGACAGTTACTTAGAATTAGTCAATTTATCCATTTCCGGACTTACTTTAAACGCGACTTTTTCCACCCCTGAGAAAGGGTGAATGTTACTCCCCAAGTAAAAGAAAATAACGGCACAAATTCGACTTTGAAGTAGAGGGTAAGTAGACGCTAAATCCAAATGTTCATGCAATTCGGAGTTGACCCTGAAAATTACACTCGAAGACGGCCTATGTCTATACTACTCTATACTGTTCAAAACTGAGCTATAAATAGAAAAGAAAGTTTGATGAGAGACATGGAATAGGTGCTGTCGGGTAAAAAATTTAGTTGTGATCTAAATATTAAGAAAATTTCTTCTTCTTCTTCTTCTTCTTCTTCTTCTTCTTCTTCTTCTTCTTCTTCTTATTTTTGTTTAGACATGACTCTGTCTATTTTTTTCAATGTGCCTCTAGTAAGTTGTCGTTCCATCCTTTTCGTGGTCTTCCCACTGATCTTTTTTCTATTGGGGAACCGTTTCTCGCCGTCCTTACTACTCTATTTGTTGGTATTCGGCTTATGTGGTCGTTCCATTCTACTCTTCTGTTTGTTACTCAGTTATTAATGTTATCCACCTTGGATCTCCGTCGTATAGGTATCTGTGCTTATAGTTCTCTCCCATAGAGTCTTATTTAACATCGATTTTTCGAAGGGCTTTCATCTGTGCTGTTTCTAGCGTTCTTTTTGTCCTCTCTGTATCAGGTCGTATTTGTGCCGCATATTTTGTCTTAAAAATTTTGACCATAGCTCTGATGATGGCTTTGTAAGCCGAAAGCGCTCAGCTAGGAATTTAAAATAGCTTTACACACTTAACAAAATACAAGTTTTTCCCATTTTTTCACTTGTCAGAAGTGTGTACAAAAACATATCAGTGTTTTCAATTTTCAATTTTGTCTATCTCAGTTTTTCAGCTTGTTTTTGGTCTTCCTTTCTTTCTTCTCTAGGGCTGTTTACGTAGCTATTGCTTTTCCACCTCCTCTATGATTGTCCTTTGGACACCAATGATCTTTTCTACTCGGTAGTTTCCCACTCTGTCCTGCTAAGTTATTTAAGATGTCCACCTTCATAATTAAAGTCCGGATTATAAACATGACAGAGAGGTCAAAATAAGCACATATATAAGCAAAAAATGTCGCAAAAATAAGCAAAGTTTTTATGAGATAAGCAAGATTCAAGAAAAAAAAACGTGTAAGTAAACATGGATATAATGATATAAATATGAATAAAGGACCCTAACCTTAAATTACATTTATTTTTAATTATCGTATTATTAACAATAAATAAAAATTACCAAAATGTTAAGCTATAATTTTATAGCTTATAATAATTGTTAAAAAAATCGAAAAATAATTAACATGTTAATATATTTTTTATTTATGGCCATTAACATAAAAACAACTAACAATAATATGTTTTTTAAAATGTTTTTGTAAAAAAATATGTCTTCTATCTGTATACATTATATTTATACGTAAAAAAGGTTCTTGCAACATCTGCAGATGTGATTGGTGCGTATTTAAATTTAGACAAATATACCGGTAAAATTTTACAACAATGTAATAAATTTGGGCTGCCTGCAGACAAATATTAGTTTATTACATGACAGGAATAACGATGGATTTTCCCGCTTATCTCCTAAGCCTACGGGATTAAAATTCTTATGGTTTATTGAATTATTAGAGTTTTATGGCTCTGTATACTTCATAGAATTTCGACAGGAAGTAAAAAGCAAGTTTCACTATAGTTTGTCATAAGAAGTAAAATAAACAAAGATAAGCAACGTATCTTTAAAAGAAGCATTTTTAATAAAAATGCTAATTATAAGCAAAAAAAGCAAAAAAAAAGCAAAATGGTTATAATCCGGACTTTATTTATAATACTCAATATTTTTCTTTATAGTTTTTATGCAATTTATTCAGTATATCTTCTATATCCGTATTGGTCCTCATTTGATGTTTTCGTTTCGATATTGGTTGGTTTCACTTCTTTCACTTATTGTTGTTTATTTGGAAGGAACCTATTAAAGTTCCCACTTTTTTTATGTCACAAAGTTTTCCCAGTTTCCTAGTAAAGAGTACCCAAAACTTTCCCTCGTACTCGTATCTGCTGATACATTATCAGTGTGAAACCGGTAACCGTTCATTTGCTTAATGAAATTCCATGGAATTTAACAGAATACCTTCAACTGGCACTTTCTGTATAATCGACAAGTATATTAATTAGAGGTATGTATAGTTGTCTTTAAAAAGTTGCTAATCGTTACGCAATAACATGTTGCCATAATAAATATTAATCGACATTTTCAATAAACGCATTAATACCTTGCACTTTTATATTTGTTTCGATAAGCAGCCGGAGCAGGTTGGTCTCTATTTATACAGGGTATCTGAAATATCGAATTATTAATTTTTTATGTAAATTTTTTTATATCACCTATTTCCGTGTTAACACGTTCGGCGCCCATAGAAAATCAATGTAGGTCTCCAAATCCCAACACCTTAAATTGCTTAAAAATAGTTTTTATTGCTTAGGTTTAATGAGTTATGTATGCAATATGTATGTATATTTTTTTTACTTGGGGGAATAAAGTTAGTGCCGTATATGTGACGGCGTGCGCCCTCTACATAAATGGTTATAACGCAGGGCCCACTGACGTATGGGTAACGTCACTGGTATTTTATATATAAACTGTTTGATTTTGATATAAACAAAACCTGCCTTGAACCCTTTTTAATGTTTGATTTTGGTTTTATTTGTCACCAATAATATAGTTATTTTCCTAACAAGTGCAGAAAGTCATTCTTTTCCGCACGCGACTGCAGTTTGCCGAACGACGCGAAGCGGGAGTTCGACAAGCAGTCGAGTGCGGAAAAGAGACTTTCTGCAAGAGTTAGGAACAATATTTTTTCTAAGAGTCTTTAAAAAATTACCAAATCTTAATCAATTAATATGAAAATACATACACAAATTAATTCTTTGACAAGGTTGTCAAAACCAAACTTTTAATATAATTAGTTAGCATGACGACGATCTTGGTTTTCATGACGATGATTCAAAACGACTGTTATTGTCTACCGATTTGACTTTCGAATATTATGTCAAAATAATTTTATTTTATCGAATTGTCGCGTTAATTTCATTAAAACAGGAACACAATAAGATATATTTGAAATAAATTAGTAAATAATATCTATCTAAATATTAGTTTATTGCATGTATTATAATTACTTTAAGTTTATAACATATTTAAATTAACACGCGTGCGGAAAAGTAAAAACCGCGTGCGGAAAAGTAACACGCGTGCGGAAAAGTGAAACTTTCTAAACTAAAATGCGTGCGCGAAAGTAGACATTTTTGCACGCTCGTAGAAAAAAATATAAATAGAACAAATGACACAAACTAAAAATCATACCTAGTAATATTATAACTTTAAATAAAGTGAAAATTAACAAAAAAAATGTTCTATATACACAATATACAGTAAATACTGTGCACAAAAAGAAACACACGTTGTACACATTGCACACCAAGAAAGAAGTTCAGGTTCGTTCATGATATTGTTTGAAGCAGGGCTCTAGACATAAACCTGGGTTTCCGGAACAAGATTTACAAAAAAATAAAATCTCTTTGTGAACACCATTCTTTGAACAAAAGCGGCATCGCTCCATCAATCTCCTACCACTTGGGTTTTTTGGGCACTTAGGTGGAAGATAAGAATGAGAATTTTCAGCGACGCTTGTGTCATGACCTTCATCTTTTTTTGTTTAAAGTAACGCTTCTATAATGGATAAGGGAAAATCGAACAATGGCATTTTGGGTTTAGATGAATATTTGTTATATACCTAGCATCCATGAGTTGTGAATCATCATATCAATCAGGTGAACACCTACTTTCTTATACCATCTAAGTGTCTTTATATTTTATGGATAATAAGACATCATCTGATCTTGTAAATCTATTCCTGACATATACCGATTGTATTGAACAATCGGTCTAGGTTTAATTTTTTTGTCCGTGTAGCGTCCTCCAAAACGTTTTCGTGCTCGGTTGTGATGTATAGCACCTGTCTTTAATCTCTCCATTTACCAACACACACGTTTCCACAATTACGTTGCACCATTTCACCAATATTTAATTTTGCCTTAGTCACTCTGGGATTTTCTTTTCTTGCAGCTCGCAGAGTTCCAATGTATAAAGTATATCTAGCCAACAATTGCTTGGAAAGACCAACAGCACTGTAGAAGTTGTCCATGTATAAGTTGTGGCCATTTCCAAAATAATCTGTCATCAAGTGAAGTACAACTTTGTACAACTTTGAAGTACAACCGTGAACTTTGAAGTACACATCATTATTACAATCACAATTATTCTAAATAAATCATGTCTTTTTTATTAGGGATAATGTTACTTCGAATTTTATTACCATCTTATCTACGAAGTATGTAACAAAATTCTGACCCAAGTACACTTTTGTAAATTATAAACACTTACTAAAATTCCCCTGAACCAGTGAGAAAGACTACTACAAACGCCCACTTTATAGGAACTGTTATTTATAAACGTGTTTACGCCGTCACATATACGGCGCGGGCCCTACAATAGAACATGCTAACGCCGTATGTGTCACGGCGTGGGCTCTGAACGTGTTAATGTTATCTTGATCGAAAAACTTCACCTTGCTGGACTGCCAACTACCTCCAAAAACATTATACACTCCTATCTCTCCGATCGGAGATATATCTCAGCAATTATCTTCATCTTCTTTAAGTGCCATCTCCGGGAAAGTGGTCGGCAATCATCATAGCTCACCCCAGAGATGGGGTGGCAACCACCCCCAAGGTTTTAGCGTATGATAGCGGCATGATATAGAAAATGATCCTTGGACTATTCCCTACCTTCTGTGAAAATTTCAAGTAGATCCATGCTGGACGAAAAAATTGCGAGCCAAAATGCTTCATTTCCTCAATAAACTATTGGGGCCGACCGACCGGCTCTGTCCCTTCGTACAGCTGACCGACTATAATAACTTTTATTTATATTTAACTTAGAATGTGTGTACTGATTTTCAGCCTTAGTAAATGGAAATAATTACCTTCGTAGGAAAGTAACTTTGATACCCTCTCAGTAACCCCTGTTCTAAGTTTCTCTTGACCGACCGCAGTATGTTTCTTTACACACTCACAGTAATCAACTGTGAAAAATCTAGCTTTAGTAAATTCAAATAGATTTTTCAGCGCTGAGGGTTGCTCAAAGGCGTATGGAAAGATCTAGGATCTATGTTGTAGAACGTGTCACCAAGCTCAAATGGAACTGGGCAGGACGCATCGCCAGGCTGAAGGACTCAAGATGGACACGAAAGCTAATGGAATGGAATCCAAGAGCAGATAAACGCAGTAGAGGAAGGCCGCCTACACTATGGACAGATGATATCAGGCGGATTAGTAAAACCTGGCAACAATCAGCCCAAAACTGTGGAAACAATTGGGGGAGACTTATGTCCAGCAGTGGACGTAAATTGGTTGGATGATGATGATGATGATGATGAACGATAGTATCTAATATTAAATAATATTGACTATCCAAGACATCTTTGGAATTAAGGGAAATGAAAATGTAGTATGTCAAAGTGTGTAAATAATTTATTTCTTTAGCTGAGCGCTTTCGACATAAACGTCATCATCGGAGCTAATGCTAAAATAAAAAAGAGATCTTGTAAGAAAAAGAAGTACAAAACTCTTTTTTACTTACGTCAAAAATTAAAGAAGTACAGCCACATAGAGGTGTAATCATGTGCATCTTATGAATGTAAATGTGATTTTTTGATTGTAAATGCTAAATTCTTTGTCCTTCGTACAACACCAACCAGTAAAAAAACAAAAAAAACGGCCACATACACGTTGCACAAAAACATAAAAACTTTTTTCATGGTATGGGTTTAGGTATCACCCATCCATTCTTGGCCTAGTAAAGACAGCTGACTGACAAAGCCAATGTCTTTGTAGTTTTTACTACATTTTCATTTCTCTTATTCATTCGAGTGTGTACAAACTTATCAGTCTTTCAACTATCTTTGGACTTTTTCTTGTGTTATAAAAGCTTTACCTTGTTAATAAGGAGAAAATAGCTATTTGTATAGCAAGAGAGCAAAGTGCTACTTTTCCTCCCGAAAATAAAAGGGCAGTAATCATTCAAGGGAGATCAAGTAGATGGAGAAATAGGCTCAAATCATAAAAAGCAACTGGAAAACCCTCTAAATATTAGGAGTGAGAAACTAGAAAATCATTATTAAAAATAAGAAGGAATTGGATATTGACCGTGAAACTCATTTTTAATTTCTTTAATTTCTACATTTTCTTAGTAAATTTAATTGTAGCAATAATCTTGACTTCTGTTTTTACCATTATGATAGACACAAGGAGTGGTAAATTACTTGAGCATTTCGAGAATTTTTTGTCATTTCTTCTATAAGGTATGAGTGTATGAGTTAAATACCCGTGTTGAGCTGCCCCCCCCCCACTTGCAAAAATCAAAAAACAAATAGCCCTGATTTATGAGCTATTTATGAGCTCTCATATTCCGCAAACTAAAAATTTTGAGCTCGTTCCACTGAGCAGCAATTTGATACTTTAGTGGGGGGGGGGGGGTTGAGTCAGCCCCCCCACTACTTAAAAATAGGAATATTGAATCGGTTTTTGCGGCAGAATTACGAGCTATTTATGAGCTCTTGAAATTATATAGTTTCGATTTTTGAGCTCATCCCCTTCACCCCCAAACAACCCTTTAATTGATTTAACATAAGAGAAAAATGCTGAGAAAACTTAAAATATATCGTATTGCGGATATAATTCCTATAACTTATATACTCTAAGAATAAACTATTAAATCACGTGCATTTCGATTATTGAGCTACAACCCCTTCGCAAGAAAACCACCCTATCTTCCCGGCTTAAGAGAAAGTTGTACTTAAAATGCATTAAACTAATTATTTGGCGACGACATATCATTGAATAATTTATAAGCTTCCAAATTACGCGAATTTAGATCAGTAAATTGCAATTTATTTTGTATAGTGCAGTCACTGAAGGTAAAAATCAACGATTACCTTCAATTTCGGTGAACCTTCATCGATTTTCACGAAAATTGGTCAGTGGTTAGAGGATACGTCAAGAAACAAAGGTGACATGGTACCACCTTGCGCCTTTACTCTGAGGGTGGATACCGCCCCTTCTCGGGGGTGAAAATTATTTTATTAAAATAACTGCACAAATCAATAAAAGAACAAATTAAAAGCAAAATTTATTATATAAAGTTAATAAAATAAGTCAATACTTTTTAAGCTATTAAAGATCAAAGATTTTAATTATTCGTGAAAAAAATGCATGTTATGAAGCGGCTTTTCGTAAATCACTGAAAAACTGTAAGTTTTTACAAAAAAGTTAATAGTAGTTTAATTCGTAAAGCTTATATTCTAAGAATAAACTCTTAAATCACGCGCCTTTCGATTATAGAGTTACAACCTCTTCGCAAGAAAACCATCCCACATTCCCGGCTTAAGAGAGAGTTGTAATTAAAATAATTTAAATTAATTATTTGGAGACTACATATCGTTTAATAATTTATGAGCTTGCAAAATATACGCATGTCAATTATTGAATTGTCATTTTCTTTCTATAGTGCAGTCACTGAAGGTAAAAATCAACTATGACCTTCGATTTCGGTAAATCTCCATTCATTTTCACGAATTAACAATAACAACTTGGGGTTTTAACCTGGGGTATATGTCACCTCTTCTCGGGGGTGAAAATTACTTTATTAAAAATAACCCCACAAATCGAGAGAGGGACAAATTGTAAGCAAAATTTGTTATATAATGTGATTAAAATAAATTAATTCTTTTTGAGTTATTAAAATCAAATTAATATTTTAATTTTTGTGAAAGAAAATGCATGTTTTAAAGCGATTTTTCATAAATAACTCAAAAACTGTAAGTTTTTACAAAAAAGTGTTCATCACGAAAATTGAAGCCAATAGAAAATATAATAAATTGCTTACTTGAAAAACCCTTTAATGTTAATTTAAAGTAAGTTATTGGTAATTAAATGTATATTTTTTTCTGCGACTGTTCAAATCTAAGGATTCAAGCTTAAATAACGGGAAAGAGATGCATTTTATAACACTTAGGTACTAAATACTTATTAAAGTACTTAGAAATACCTATCCAAAATGAGCTCCAGAAAAAGTTGATAGCATCAAAATCCGCTCACCAATTTTCGTGAAAATGAATGCAGATTTACCGAAATCGAAGGTCATAGTTGATTTTTACCTTCAGTGACTGCACTATAGAAAGAAAATGGCAATTCAATAATTGAGATGCGTATATTTTGCGAGCACATAAATTATTAACGATATCTAGTCGACAAATAATTAATTTAAATTTAATAAAAAAAAAAATAAAAAATTTAATAAAAAATTTTGGTCTTGGTAAAAGGTATATTATTTTAAAAAGCCCTATAGGGCTACAAACATCGAACAGAACGTTTTCGCTCTAAAAAGAGCATCATCAGTGTTGCAAGAACATGGTGAGCCAACCAAAAAATACGAAGGTCAAAGCCCTTCAAAAATGGACTAAAAGTCACATCAAAATGCTAACATAGCAAATTCCAAAGGATGGATATAATCCCTAAGGATATGGCCCTAGGATAACATATGACTCCCACACGTTGTAAGTGGGTCAAAGGTAACAAATTAGGTCATTATGTTACAAGAGCTGACAGGCAACTCAGTTGCCTGTCAGCTCTTGTAACATAATGACCTAATTTGTTACCTTTGACCCACTTACAACGTGTGGGAGTCATATGTTATCCTAGGGCCATATCCTTAGGGATTATATCCATCCTTTGGAATTTGCTATGTTAGCATTTTGATGTGACTTTTAGTCCATTTTTGAAGGGCTTTGACCTTCGTATTTTTTGGTTGGCTCACCATGTTCTTGCAACACTGATGATGCTCTTTTTAGAGCGAAAACGTTCTGTTCGATGTTTGTAGCCCTATAGGGCTTTTTAAAATAATATACCTTTTACCAAGACCAAAATTTTTTATTAAATTTTACTTGTAATTGATGGTATACAGCCAGCTACAGGAAATTCTTCCTAGTGGATTTTTATAATTTAAATTATTTTAAGTACAACTGTCTCTCTTAAGCCGGGAATATGGGATGGTTTTCTTGCGAAGGGGTTGTATCTCAATAATCGAAAGGCGCGTGATTTAAGAGTTTATTCTTAGAATATAAGCTATACGAATAAAACTACTATTAATTTTTTTGTAAAAACTTACAGTTTTTCAGGGATTTACGAAAAACCGCTTCAAAACATGCATTTTTTTCACGAATAATTAAAATTTTTGATCTTTAATAACTTAAAAAGTATTGACTTATTTTAATAACTTTATATAATACATTTTGCTTATAATTTGGTCTTTTATAGATTTGTGCAGTTATTTTTTATAAAATAATTTTTCACCCCCGAGAAGGGGCGGTATCCACCCTCAGGGTAAAGGCGCAAGGTGGTATCATGTCACCTTTGTTTCTTGAGGTATCCTCTAAAAACTGACCAATTTTCGTGAAAATCGATGAAGGTTCACCGAAATTGAAGGTAATCGTTGATTTTTACTTTCAGTGACTGCACTATATAAAATAAATTGCAATTTACTGATTTAAATGCGCGTAATTTGAAAGCTTATAAATTATTAAATGATATGTAGTCGCCAAATAATTAATTTAATGCATTTCAAGTACAAATTTCTCTTAAGCCGAGAAGATAGGGTGGTTTTCTTGCGAAGGGGTTGTAGCTCAATAATCAAAATGCACGTGATTTAATAGTTTATTCTTAGAGTATATACGCTATAGGAATTATATCCTCAATACGATATATTTTAAGTTTTCTCAGCATTTTTCTCTTAAGTTAAATCAATTAAAGGGTTGTTTGGGGGTGAAGGGGATGAGCTCAAAAATCGAAACTATATAATTTCAAGAGCTCATAAATAGCTCGTAATTCTGCCGCAAAAACCGATTCAATATTCCTATTTTTAAGTAGTGGGGGGGCTGACTCAGCCCCCCCCACTAAAGTATTAAATTCCTGCTCAGTGGAACGAGCTCAAAATTTTTAGTTTGCGGAATATGAGAGCTCATAAATAGCTCATAAATCAGGGCTATTCGTTTTTTAATTTTTGCAAGTGGGGGGGGGGCAGCTCAACAGGGGTGAGTTAAATGCAAGGAGGAGTTTTCCTTGAATTCATCTAATACCTGGTGATCTCTGTTGTGATAATATATTGATGGTTTCCTCATTCTACAAATTTTTTAGCTATTTTTTTCGTCTAATATAATGGTAGGGGAGACCAAGCGGGAATTTTTGCAGTTACTCGAGCGCATCAGATTATTACATGGGGAGAAACCTTGTACCCTGAAAATATACCTCTACCATATATTGGCTCTTAACGTAGGGGAGTTCGTTAATGGGGGGGGGGGGGAGCCGAAAAGAAAATCTATTCTTAGAAAACTCGAAATCGTCAGATTAAGGTAAGGTAAGTTAAGTACATGCAAAACAGTGTTCTTCTTCTTAACGTGCCCTATCAAGTCCCCTTGACGTTGGCGATTAACATGGCGAAACTGTCTCTGTCTCGAGCTATTCTAAATAGGTGTTCTGCTTTCTTTATTCCTGTCCACTCCCGGATATTCTTCAACCAAGAGGCCTGCTTTCTACCAATTCCTCTGCGTCCTTCGATTTTACCCATCATAATAAGTTGAAGAATATTATACCGGTCTCCCTTTACTACGTGTCCAAAATAGGCCAGCTTTCTATATTTGATGTTATCAAGCAGCTCGCGGGCAGCATTTGCTCTCTTAAGGACTGCCACACTTGTCAGAGTAGCCGTCCATGGTATTTTCAGTGTACCTCTGTGCAGCCACATTTCAAAGGCCTCCAAACGGTTAATGGTGGATATTTTTAATGTCCATGCTTCGACACCATACAAGAGGACTGACCAAATGTAGCATTTAATCATGCGCTTTCGAAGTTGAAGTTGCAAGGTATCATTACAGAAGAATGACCTCATTTTTAAAAATGTCGTGCGGGCTATCTCGATTCTACATTTTATCTCTTTATCTGGATCTAGTTGTTCAGTAATATGGCAACCAAGATATTTAAAACTGGGTACTCTTTAAATTATATGACCATCAACATATAACCGTGAATCTTGATGGGCCAAACGGCTAAATACCATGTATTTTGTTTTTGAACAGTTTATATTTAGGCCAAACTCTCTTCCCACTCTGTCAATGGCATTTAAAAGGTGTTGTAAACCATTCATATCATCACTTAAAATAACTTTATCGTCTGCATATCTGATTGTATTTATCACAATTCCATTAACCTTCACACTCCATTCCAAATTATGCAGCGCTTCCTTAAATGTTCTATCTGAATACAAATTGAACAACAGTGGGGACAGTATACAACCCTGTCTGACGCCTCTTTGTATTTTGCATATTTCTGTTGATTTTCCATTTATGCAAGCTGTCGCTGTTTGACGCCAGTATAATTTTTCTATGATTCGTACATCTTAACTATCAACTCCTTTATCCTTTAGTATTTTAATTAATTTGTGATGTTGTACTCGATCAAAGGCCTTCTCATAGTCAATAAATACAGCAAAGACGTCTTTTCTTTGATCTCGGCATTTCTGCAATAACACATTTAGTGCAAAGAGTGCGTCCCGGGTTCCCAGTCCATTTCTGAAGCCAAATTGTGTTTCATCCTGGTCTTCTTCACATTTATCTCTGATTCTACTGTGGATGATACGTAGAAAGATTTTCAAGGTGTAGCTCATAAGGCTTATCATTCTATAGTCGCTACAGTTTTTCGGACGTTGTTTTTTTGGTAGGGTTATGAATTAGGACTTTAACCAATCTTCAGGGATATCACCAGTCGAATAAACATCATTGAAAAGTTTGACTAGTATTCCAATGTTTTCCTCATTTATGAGCTTTAACATTTCTGTAGGTATGTTGTCGGGACCAACGGCTTTCTTGTTATATATATTTCTAAATATAAATATATCTGCTATATATATTTCAAAAATCTAACGATTTGATCGGGGCGTAAGGAAATAGGGGAGTCCCAAAGTTTCACAAGAAAAAAGCGAATATTTCGCAAAATGATTGACAGATCGAAAAACTAAAAAATACGTACTCAATATTTTTCAAAAATCTATCGAATGGTACCAAACACGACTTTCAACGGAGAGGAGTGGGGGGTAAATTTAATATTTTAAATAAGGTATCTGAAGGTAATATCGCCAAGTTAAGGTTTAGAATTTGTTTGTTAGATAGTGGGTCATATTAAAAAAGATGTCACAACGTGAGCTATTCAATGAACTACTTGAAATTGCGTTGAATCCACTAAAATAATAACTTGGATATTTTTACACATTTACTGGACAATTTAAAAAAAAGTCATCTTTGGCGATATTTCCAACCCTCGTTGGCAATATCGCCAACCTATTATTTCGAATGCAATACGGTCTAACAATTGAACAATATACTTCAAAATGATATAATTGGTGAAAAATACCAATAAGTAAGTATTTAAGAACAATAAGATTTTTGTACCATAATCTGGAGTAGTTAGCATATCTGAAAATGAAGTGTCATGTTTTTTTTCATCTGATGTTTCTATCTCACTTAACTCTATCTATATAATCAGAATCACTGTTGCTTGTCGATGACTCTACGGCAGAGCGCTTTTTAATTTTTCCAACCTTCGACGTATCTGGAGAAGGTTGCCAAGGCAACCTTTGGACTTGGCGAAATTACTGACATGCACATAAATTGTTTGTAATTTGGTTTTCGAAGATAAGCAAAACTATCTTAAAAATCTGAATGCATAATTTTATTCCTTAAAAAACAAAGTACAAATCACTGAAATCAAATAATATTACTCATCAATAACGCCGCTCCGATCTAATAAGCACAAAAGATGTAAAATTATAAACGACAAAATTATAGACACCGCTGGCCAATCTAAGGTAATCGCAAACATGATCACGTGATTTAGAATATTATGAGGAACATATCCATGTCGCCATTGATTATTTAACAAACGTACTTTCTGAGAAATCACGAGTTGGCGATATTACCAAGCTGGCGTTATTACCTGCACATACCTTACGAATCCCGCGATATTTCGCGAACTGAACGTCAGATCGAAAAACTGGAAATTACACTTTGGTTTTAGGACCTACTCTTCACAGCCCAATCGGTCCCCAAAGCACTCGAGTGACTGCACATTTAGCATACTTTGCTCCCCTACCATAAATAACTTACTAGGATTAAAAACCAAATTCTTTCCCGTAATACCCAGTGACTATTACACAAACAAACAGTAGTACTACGGCATTCGAGAATAAAAATAACCTTTTCTCGTGCCTTTTTCCTTTTAGGGAGATCGTGGTCCACTAAAAGCCAACCACGGTGGCTGTGTACGTGGGATAGGCCGCTAAATAGCGTCTAATTAGTGTGAGAACGAAGTGAATGTTTGAAATTGTGGTACCGTACCACTCCCAGATTCACACTTGATTCTGAGACAATGCGCTACGAGTGAGACGTTATACCTTCTTGAAACGCAACCCTTCAATCGAGTGACATTTGAGTGGTTTCTAGGGTGTTACGTTTTGTTTAAGTTAGTTAAAAGAGAAAAGGGATGTTTGATTATTGACAGTTTAACATACGTCGTGAAGCTACATCTACATTTCTTATTAAAACAAAAAGTTGCTTGTATTTGTATAACTCGTGACTATGAATTCAATAATTTTGATAATATGAGAAGAAGTTTTTTTCTTCTTTTATGGCCTTTGGGAACTGCGCCCATCTAGCCAGCAACACTTCTTAAAATCAACGCCTAACCAAACCTACCATACGCCAAGACCATTACGAATCCAATCGAACAATCAAGGGTAGGGAAGGGAAAAAACTTTTTGCACCCAGGGGGCGTTCAGGGTGGCTAACCACAGACTAAGTAGAAATACGGGGTATTATTACCAGGGAGATAAGGCAAAGGTAGCAAAGCTAAACCTAATCTAAAGTTTCAATTTACACGACTTAACATAATCTAGAAGGATTCTAAAGATTGACCGTTTATTCAAAGCTAGTAAGTTCATCACATTATATGGGGGATAAATGTTTTTTTGCAATAGCTGCATATTCAATAGATTGGAAAAAATGTCACATGGAAAAAATATATGATCCAAGTCACTTATTGTATTGCAATTTTCGCACAAATCCGACTGTATTACATTGATTTTGTATACAGTGCGCTGGAATAAGTGTTACCCCCCTTATTAACTTATTTATTTTTAGCACATAAGCAAAACGCTTGGAGAGGACGATTTTTAAAATAATCATAGTATATTATAGCATCCATGTTTCGAACTTTACGCGATCCCTCTTCAGGAGGCAGGCACAACTTTGATTTTTTAAATGGGAAAGTACATGATGTGACACCTCATTTAAAAGCTTTTTAAATACTGATTACAAAAATGAATAGAATAGAATAGAATAGAATTTATTTCATCAAATATACAAAATTTCTTTTGTTTTTGACGAGTCAAAAGAGTACGTACCTACATTATAAAATTTTGACAAAATTTAAAAGATAAATATTATCAATTATAATGAACAGATATACAAACAGGTACTAACAAATTTAAACAATTTAACACACTATGTAAAAACGTAAAGACATGAAATAAACTTAAAAACATGAAATATCGTCATAATCGGCAAAAAAACCCTGACCAAACTAGTGTACTTATTATAATGTATTATAAGCGGTACCTAAGTACTCTGTCTTTGTGTAAAAACAATGTTTTAAAAAGTGTGATTTTATTTTATTTTTAAACGACTGTAAATGAAGACTTTTTACTTCATCTGGCAAAAAATTGTATAAACTAACATCAGTTGAGTTTTTTATACTTTTCGTCAACCTAAAACGTTGTGCTCTAATCGCTCGATCTTGTATGGTGATCATGGAAGTTGGAGTTTATGTTAAACTTACTTTTGTTGGAATGAATTTCAATCAACGTCTCATATATATAGAGTGAAGGTAGTGACATAATACCTAACTTCTGAAATAAAGGTTTACAGTGTTCCCTATACTCTGCTCCTGCAAGTATCCTCACTACTTTCTTTTGTAACTTAAAAATTCTGTCTGCGTGACAAGAGCCACCCCAAACAGTTATTCCGTACTTTAAATGGCTATGGAACAGTGCAAAGTAGATCATTTTAAGGGTACTTTTA
This sequence comes from Diabrotica virgifera virgifera, assembly GCF_917563875.1. Classification (NCBI taxonomy): domain Eukaryota; kingdom Metazoa; phylum Arthropoda; class Insecta; order Coleoptera; family Chrysomelidae; genus Diabrotica; species Diabrotica virgifera. The sequence goes on along the minus strand of NC_065443.1, from coordinate 283,385,981 downwards.
GGGATCATAAAAACTAAGTTGCGTATCAAAAATATAGTTGTAGCAAGTTTAGAACTTAAGTAGTCTGTATGAGCACTCCAGTCCAAATTATCATCTAGGAAAATTCCTAAGAGTTTAACACTATTTCCTAAGACATACTTCCGGTCAGAACTAAACATCAAATTCTGATTTTTGTCTTCATTTAGCTTCAGACCATTATGCAAAATAATGTATAATACTTTAATCTTTTTTAAGGGTGTAGGCGCAAAATTTCGTTCGAATTATTTTTAAACGCATTTATTTTTTTCGAATCCTGAGAAAACTAATAAATATTTGCAATTGGATATGGTAATTGAGTCAATACTCGCAATCTTTAGTTTGTATTTTTATTAGTTGTTACATAATCGTGGGGCAACCGGTTTCGAGTCTTACAATATATGACTCATCATCAGGCCCAGTACAAAAAAGTCTTCTCAATACAAACTACAAGCTAAAAAACACAAAACGAGAGACATGTACACATATATACAGGGTGTCCCGAAAAGATTGGTCATAAATTATACCACACATTCTGGGGTCAAAAATATTTCGATTGAACCTAACTCACCTTAGTACAAATGTGCTTATAAAAAAAGTTACAGCCCTTTGAAGTTACAAAATGAAAATCGATTTTTTTGAATATATCGAAGACCATTAGAGATTTTTTGTTGAAAATAGACATGTATCATTATTATGGCAGGAACATCTTAAAACAAAATTATAGTGGAAATTTTCCACCCCATAAAAATTTTATGGGGGTTTTGTTCCCTTAAACCCCCCCAAACTTTGGTGTACGTTCCAATTAATTCATTATTGTGGTAACATTAGTTAAACACAACGTTTTTAAAACTTTTTTGCCTCTTAGCATTTTGTCGATAAGCCAGTTTTTATCGAGATGCGGCTTCTTTTTTAATATGTTTACACAAAAATTTTAAGGGAGTTTTGTTCCTTTAAACCCCCCAAATATTTGTGTACGTTCTAAATAAACTATTATTGTGGTACCATTAGTTAAATACAGTATTTTTAAAACTTTTTTGCCTCTTAGTCTTTTTTTGATAAGTCACCTTTTATCGAGATGTGGCTTCTTTTTCAAAATATACCCAAAAATGTAAATTATAAATAAATTTTCAGATTATTAACAGGTCGCTACAATCGTACTTAACCATATACATATATGTGGTGGATTCGACAAATATTAAAAATATCTCGATAAACACTGGCTTATCGAAAAAGTACTAAGAGGCAAAAAAGTTTAAGAAACATTGTGTTTAACTAATGGTGCCACAATAATAATTTAATTGGAACGTACTCAAAAATTTGGGGGGGTTTAAGGGAACAAAACCCCCATAAAATTTTTATGGGGTGCACAAATTTAACTTTAATTTTTTTTTAAGATGTTGCTACCATAAGAGTGCCACATGTCCATTTTCAATAAAAAATTTTTAAGAGTTTTCGATGTATGAAAAAAAATCGATTTTCATTTTGTAACTTCAAAGGGTTGTAACTTTTTTTGTGTGCACTGTTGTATATAGGTAAGTGAGGTTCAATCAACCTAATTTTGATCCCAGAATCTGTGGTATAATTTATGACCAATCTTTTCGGGACACCCTGTATAAAACATAAAAACAACTTTGTCTTGGTTTTAATCACACACCATGAAGCCAAGCAACTGTGTAGTATTGAACTCAACCTTCCATAGTATGTAAAAATGAGACCTATTGTCATTGGGAGCGACCAATCTGATGAAAATTGCTTGGTATATAATTTTAATAAATATACTACCATCATTCCTCAACTAGTTAAGGGATGATGGAGTTCTGACAAGATAGTATGCGATCAAAAGACATAATATAAAGTTATTAGTAATTGGTATGTACTTACATAACAGCCATTGAAACTGTTCCACAGCTAAAGATGTACATGCAGTCACCAGCTCCCATAAGGATAGTTGATCGATCAAACAACCTTTAGTCTCTTATATTGTAAGTTCCACATGGAACACAACTTACAATATAAGAGACTAAAGGTTGTTTGATCGATCAACTATCCTTATGGGAGCTGGTGACTGCATGTACATCTTTAGCTGTGGAACAGTTTCAATGGCTGTTATGTAAGTACATACCAATTACTAATAACTTTATATTATGTCTTTTGATCGCATACTATCTTGTCAGAACTCCATCATCCCTTAACTAGTTGAGGAATGATGGTAGTATATATATTAAAATTATATACCAAGCAATTTTCATCAGATTGGTCGCTCCCAATGACAATAGGTCTCATTTTTACATACTATGGAAGGTTGAGTTCAATACTACACAGTTGCGCTTGGCTTCATGGTGTGTGATTAAAACCAAGACAAAGTTGTTTTTATGTTTTATATATATATGTGTACATGTCTCTCGTTTTGTGTTTTTTAGCTTGTAGTTTGTATTGAGAAGACTTTTTTGTACTGGGCCTGATGATGAGTCATATATTGTAAGACTCGAAACCGGTTGCCCCACGATTATGTAACAACTAATAAAAATACAAACTAAAGATTGCGAGTATTGACTCAATTACCATATCCAATTGTATAATGGACTCGCATTGGCAACCCTTTCATCATTTAATAAATATTTGTGAAAAATTTAAACGCAAAATGAAAGATTACATTATTATTGAGAGCTGAAAGTACCTTAGAATAAACACGAAGTTTCTTTTGAATGATATATTTGAAATTAAAAATCAGACTAAATTTTCTCTTTTTTTCACCCCTGTGACTTATTAAAATAATCATTATAGAAGTTCTCAGGGACTCTCGACCCTCGATAACACTGTAATATTTTATTCTGCGTTTAAATTTTTCAAAAATACGAGTACTTATTAGTTTTCTTAGGATTCGAAAAAAATAAATGCGTTTAAAAATAATCCTAACGAAATTTTGCGCCTATGCTCTTAAAAAGAATTAAAGTATTATGCATTTTTGTAATCAGTATTTCAAAAGCTATTAAATGAGGTGTAACAAAATGTACTTTCCCATTTAAAAAAAATTAAAGTTGTGCCTGTCATTTGAAGAGGGATCGCGTAAAGTTCGAAACATTGATGCTAGAATATACTATGATTATTTTAAAAATCGACCTGTCCGAGCGTTTTGCTTATGTGCTAGAGATAAATAAGTTAATAAAGGGGAGTAACACTTATTCCAGCGCACTGTAGATGCGCGGGATAATAGGCATGGCCAAATTTTAGTCGAGAGATAAGTAACAATATCGTGTCTTAAAAAATCAAAATTTTTATGCCAATAATCTGTCGGGATTTTAGAATGTAAAAGAGCATACCTTGTCGGATAATTTATACAGTATTGATTCCATTGAAGTTTCCAGTTATCATCTTAGTCTGGCTTTACTTATGGTTATACATTCTTGAAGTCCAATATCATTCAATGTTTCTCCGCCACTGAAAATGCTGTCTTTTGCCAACTGATCTACTTTTTCATTATTTTCAAGACCAATATATTATGAGCTTTTATCCACGTCCACGTGAATACTATATTACGCTGCATAGTTGTTAGATTAGATAATAGTATTTTTAATTCTTTGATGTAGGGATTTACGTTAACAGAATTTTCGCCTAGTTGACTAGAGAAACTTTTTAAAACTGATAATAGTCCTGTCGCCAGGGGGGGTACAACGGCCTCGTTAATTCAGATGGACTTACTCAAGTTTTTTTTATGTATTTTGACCCGTAGAACACGAATTTTTTGGGTAACAGTTGATCCGAATGTCGATAAGATTGTTATAGACCAAGAACTTGAGGAATCAAATAACAGCGATTTTTGGCAAAACAAAACAATATTTTGTATTTTTTGGGCCATTTTAAGTAAAAAATATTTTTACAAGTTTTTTCGTAGGATGCACAGTTTTCGAGATAAACGCGGTTGAACTTTAAAAAAATCGAAAAATTGCAATTTTTGAACCCGAATAACTTTTGATTAAAAAATAAAATAGCAAGTCTGCTTACCGCATTTGAAAGTTTAAGTCAAATTATATCGGTTTTGATTATTTGCATTGGTAAAAATTTATTTTTTTATTGTTTAACAAAGCTATAAACACGTAGGGTTTCCCGTGCTTTTACATGCGTTTTAACGCATGTAACGTAGAAATAGTCTTGATTGCACTAGTACCTATTCTACCTACTCGTTCGATTTTAAATGAGAAATCATAGAAACATCACTCACGCACTAGTTGTTTGTAGCTTTGTTTAACAATAACACAATAAATTTTTAGCAATGCAAATAATCAAAACCGACATAATTTGACTTGAACTTTCAAAGGCGCTAAGCAGAATTGCTATTTTATCTTTTAATCAAAAGTTATTCGGGTTTAAAAATTGCAGTTTTTCGATTTTTTGAAAGTTCAACCGCGTTTATCTCGAAAACTGTGCATCCTACTAAAAAACTTGTAAAAATATTTTTTGCTTAAAATGACCCAAAAAATACAAAATATTGTTTTGTTTTGCCAAAAATCGCTGTTATTTGATTCCTCAAGTTCTTGGTCTATAACAATCTTATCGACATCCGGATCAACTGTTACCCAAAAAATTCGTGTTCTACGGGTCAAAATACATAAAAAAAACTTGGGTAAGTCCATCTGAATTAACGAGGCCGTTGTACCCCCCCTGGCGACAGGACTATAATGAGTCGGATAATATGTTTATTTGTTTTAGATTTTTATTTTCGGCGTATTGGCATGCTTTTATGATAGCTATGGTTTCTGCTGAAAATAATGATATATTGGAATTAAGTTTAAATTTTTCTTTAACATCTAGTGATGGTATATAACAGGAACAGCCCAACCATCACTTTGTTTTGAAGTATCGGTATATGTATATTTGTAGGTGATTAGGGTATTTTGCAGTATAATCATTAAGGGTAGTTTTGCTAAGTGTGTGAAGTTCAGAATATGAGGGAATTAGAATGTGAAGAAGTTAAAAGTCTTTAAAGAGATTTTCTTCTTCAGATTATATCGCCTCCTTTCATTCGAATGCTTTTTGTTTCGAATGGTGACAAATCAAATTTGGACCCGAAGAATTATTATTTTTCTTCTGATTTCTAGAAAACCCCCGTTTCGATTTCTTATGTGACTCTGGCTCTGATCATGCTCCTCTAGAATATTTCTTGGATTTTTTCGGAAATAATGTACGTGTTTTCGCACCTGCATTTTGTAACGACACTAAAATCATTTGACTATATTATGATTCCGGAATGATTGAATGGGTGTGCAAAAGCGTACTACCTAGTTACCATAAACTGAAATTGAGTTGAAATATCTTTCAATATACGCCTTTTTAACAAAGGTGTTATTGAGTATCTAGTTACATGTTAGTAACAAGTAAACAAAATGGGAAAAGGTTTTTAACTTTTAGTCTCACATGAAATTAAAAGGTCTTTAATTTACTTACCAACGGAACATATAACTTTAAGACAATTTTGTTTTTGTTTTATTGGTCATAAGTTTATTATTTTGTAATTAGTTGTTTATTGTAAAAGATCAAAGTACATTTGCACCAGCTAAAAATGAAATCCGTTTTTTTATTATTTTGTATCAATTGTTTATAAAATGCGTAATAATATTGAGCTTTAAAGTTATATTTTTATCTACTACTACATATTGTATTTTGTGTTGTTTACAAAATCAGTCACAAATTAATTTTTTTCTACGGCCGTGCTAAAAGAGCCACTTTCACGCACGCATTTCGTTTCCGAAAGTTGCACTTTCCCGCACGGCGTAAGGGAAAGTAAAATACCTTGTAATCTAATAGTATACTATAATATATTATAATACATGCAATAAACTAATATTTAGATATTATTTACTAATTTATTTCAAATTTATCTTATTGTGTTCATGTTTTAACGAAATTAGCGCATAATATTTAAAAGTCAGATCAGTAGATAATTACAATGGTTTTGAATCGTCGTTATGGTAACCAATATCGTCGTCGTGGTAACCCATTATATTGAAAGCTTGGTTTTGACAACCTTGTCAAATATGTAATTAATTTGTGTATTTTCACTTCTAAATAAAAATTGATATAACTCTATTTTTTGTGGTTTTTTTCCAAACGTACGGCCCTAGAAAAAATATTGTTCCTAACTCATGCGGAAAGTGTCTTCCCCGCACTGGACTGCTTGCCCGAACTCCGCTATCGCGTCGTTCGGGTCAACGGCAGTCTCGTGCGTGAAAGTATCACTTTCCGAACTAGTTAGGAAAATAACTATTTTCTACGTTGGAAAACTTTTAAGATCAAATGTTACTATACATACAAACAAGCATACGTACTCATTGCCATTGTGGTAGGGGAGCCCAAGCGGGGATTTTTGCAGTTACTCGAGCGCGTCAGATTATCACATGGGGAAAAACCTGGTACCGTGCAGATGTACCTCTACCATATATTGGCTCTTAACACAGGGGAGATCTTTAAGGGGGACCCGAAAAAAAAATCTATCCTTAAAAATACTCGAAATTGTCAGATTAAGATAAGGTGAGTTACATAAGTAGGTGCAAAAGAGTGTATATTTAAAAAATCGATTTAAATATTTAAAAACGATTTGAGCTTTAGCGAGTTTGAGCGAAAAAAAAAGGAAATAAGCGAGTCAAAAACTTTCCCAAAAAAAAGCGAATATTTCGCGAAATGAACGTCAGATCGAAAAACTAAAAAATACGTAACCCGTATTTTTTAGTTACCCCCCACCCAAAGAGGGGTGGGGGGTAAATTTAAAATTTTAAATACAAACCCCGCGATATTTCGCAAAATAAACACCAGATCGAAAAACTGCAAAATACATTTATTCAATATTTTTGAAAGATCTATTGAATGGTACCAATCACGATCCCCCGCGGATGTGGGGTGGGGGGTTACTTTAAAATCTTAAACAGGAGCCCCAAATTTTTATTGCAGATATGGATTCTTTACGTAAAAATAACCAACTTTTATTCGAAACATTTTTTCGAATTATGGATAGATGGCGCTATAATCGGAAAAAAACCATTGTTGAAAATGGAAAATTAAATTAAAAAATGGAAAGTCCCCACTAAAAGGGGTTTTTTTGGTTTTAGGACCTAATAATCACAACCCAATAGGTCCCTATAGCGCTCGAGTTACTGCAAATTTAACACACTTTCCTTCCCTGAAGTAAAAAATTATTCACATGCAATTTATCAACACAATAAAACTGCATCGATTAAAACAAAGATTTTAATATTTGACTGATAAAGGAAAAATCCCCAATAGTTGGCTTAATACCATAGGGTTACGCCAGCCTTACTACGCCCCTGATTGAACTTCGCGGCATCCGATGATTCGATCTGCAGGTTTTAACGGCGCCGAGAAAACTCCACGGATTTCTGGGAGCTTTCGAAGATCGAGACAAGTGTATGCATATAAGAGAAAGTAGAATCTAAATAAGTCAAAATACAAATTTATGCGATTATGGTCGTACATCTCTCTAAGACATTGCTTTATAGATTCCACTTATCCAGGTAGTTTTCGGTCTGCCCCTTTTTCTTTTTTCCGTGGGTTGCCATTCCATTATCAACTTTGGGAGTCGATGTTCCTCCATTCTTTGTACATGGCCATACCAACAAAGTTGCTTTTCTTGGATTTCTTCTATTAGTTTTATTATTACTCTATTATTTATTTTTCTATTATAACTCGTTCATTCGTTATATGTGAGACTCTAGAGATGCAGGCCGATCTTCGCCAGAAGTCCAGTTCCAGTGCGAGCGAGTTCTGTTCGTTTATTCAGTTGCCAGGTTTTACATCCATACAGTAGCAAGCAGTTAAAGATGCTATTATAGCTGTGTTTTCTTTTCTTTTGATATGGTTTTTGACCAAAGTAGTGAGTTCAAAGCTCCTATTACTTCCTTTCCTTTTATAATCCTATCCTCTATTTCGAATTCTGTCCTTCCACTTTCTTGGATTCTCGTTCCAAGGTATACATAATCAGAGCTCGATAACCGTATCATTCTCTAGTCGTAACTCATTTTTCTGTTCTCCGATACACGTACAGGGTGTTTGGTAAAGAATGGGCCATAGCTTAACCTTACATTCCTGAGGTTAAAATAGGTCGATTTAAGCTAACTTACCTTAGTACAAAAGTTGATAATAACCGAAATACAGAGTCTCAAAGTTAAACTTTTATTTTATTTATGTTTGAATATTTCCTGACAGGCATGCGACAACAACACGAAATTTGGTAAGAGGTGCTAGTACTATACACTGTACACCCTACTAAATTATGTTAAACAAACGTTTCTGGCTACTATCAGAGGCGTACGACGGTGGAACGTGAATGGTTAACCCATCCCAAATTCTACGCCCCTGGTGGAGTTGCTATTTTAGTGCAATTTTTTATTCTCCAAAACTCTTTACAATAAAGCCATTAGTTTTCGAGATATTTGAAGCTAAAAACGAAGTCCCATAATACATTATTCAAAATAAGTGTGCCTTTTCATTTTTAACTTCAAGTATCTCGAAAACTAATGACTTTATCGTTACGAATGAAGAGTATATTATTTGCATAGGAAGTATTGGAGAATCCAAAAATTATGCTAAAATAGCAGTTTCATCAGTGGCGTAGAATTTGGGAAGGGTCAACCATTCACTTTCCCCTGTCGTACGCCTCTGGTAGTAGCCAGAAACGATTATTTACCATAAATTAGTAGGGTGTACAGTGCCTACACTTTCTGCCAAGTATGACACGGATATGTCAAATTATTTTAAAGTATTATTTTTTTTAATAATCTCTTCTTTATTTAAAACTTTAAGAACTATGTGTGCCCGGTACTATAAAACTATTTCACACTTTCTTATGATACTTGGCAGAAAGTGTAGGCACTGTACACCCTACTAAATTATGGTAAATAATCGTTTCTGGCTACTACCAGAGGCGTACGACAGGGGAAAGTGAATGGTTGACGCTTCCCAAATTCTACGCCACTGATGAAACTGCTTCTTCTTCTTCTTCAAGTGCCGTCTCCTAATCGGAGGTTGGATATCATCATCACTATCTTTACTCTATCCACCGCTGCTCTAAAGAGTTCTATAGAACTGCATCTAAACCAGTCCCTTAAATTCTTTAACCATGACACTCTCCTTCTTCCTATACTCCTTCCGCCTCTTATCTTTCCCTGTATTATCAGTCTTAGCATTTCATATCGCGGTCCCCTCATTACGTGTCCCAGATATTGTAACTTTCTTATTTTTATTGTGTTTATTATTATTATGAAACTGCTATTTTCGCATAATTGTTAGATTCTCCAATACTTTCTATGCAAATAATATACTCTTCATTCGTAACGATCAAGTCATTAGTTTTCGAGATATTTGAAGTTAAAAATGAAAAGGCACACTTATTTTGATTAATGTATTATGCTCATTCGTTTTTAGCTTCAAATATCTCGAAAACTAATGGCTTTATCATTACGAATGAAGAGTATATTATATATATATATATATATATATATATATATATATATATATATATATATATATATATTATCTTACTTACTCTAAAGTAATTAGGGAATTAAAACTTGAGAATGGCATTGTCAGGTTGGGCGTAGATTTACGTTCCTGCTATGTCTAGGTCTCGAATGTTGTTTTTTGATTGGAATGTGTCTGAAGATATTCAACCTCTCATCTTCACCGATGAGCCCATAGAGGTTGAAGAGGGCGAAACACATTTCTAAGAGCTGGTGTTTGGATCTTCGATTCTATTCAAAAAAATTTTCCCAGCCCGAAGTAGTGGATGTGTGAATTGTTCGTAAGGGGATTTTTCCGCATTCTCTATTTCATTTGTTTGTTTTCGTACGAGTGGTCGTCCAAACCAGTACCTGTGGATCTTTTGATCACTGAGTGTGGTTCAAAGATCTACATCTTTTGTTTTTTCATATATATATATATATATATATATATATATATATATATATATATATATATATATATATATATATATATATATATAAAGTACTGAAGAATCAAAAAATTGCACTAAAATAGAAATTCCGCCAGTGGCTTAGAATTTGGAAAGGGTCAATCATTCACGTTCCCCCCGTCGTACGCCTCTGGTAGTTGCCAGAAACGTTTGTTTAACATAATTTAGTAGGGTGTACAGTACCAGCACCACTTACCAAATTTTGTGTTGTTGTCCCATGCCTGTCAGGAAATAGTCAAAAATAAATAAAATAAAAGTTTAACTTTGACACCCTGTATTTCGGTTATTATCAACTTTTGTACTAAGGTAAGTTAGCTTAAATCGCCCTGTATATTTGGTTTTCTCTATATTGACGTATAGGCCCCATTTTTGTATTCTCGAACCAGTCGTCATAAATATTAGATCATCTTTATTCTGGGAAATCACCACCTGATAGTGATGATTATAAAAACTCAATAAAGGAAGAGACAATGGGGAAATCTATGTCCAAAATTGATCAATATAAAGTGCTATGGATACAAGGATTTCTTGTTTGCTTTCAACCCTGTCATGATTCTTTCTAATTATTCTTCCGCAAAATAATAAGTTAACATTGCACTTTCATATCTTAAACGCTATGTTGAAAACCTCTAAGCCTTTCCATCTTTAGATGCCGTACAAAGAATAATGTCAATACGAGACGTAAAAATGAAGGCAGGAGTTAAGGAGTGGCCGGCAGAGCGCCGGCGTTTTGTCGCAGGAATGTCAATTATTCTTTTGCAGGTACGTTCTCCTATGATCTGATAATTATCATAACATACAATGCATTATGGATTTCTTTTTACCTGTCGTACCGCTCGTACGGCAACACATTTGTGGTGATAAATCTGTAGGTCACTTTAGGCTATACATAATAATGTCTCGAAGAAATGATTTAATGTATTTCTTCTCTAGAAGTATTTTTACTTGGGGTAATTACTTAACTTTAGCATGTTTTACTGTCTCATCGATTTTCCAGGATGTCGAATAGGAATCATATTTTAATTAAAGTTGACGGTAATAAGAAAGTATTCTGTAATTATTGTTTTTTTCTCAGATTAACAATGAAATGTTGGATATTTTGTCCATATTTTATGTATTATTTGATATTTGAATGAAAAAACACTATTTAAAATGGACAAGGATAACTGCTTAACATATCCGTTATGATTTTTTACAATAAATGACAATATTGTATTAACTAATCAAATAAATGAGACATGTAGATTCCTCTACATCGCTTCTGCTGTTTCCTCAGTTGACTATTTTCATCTTAACCCTTTCTGGACGAATACAATCCGCAGATTTCCAAACATTTCAGACAAAAAAATATGATCAATAGTGTTATAATGATGCCTAAAGTGATTATTTTTAATTATCCTTAAACCTTTTGACATGGGACAACTGTGTCCCAGTAGTGTTTTATATTGGGAGAACGTTTTTCCAGTAGTGTTTTATATTCGAACCAATGTGTCCCATAACTAATACACAAATAAATTTTGAACAAAAAATTACAGAACCACGTAGTACAAGAACACTTATTTCTATAAAATTTGAGGTATGGAATACGTTGTTGAGTTTCAGCATACATTTAATTTTGGTGGCTCCCAAAATCCCGACAGCCAAAATCCCGACGGCCAAACAACCGACACGCCAGAATCCTCGCATGAGCAAAAATCCCGACCACTACATTTTGAATATTTATTGTTTCCTTTTCAAATGCAATACCAAATCATATTATAGAGTATTGAAATTTAAAAATTAATTACTTACTAATAAGTACGGGTACTAATTATTACGTATTTTAAAAGAAAAAATCATTAAACACTTCATTTTATAATATAAAAGCTATACTTACTGAAATGGAAGGTTGTTGTCAGTGACATGATAATATCTAGTATATGAAAGTAAACTTGATTTCAGGATTTGATTATACATATATTATTGGAGTATATATTGGCAAAAAAATAATTTAATTCATATACCAATGTCAGAAATTTTATTTAGAAAATTAGTTTATATTAAATGGTAAATACTTTTGTTTAGTAACAAAAAATAAAAAACAGATGGCCATAAACAAAAAGCCAGAAATAAATATAATTATATGTTAAAAAGGAACTTATCAAACTTGTCGGGATTCTGGCGTGTCGGGATTTTGGCATGTCGGGATTCTGACGTATCGGTATTTTGGCCGTCGGGATTTTGGCTGTCGGGATTTTGGGGTAGATCTATTTAATTTTGTTCTAATTCTTTCTGGTATGCAGCTAATATAAGGTGTCATCAATTAACAAATAATTCGCGAAATCCTGCACCCAACTTAAACTGATAAGAGTAGGTATTATTTATTCATACAGTAGTCATGTTGTTTCCATACAGTTGTTTTAGGAGCCAAATAAAACGGTATCGGCCATATATTTCTCTGAATATTTTCCATATTTTATGCCAATTTACACAGTTGAAAACTTAAGAATAGCTTACGAAGCATAGGTTTCCACATTGAATTTGCCTGTTTTATCGACTGCCATGCATTTTATTGTTTCAGCTATTATTTGATCTTTTCCGTCTGATTTTCTTACTTTGTTTTTTATGGTATCTACTACTTTGATTCTGAGAATATTTGGTTGTTTCTCCCTTTCGTCCTTAGGGTTGATATATGAGTATAGATGTTTATAGTAATTTTCCTTTCAGATTGGTTATGATGTTGCCTTTTTCATCTTTAATTGTCTGTGGTTGTGCCTTGAATTCTCTATATAGGTACTTTACTTTATTGAACAGTTCTTTAGTTTCCTGACGATCTGGGTGTTGTTCTATTTCATTACCATATGGCATTGATTTGTCTATTTTTATCTCTCATACTTAGTGTTTTAGTGGACCGAGTAAAACAGTATACATACCTATCTTGGAACAATAGTAAACGAACAATGGGATCACTCACAAGAAATAAAATGTAGAATAAAGAAGGTTAGGAGTGCATTCAATTACATGGCCAAACTCTTTAAAAGTCACAACTTCAATCTGGAGATAAAAGTAAGGCTCCTACGATGTTATGGCTTCTCAAGATTATATTACGGAGTTGAATCCTGGACACTCACTGAAGCGATGGAGAAAAAACTTGAAGTCTTCGAGATGTGGCTATACAGGCGAATTCTAAGGATATCATGGATGGACAAGATATCCAACGAGACCGTATTACAAAGAATGGGGAAAGAAAGAGAGGTGATGTATACCATTAAACGGCACTAAATACATATTACTGAAGGTAATCTTTCAAGGAATAGTATTCGAAAAGCGAGGAAATGAGAGAAGAAGAATATCATGGTTAAAGAACCTGAGGAAATGGTTCTCCACAACAACAACTAATATATTTAAATCATCAGTTAATAAACTAATTATAGCCAGAATGATCGCCAATATTCAAAACAAATAGACACCACAAGAAGAAGACTTAGTGTTTTATTTGTTTATTTCGTTTCTGCGATGAGGTTTTTTGTGCCGCTATTTATCTTTCTCCGTTTTTGTACTAGCTCCATCGTTTCGTTTGTCATCCAGTGTTTCCGTGTCTGTAAAAATTGATAGTCCAAGTTTTTCCTGGATCTCCTGTAGCTTTTAGTATTCTGTTATTTTTTTGAGACGATTGGAATTTGCTAGGGCCTTTAGGTACTTTTCTAATTGTATTTGTTGTTTTGGCTTGTCTTCTGACTACGTCTGAATCTCAAGCACATTCATCAGTAGACTTGATTTCTACATTTTTGACTGAAGCTTTTTATATCTTGTTTGCCAGAATTTAATTAATTTGATTTTTGTAGCTTCCACCAGGCGACCTCCATGTAAATAATCTTCTAACGTGACATATTTACCTACAGTTTCTCATAAATTACCATAGTTGACTGTCTCGCCAACCTTTGCATGTCAATTCCCTGTAACCAAGACAATCTTTTCTTTTTTGAGATGATCTCTTCCAGTATTTTACATAGTTCCTCTATTTCTTTATCTTCAGCCTCTGTTGTGGGCATGTAGACTTGGAATATGTGTATTTTGGTAGGTTTTGTGTTACAAGTTATCATGAAAAATCGGTCGTTTATCGATAGATATTCGTAAACGCTCAAAAACTTACATATTATGAACGAAACAATTACCGAATATGTTCTAATTATTTGTTAAAGTTCTGTTGCCCTATAGACCAACATACATCCATCTAATTTGTGCTCGAATATTTTCATTTCACAACACTCCCTCTTTGTCCAATATATAAAATTTGAGATATACTGCACAAGATAATATGGAAATGATTTGTTTACATGCTTTATTTAAACATATCTCAAAAGAACGACATAAATACAGATCACGTGAAAGATCTGGAATTTATAGAATTCAAACCAATAATAATTAAAGTATATGACTCCATTAAGTCATTGTATGTGTCCACATAAAACTTTAGCACCATTACCTGATCACTTCCTTATTTTTCTTCTAAGAAATCTGCAATCAAAAGTGCAATAAACCCTTTACTATTGTATTTAGTCGTTCACTGATAAACATTGATAATCCTCGTAAGAAAGGTAGTAAACAAAACTTTATATTAGTGAAACATACTACTATAATAGACCAGGACATTTAGAACAAAAAATATCGGAATATTGTGCATTATGTTCAGGATGACATCAGAAAAAAAGTAATTTTACAATAGAAAAATAAGTGGAAATGCATAATTGCATTTTAAAGTGCATGAAAAGTGCTATGTCAAAATCAGTATATATGTATTAAGGGCCAGATTTTGATATTCGGAAGGTTTCTGGGGTCGCTGAACACGACTTGAAGCGTTTTAAATGTCTGTTTTGATGGGGACAGGGATAAGACTAACTACATGAATACTGGGGGGTCGAAAGGGGGCTAAAGAAGAAGGAGCAGGACCTTAAACCTTCTTTGCGAGACGGTAGCTCAGGGGTTGTTCGGTGGCGGGTCGTGGAATCGTTAGGGAGGGGTTTAAAGATGACAAACTAACATAACCAAATAGACAAAGGATACTTACACAGACTTGAGGACTTTCCTACTATTTAAAATATGACGCCGTTTGAAAAATCCTCAGATTCACATATTGGGTACTTACTGGACACATTACGGTACTTACGGATACCAATTGAGGGGACATTCACCTGAGATTCCTCTGTTGGGTCAAACTGGGCTATCTTTATCATCTTTCTTGGCTTCTATGCCATATTTCTCTTCGTTTACTCTAAAACTCAGTTTCGGTTGCATTAGAAATCTGGTTAATAACTTTCCAAAGGGGTATAGAAAATAAAAATAGGTACATTATCAAAATATTTATTTTTAACCTCAAACTTTATTTTTATTTAAAAAAAATATTCTCAGACAGGAAATGAATGACTTTACCACAAGAATGACAATTGAAAACAACTACAATTTTTTACATGACTTACAATATAAAAAATCTTCAACTTTCCATGATTTTTTTATCAATACAAAAATTTTAAACTTTATTGAGCAGTGTATCTCAAAACAAAATTTGACTGAGCTGTCAACTGTTACTGCCATTTTATTTAATTTACATAATACAGTTTATTTTCAAACAAAATAATTTTAGACAGCTTCAATAGCAAAACAGGACTTTTAAATATTATGGAATTTTTAAATATCAAACTAACAACAAACGTTACAAAAACTTGTCCATTTTAAAAGCAAAATATCTCTACAAAAAATTTAAAATTTTTACCAACCACAATTTTTATATTTACTTGGGATTTATTTACTTTTATTTAAAAACAAAAAAATACAGTACCTTTTCAAAAGAAACATCTCATTGTCACATACTTCGTATCGCACTACTTAACCAAACTTTCCATCCAATACGGGGGGCAGCGGGCATCTTATGACGAAAACAGGCTTCTAAAATGGGACAGGACAAAACAGGAACGAGACTATTGAGACCAAACATCTCATCGGGACTTCAATACGGGACCTCAATACGGAAACTTCAAACAAAAAAGACAGGAACCACACACTACCATACCGGCTCAACTGCGTCACAATATTTGCACTGCGATTTTCACCTTTCAAATCCAACATTATGGGGTGAAACTTTGCACGGGTGTTCTTCAATGGTCATAGAACAAAGGATAAACCATCCACTTGATCTAACATAGCGACAAAAGACAATTTTAAGCCGGTAGGTAGCGGTCTCTTGAGTTCCACCGCTGGCTGGACGTGTTACCAGCCATTTACCAGCTAAGGCCGATGCCACATTATGCGTTTTGACCGGATGCGGTGAAAACGCATCCGTTTCCAACGCAACCGGACCGACCTGTCACACTATGCGTTTAGTCTGGTGCTGTTTGTAAGCGCGTACCGATGACTCAAAACGCATCCGTTTCCAACGCAACCGGACCGATCTGTCACACTATGCGTTTTCACCGGATGCGGCGGAAACGCATCCGGTCAAAACGCATAATGTGGCATCGGCCTTAGGTTAGGTTTCCGACGCATCCGGTGAAAACGCATAGTGTGACAGATCGGTCCGGTTGCGTTGGAAGCGGATGCGTTTTGAGTTATCGGTACGCGCTTACTACCTGCACCAGACTAAACGCATAGTGTGACAGGTCGGTCCGGTTGCGTTGGAAACGGATGCGTTTTCACCGCATCCGTTCAAAACGCATAATGTGGCATCGGCCTAAGAGGGTACTTGTGGAACTGCTTCTCCGCGCGGCAAAAACCTTCACCGCTGCGAACTTGTAAGCAAAATTCGTCCTTATCGCCGCAACATCAACAAATTTTGGACCAGTCCAATACGTTATTTCAAGGGGAAATAGGTACTTCCTCAATGTTGCGTAACAATTTGACATGTTGTAACATTTCTAACAGGAGCGGCTCAGGACATTTTTAAAGATAAATAATCTTCACTTCATCTTCAATTCAAATTAGATATTCTGGGAGACAGGATATAAAACTGATGTTGGGTTTTTTCCAAACGCTACAGACTACGCCAACAGAACTGACCGCCGAAACTTCCGGTTCCTAGGATAACTGCTAAGGCACGTCATCTTCTGAAGTTTCGAGAATATTCGTCACTAAATTGGTGGAAACAGATTACCCGGGGTCTTTGGGGTTGCTAAACACGAATACGACATCAGGACCGACCCCCGGAGTATCTGGTGTCCACGGTTACTACTAAGGTACGTCATCTCCTAGAGACTCGAGAATTACTGGCATTAAATGCATGCAATTAGCTTACCATGTTGTTTTTGGACACCATTTGCACCATTTGCGAAACTGCAGAAGACGTGCCTTAGCAGTAACCCTGTGGGCTCCAAGTGCTATGGGTGACAGTTCTGATGGCGTATTCATGTTCAGCGATCCCAAAGACCCCTGAGTAATAAAATATGGCCCTTAATATATCTAGATTTTGACATGTTTATGCACTTTCGGATGCATTATACACTTAACTTTCACTTGGATTATACACTTCAAAACGCAATTATGCATTTCCACCCATTTTTCTATAGTAGACTTTTTTCCTGACATCATCCTGAAAACAATGCAAAAAGTTGCAAGTCTCTAGGTGCTGTATTTAACCCTGGAAGATCACACCTATTTTTTTAACATAATCCGCCCACATGGGTATCAGATACCCAATGATTTTTTGTGAAGAAAAAAAAAGTAAACATTTTATGATTTCCAGAGACTGTCTAATCACTATAGAATACACAAGAAGGATTAAATCATTCATTTTATTTTCTCTCTGTTAATTGTAGTAATACAAAAGAAAAAAAATATAAAAATAATTAATAGTTATTTATGATATAAGTGTTAAAAGTACACGTTTAAGGCATGTATGTGAAAGTTTGCAGAATGAGCGAAGCGAGTTCTGCAATTCACATGAGTGCCTTAAAAATGTACTTTTTAACACGCATATTATACAATATTTTTTCTACAAACGTAATTACAGGACAATACATATCTAGAAAAACTTTTACTTGAACTTGACTGACATTCCATTTTTATATTTTTTTGACATTACATCAAAATTGCCTACACGGTCAATACGAACTGCAGTGCCATAAAAATTTTAAAGCACTAGTGCCTTAAAGTAGCATTTTTAACGCTCGTATGGAGTGCTAAAAATTGCATTTTTAACACGGTTTTTCTAACCGTGACACATTTTTTAACATTTTTTAAAATGGTCTTTCTAACTAAAAGGTAACACCTTTTGATTATAGAGTTCATACCCATTATTAGCCAGGTATTTCAATTTCACTCATTTTGGTGACTACATTCATAACACAGTTTAGCTCTATGCTCCATGCAGAATGATTTATGGCTAGCCCAGCATGCATATTTTTGTCCTTTATCTCTTCCTTCCAGATATAACACCTAGTTGCTTTACTAACTATGTGGGTTGTTGTGTTGGTAGGTCTTTAACTTGAAGGCACACTTGATCGCAAACCTCACACATGGGTGCTACATACCCTAGCTTGTATTCAATAGATTTGCGTGATTGGAAATATTGCTCAAATGAGACCGTAACTACACACATGTCTTTGGATGACTACAGACTGAATTTACATGAAGCGGCATTACCATTGAAATGCGATTGAGCATTCAGTTAAGTGTCTCGATGCAGTGGCGTGCTGGAACTTTTCAAGCGTCCCGGTGATTTTATAGAAAAGCAGCCTCCCATCCTTATTTCATCTTGTATTATCAGAATTTTTATTTCTTATTTATAAGACAAAAATACTTCTTCTTCTTCTATTTATATAAACATGACTCTGTCTGTTTTTTCAATGTGCCTCTAGTAAGTTGTCGTTCCATCGTTTTCGTGGTCTTCTCACTGATCGTCTTCCACTATTGGGGAACCGTCTCTCGCTGTCCTTACTACTCAATTTGTTGTCATTCGGCGTATTTGGTCATTCCATTCTATTCTTCTGTTTCTTATCCAGTTATTAATATTGCCCACTTTGAATTTCCGCTCTATTGTACCATCACACTATATCTGTACTTCTAGCTCTGTGTCCCATAGAGTCTTACCATCGATTTTTAGAACGGTTTTTGTCCTCTCTGTGTCGAGTCGTGTTTCTGCCGCGTATGTCATTATTGGTCTTATGACTGTTTTGTAAATTCTGCCTTTCATTTCTTTTCCGATATTTTTATTTCTCCATATTGTGTCATTCAGACAACCTGCTGCGCTGTTTGTTCTATTCATTTGATTTTCCACTTTTGTTTAGACCCTTTCGTAGCTAGATAGTGTGATGTCTAGTTATTAAAACTACATCACTGGTTCTATTAGCCCTCCAGCTCCAATTTACATATTATTGAATTTGCTGTTATAACCATGCATTTTGTCTTTTTTGGGGAAATTAACATGTTAAATTTTCTGGCGGTTATGTTAAATTGGTGCAGCATACGTTGTAAGAAATGTTTGATCTCCTGCGAAGAGTTGAGTACGAAAGTAGTAAAGTTGGTCTGAAAATCAATAAAGCTAAGACAAAAATAATGGTGGTCGACAGATTCGACACTATTCAACTGACTAACATGTTACAGGAATACCGAAAAGTAAACACCTTTGTCTATCTCGGGTCTAGTACAACTTACGATGGTAACTGTGAAGCAAAAGTTATTGGGATTGCAAAAAATGCGATGAGTCGCCTAACTAAAGTTTGTAAAGACAGATCTATCTCTCAAAATATCAAGATGAGACTGGTGAATGCCCTTGTATTCTCAATATTTCTATACGGGGCAGAGACTTGGACTCTTTGAGTCCAAGTGTGGTGCTTTTGAGAGCGGATGCCTTTGAGATGTGGTGCTGGAGAAGAATGCTGCGCATACCTTGGACTTTGGACAGCTCATAGGACAAAGGTTTCCATTCTTAACCAACTCGAAATTAAAAAAAAGTCTGTCCACAATATGTCTGTAACGAATTCTGCAATTCTTCGGTCACGTGGTTCACAGAGGTGACGATAATTTGGAGATATTAATTGTTTCTGGAAACGTTCCGGGCAGAAGATCAAGAGGACGATCACCAACTAGATGGTCCGACCAAATTAAGAATTCAGCTGGAAAGTCATTCTGCAAAGCACTTAGGGCAGCTGAAGATAGAGACCAATGGAATAAAATTGTTAGGAATATTGGAAGAAATCACGATACTCAGTATTGGGGAAACGACAAGAGAGAGAGAGAGAGAGAGATACGTTGTAAATCATAAGTTGTTTTTCCATTTATAGAAAATATTATAAACTCTATATTAAACATATATTTCTAATGCTAATGGGTCTATTCTCGCTAATTTCAAGATAACCGCGATACATCGCCTGGTTCTGTCCACTCAGCAAAACCGAAAACATCCAAAAATGCTTAACAAAATTTTCCCAGGAACACATTATCTAAAAAAATATATACAATATTGCTGAGTCGTATGTTGTGTAAAAGTCTTTGTTTATAATATTATCAGACGAATAATACCTATTCATGGCTCAATTGAACGTCTTAATTTTAACCGTTTTGAAATACAGGGTGTGTATAAAATAGACAACTGGAATTAATGCAATATTATTCAAATGGCTCGAACATTATATATGAAAATAAAATATTTTTGAAACGTTTTGTTAATATCATTCGATTAGAAATTTAAAAAAAAAAATTGTTACATCCAAAATTTTTTGTGAAAAAAACTTATTTGACCGGCCTCAATAGGCCGCGGCCTCTCGGTGATTGCACCGATTCATTTATATGGCCAGCACGCCACTGTCTCGATGGATATCTAACACCCAAGTATGAGCTTCCAGGGTTAATATTTAAAAATCGATTTATTTTTTACTGAATTCCCTGGTCTAATAGTGAAACAGACTACTATTATTATTATTTCGATTGATATTCATCAAGACGTGGATCTTGTACACATAAAACTGATTTATAGACTGGAAAAACAATGACTCACACCATTTATTTCAGGTGGATGTATTAAAAATGTACGGTGTCAATCACGCAGACATTCCCCAGACGGTGTTATCAGTGATACGGGCATTTAAAATGCATACAAATCTGATAGTATCGTTAAAAAGAATATCAAAACGAACTGGGACCTTGGTAGAACTGGACATGACTGCCAGACAGCTGTGTCTGCATTTTTAAAGAACTTATTCATTAAAGAAAATGTTAATACTGTAATGCAGATGCCTTGGAATGCCTCACGATTGTTTTTTGTCGGCAAGATTTGTACAGTAAAGTAATAATTAATAAATCAATATTCTTATTTATTGACAAAATGTATCAGATGTTTATAGAGATATCAATGCAAGTAGACGACTTATTAAAAAAAGAATAAACTCTTGGAGGCCATCATCGGTGCCACTATAGTATTCAGTATACCGTCGCGATTTTTCTATAGCTTGCGGTCTACCTGTGCAGCTAAACAACACAATAATATTTTCTCAAAAGTGTTTGCACACAATAATAAAACGAAGCAAGCCGTTTGTGGGGAAAATATTTATTGCTAAGTAGTAATAAACATTTTTCTACGGACGTGCTACGGCCACACTCAAGCACGTATTTCGTTTCCGAAAGTTGCACTTTCCCGCACGGCGTGCGTGAAAGAAAATTTTCCCGCACGGCGTGCGGGAAAGTAAAATACCTTGTAATATGGCATTATAACATATAATACATGCAATAAACTAATATTTAGATATTATTTTCTATTATTTCAAATTTATCTTATTGTGTTCATGTTTTAATGAAATTAGCATAATTCGATGAAATAAAATTATTTTGACATAATATTTAAAAGTCAGATCAGTAGACAATTACAATGGTTTTGAATCGCCGTCATAGAAATCAATATCGTTGTCGTAATAATCCATTATATTGAAAGTTTAGTTTTGACAACCTTGTCAAAGAATTAATTTGTGTAGTTTCACTTCTAAATAAAAATTGATATAACTCTAATTTTTGTGGCTTTTTTCCAAACGTACGGTCCTAGAAAAAATATTGTTCCTAACTCATGCGGAGAGTGTCTTCCCCGCACTCGACTGCTTGCCCGAACTCCGCTATCGCGTCGTTCGGGTCAACGGCAGTCTCGTGCGTGAAAGTATCACTTTCCGCACTAGTTAGGAAATAGTATATTGTGCAACAAGTGCAGAAAGGTACTAATTTCTCACGAGTTTGAAAAGTTGCGGTACGAGCGCAAGCGAGTGCCGCAATTCAAACGAGTGAGAAATTACCTTTCTGCGCGTGTTTCACACTATACTTTTTCTACAAGCACAGTTTTTCCTAAAAATAAAAATCACAATTTCCAAACGACGATTAATTATAATAGGTACCTATGTGATAAATTTTAAACTGTATTTAATTAATACCTACTAATCAATTTAAATTCCTTATACCTAAATAAATTGCACAGAAATCAGTTAAAAAATTAATGCACTGCCTTAATTTGTTTAAATTTAAACAATTATTACACATTATTGTCATTATATTTATGCAGTCACGAATTTACACAAAACCTACTTCATTCGACGTCTCTTGCACAGGTTGCTAAATCCTTATTGGTTATTTGATAATTATAAAATGTTTAATAAGAATAAAATTGTAAAATAAAACAGTTGTAACATCCATAATTTAGTTTCTATGCTATAGTTAAATATAATAATTGTCTTATAGGTTATATATTTGTCTAAAGTTTAACCACGGATGTAAATAGAATATAACGTTACTCAGAATGCGGTAGTCCACGGATGTAAACAGAATATAACGTTACTCAGAATGAGGTAGTCAACTGTGCAGAAAAGAACTTTGCGGCACAGAAACGTCACTTTGCGGCACAGAAACGTCACTTTTCTGCACACTAATGTCAAATATCTTATACTGTGAGAAAATATCAAGTTTGCTAACATAAAACCGTGCAGAAAAGTGCACTTTGAATAGTGGTTGTAGAAAAATATCTATTATCTACTCTATCTCATATTATGCATACGTTTTTAGTTTGTGAAAACTGTCATTATAGGTAGCAGTGCGTGAAGGATATAAAGTGTGCGTGAAGTAACAATGTATTTTAAATGGGGTTTACTTTTTCGCACACTTTCATAACGAGCGATCCACAATTATTGGGATCAAAGCTAGCCGTGCAAAAAATTACTTACCTATTTCTTGTTTTAATCTGAATTTATATCATTAGTTTATCAATTAATTTTGATTAACATTATAAAACATAAAAATTCAGTCAAAACCTTTAACACAGAACTTTAATCAAAAATAAAAAGAATTAACAAAACAATAATAAATAATAATAATAATAATAATGTTTATTTACTTCTCATTATGCTCTCATATATAACAATATTATAATAGAATAATTCAATACTAACATAATTACAAATTAATTTTAAGTTAAATATTTTCACATATAAATAAATAGTAAATAAACCAAAAGAAGAAATTCCCTGAAGAACCAGAGGTTGTGCTCAGGGATTACATTATTCAAATATCAAATATTAACAATACAAAAACGCATAACAATTATTAAAAATTAACAATACATAACTCATAACAACTCATAATGCATAACAAATATATTATATATTAGTAGTTATATTATAAATTTAATTAAAGATCGCATTCAAAAATTCAGTTCCAGTGTTCTTAATAAATTTTTTAAAAATGGATTTAATCATGTTGAATGAGTTTATTTTTCTCAAATATATTTTATAAATTTCGGGTAAATAATTAAATATTTTAGGAATATAGTATGTGAAATTATGTTTACCAATTGATTTAAAATTACTAATAATTTTTACATAGTCATGAAATTTTCTTCTAGTGTCGTAATTATGATCTATTGATTTCAATATTTGTTTATTTTTGTATGTATGCAAAATTATGTTTAATAAATATAATTGTCTAATTTTAAAAACACCAGCTTGCTGATAAAGAAGTTCTGATGAATATAAGCGAGTTTTTTTTAACATTATTTTTAAAAATCTCCTTTGAAGTATTTCGAGTTTAATCAAATGTGAGGAATATGTTCCACCCCATGCTATAATGGCATATCTAAGACGTGATTCTATTAAGGAATAGTATACCATCTTTAAGAAAGATAAATCAATAATGTTGCTGAGATATTTAAATCTGTATAGTATCATTCTTAGAGTTTTACATACCATATCAATATGTATATCCCATTTCAAGTGACAATCTATATAAACGCCTAAATATTTTATGTATTCTTTCCTATTTATTTTAATGTACGCCTTATTATAGTTTAGATTTAATTCCATGAATTCGGGTAAATTATTTTTATATATTGAAAATGGTATAAAGTAAGTTTTATCTGTATTAACTGTCAGTAGTTTCCTACTTAGCCAATCTAGAACCTTTACAGTTTCTGTTTCTGCCAAAGTTTTAAGTTCATTCCAAGAATTACTAGTGTAAAGTATAACTGTGTCGTCAGCAAAACAAATAATCTTTCCATTTATTTTCATTGCCGCTAGATCATTTATATATATTGAAAACAATAAAGGGCCTAAAACAGTACCTTGAGGCACACCATACTCAATGGTTCTTTCAGTACTAAGTTTGTTATTAATTTTGACAATTTGTAATCTATTTTTTAAATAACTTTGAAATAGTAAATATGGTATTCCTCTTATTCCAAGATCGCTCAAAGCACTTAATAACTGTTGATGACTAACAGTTATTAAGTTATTAATATAAATAAAATAAAACAATATGCTGTATATTTATGTCCACCACCAACATCTCTACATAACCTAACTTTTCTTGTTAAGTTGACGTACACTGCAAATGTGAGGTAAACTGGAAAGTATATCTGAATTAAGAATAGACATGCACTGTATAGCTTATCTCTGTCGTTATAATCAAATATCCTTAACTCGCGTTGTCATGGTGATGACATTTGAGCAATAAATTACAACAAAAGTTTTGACAGTTTTGTGGTTTGAAAGAAGTTAGAATTTTTAAATGTCAAAGTTCTATAAATTGTGGAATAGAAATGAATTCCAGTGACGAAGAGTTACAGTTTTTTTATTTGTTTATCGTAGATAAAATATTGTATGAAACTGTGCGTGAAGTACTTTTTGCGAACTTACGCGATGTATAGCAATCGCTCCGCTGTCGCTCGTGCTCTAAATATCGCGTGCGTTCGCAAAAAAGCATACTTCACGAACTGTTTCATAAATAACTATTTCAGGAATAACTTACTTCTTTACTATTATGTAAATAACACCATAATCTTCTTGGTTAGGGTGTCTGCATGACATTTTTAAGCTAAATCATTGACTACCTTTCTCTTTTAAATTAAGGTGAGTGAATTCTTTTCTTTAACGGCGTACCGCAAAATTTCGCGCCAATGTATTTTAAATGCATTCATTTTTTTCGATTTCTAAGAAAACTAATAAGTATTTTTGAAAAATTGAAACGCAGAATGAAAAATTGCATTATTAAAGTGGAGAACATTTAGTGTGATTTTTAATTTTAGATATCTCATTCATAAGAAACTTTTTGGTTATTCTAAGGGACTTTCGGCCCTCAATAATAATGTAAGCTTTCATTCTGCATTTAATTTGTTTTTTAAATATTTGTTAGTTTTCTCACGATTCGAAAAAAAATGAATGCATTTATAACACATTGGCGTTAGAATTTGCGCCTACGCCCTTAATCATAATTAGGCTGTATCGTTTAGTAAATAATATGGTAACATATAGTTTTTTTTTTGTAACTAGTTGGGGTGTATTTTTTTGTAAATTATTAGTCGCCGATAAACAGCACACTATGATTAGTATTTTTTACCACAAACGCGATATTACGTAGGTTAAAATTTTTGACGTAAGAGAACTGTCAAAACATTAGAATGTGACTTTTCATTATTGCCATGTTTATAATAAGTTTGTTCTAGCAAACAGTCAAACTAGTCAGAAACCGTCTGCAAACAGTTGGTCAGTGAGAGAACTTAATACAGTCACCAGTGCTATCCCCTCTACTCGCACTGGTCGACTATTCGCTGATGGTTTCAAACCGTTTGTGACTGATACTAGAACAAACCTAATAAATATGGCAATAATGAAAAGTCACATTCTAATGTTTTGACAGTTCTCTTACGTCAAAAATTTTGACCTACGTAATATCGCTTTTGTAGTAAAAATACTATAGACAGGTAGACCGCATACTATAACAGCATCCCATCATCAATATATTGATATTTTTTTTATTTGGCACAAAAAAATTGTTACTTAATAAGTACTCTTTGCAAATTATTCCTCTTATAAAATCCTAACACGACAAGTTACGCAGTGTGTCCGGTGCGGTTTGTCGATAAATATGTACGTAAACACTGAATGACGTTTAACAATCGTCATTTTATTTTGTTATATCTTTTTTATGACAGCTGCAGAATGACTGAACCGAATTAGCTAATTTCGATTTTAAAACATTTGTAGAAGTCCAAGGAAGGTTTAAAAGGAGAGAAAATGTGATGAAATTGCGATGAAATTGTGAAGAAAATACTAAAAACAACAATGTTATTGTCATATAGAAAGTTATATTATACTCCTTTAGATTTACCTCACTAAAACTGCGACTAAATTCGCGTTTATTACGTTTTTTACGTTTGCGTTTTTTACGTTCCCCGTGAAATTCATGCTTTTGGCACTTTGATCTAAATATGGTTTCATTAAATTTATAATTATTAAAATGGAGAGTATCAGATAAAATTGGAGGGTGCGAGAACAAATTGAGGAAATCAGAAAAAATGTATGTCAGAAAAAATTGAATGCAGTGATTGTAGAAGGCAATTTATTGTATTCCCCGGCGTATGGCGACGATCAAAATCACTCTACTAAATTTATAATCAAGATGCAGTAGAAATAAACAAACCAGGGCACGTTAAATGCTACTAGGAGGACTCCCGAATCATAATAATTTACAATGTATAAACTTTGGAAATCATGATTTGGGATTTACAATTAGGGGTCGACAAGACAAGAATTCTTGTCTTGATAACAACTTCTTGTCTTGTCTTGAAATAAAATCAAGATAATTTAAAAAATCTTGTCTTGACTTATTCTTGACATCTTATTTGTTGTCTTGGCTCAAGAAATTTCAAGATCTTGAACACGGCCTCCATTGCCACTTCCCCGATCTGCATTTGTTTCCTGACGAACGAAAAATTTATGTGCAGTTGCTCTGTCTTTATTCATGACTTATCAGTTCAATTTTATTTTCAACAGGATTAGGTAAAGCGTTGATGATACGGGACTAGTTTAAAAGCTACTAGTCGGTGAGTTTAAAAGCTAGCAAGTGAGCGAGTCAACGAGTGTCGATGACAAACAAAACTTTACACCCGCTCAGTAGCCAAACACTTTTAGTGTTGCCAATGTCCGGATAATTATCCGATTTTCGGATAATTTCATGGACCATCGGATAATTTTCGGATTGAACAATTTTTTGGATAATTTCGGCATTGATTATAGACACGGATCCGTGTCTATAATCAATGATTTCGGATAATTGAAGGTCTTATTGTTATGTTTTTTATTTAAATAAATATATGTCTATTAACCATACAAGTTTTCTTGCCATTACCATTTATCATCTACCGTGATATGGAAGAGAGGGGATATGACATACGGTGAAGTAGATGGGCTCGATTCCTCTGTCAAAAACGCACTATCCAATATGGCGGAACAACTCTTTTGTAGTATATTCTGTTCCACATAAAATATATAATTATAATAAATGATTAATAATTTTAATAGTTAATTAATAACATAATATTCCATAATTTAACATAAAAACCTGCCCGTCGCCATATTGGACACGACATTGTGTCAAGTCAAGGTCATCTACCAATGTACAAATGTCAACTGTCAATGTCAATTGTCAGATTCGGAAAATTTCGGATATTTGGCTCACAACATTCGGATAATTTTTATTTTTACATTGGCAACACTTGAATCTTAGACACTTACCAAAACTATGGCTAGCGAGTTGCAATCAGATCATGAAATGTTGAACTATTCGTTCTCAACATTATTTCTATAAGCAAAAGGATCTTCGTCCTTCAATTCTCTTAATAAACCTTAGGAAGCACCATATTTATCGCTGTTTCTTATCCATGATTTTACCTATTTTCGTTTCTGCTTTAAGCATTTCTTTAGTTTTCATTCTAAAACATTCTTGACTACATAAACATAAGCCAAATAACTACGCCCACGCGAACTAATTCCGTTGACATTTTTGATAAAGCTACAAACACGCAGACACTCTATTTGCAGCTAGTAATAGCAGCAATGATGACACAGGGATAGTTAACTAGTTTACAGCTTGCAAACTCGCCCCGTTTCATCGACGCTCTAGTATCTTTTATTATTTTTATTTTACATTTTCAACGAAAACTTTTCGTTTATAAATTTGCAAAAGTCTGTGTGTTATTGCGTTGCTGCTCCTGCAATACTTAGAGCAGGTGTATCGATGGATTCTTATGTAGTTTTGCCTTCTGAATCCAAATCTGAAAACGGCATTTCGATATCTCTAACCGTCTTCGAGATAATCGACCTCAAAGTCTAAAATGTGACGTCACAATCCGGTTATTTCCTACCGACGCACTAAACGTCAGCTCAAATGGTTGATTAGGAAGTAGGCTACTTTTTTAATCTCAATTTGTTCAGCAAAGCATAGTTTATTTACATTTGAGTTTGACACTTCGTGAATGTCAAACTAAATTTTAAATTAAGTATTAATAAAACATCAATGACATTTGATAGTGAATTTAATTATTATATAAAATAAATAAGATGTTCAAAAATACAATTTGAGTATATTTTAAAAGCAATAATTTATGTAGGTATATATTTACTAGTATACGGCCTACCTTTTATAATAAATGGACTGTTCCATTTGTTATGAAATTAAAATACAGGGTGTTCAGAAACTCTACCGACAAACGGAGGTTGCTCAGATATTTTTAAAACAATTTAACCCAATTCATCTAGTCCAAAAATGCTTCCTAAAGAAGCTAGAGCTATTTGAAGATGGCGTCTGGTAATTAGTTTACCTTAAATATCTCCAGAACGCTTCTATTTAGAAGAACGAAAATTGGTACACATATTTATCTTCCAGGGATAAATCGATTTCATTAATTGCAAATTTCTAGTACCGGTGATAGGCGTCCGTTTGGGCAGGGCATCAGTTATATTATCGCATAACTTTTTTGTTTTCAATTTTTAAGCACTTTTGAGTCTGGATTATTAAAATGTAAGGTATTATAGTACTAAAAGGTACTCTTACTCGATAGTAGTCGATAGGATACACCGTTTTCTAAAAAGATCGATTTGAAAATTTTTCGTTGTTTGAACATCAAAAAAAATTCAATAAAAAAAATATTTAGAACAACAAAAATTGGTACATTTATTTATATTCCAGAGATGAATCGATTTTATTAATTGTGAATTTCTAGTACCGGTCATATGCGTCCGTTTTGGGTAGATCAACGGTTATTTTATCGCATACCTTTTTTGTCTTTAATTTTTAAGGATTTTTGACACTAGATTATTAAATTATGAGGTATTCTAGTATTAAAAGTTACTCTTGCTTGAAGTTGGTAAAATACACCGTTTTTTTTTTAATTTTCAAAAAAATTTTCAAATTCAGGAAACGAAAAATTTTCAAATCGATTTTTTTAGAAAACGGTGTGTCCTACCGACTTAAACCAAGAGTACCTTTTAGTACTAGAATAGCTCACAATTTAATAATCCAGTATCAAAAGTGCTTAAAAGTTAAAGACAAAAAAGTTATGCAATAAAATAACCGTTGCCCCACCCAAAACCACCACCCAAAGTCACCATAGATGGAATCGATTTATCTCTGGAAGATAAATATGTGTACCAATTTTCGTTTTTTTTTAACTAAAAGCGTTCTGGAGGTATTTAAGAAAAACTAATAACAAGACGCCATCTTCAAAGAGCTCTAACTCCCTTAGGAAGCATTTTCGGACTAGGTGAATGTGGTTAAATTCTCTTAAAATTATCTGAGGAATCTCCTGTCTTCGTTTGTCGGTAGAGTTTCTGGACACCCTGTATAGTCGGTTCGCTAAACTCGACACAACTTTACTGGCTAGTGATTTTAGTAGGTAATTTTTTTCTTTTTTGCGAATTTTGCCAAAAATGGCAAAATTACTAATTATTTAGTAATTATTTACTAGGTAATTAGTAATTATTTTTTTTGCAAAATTAGCAAAATTATTGACTAAAATCACTTGCCAGTTGTGTCTGAGTTTAGCGAACCGACAGTATATGAAATAATATTGTTTGGTATAAAAAATTATGGTCTGATATGTGCAATTTTAATGGAAAAAAATATTTGAAAATTTTTCTCAAATTATGGATACCAACATTTTCATTTATAACTCTTTTATTTTTAATTTGACGAAGGAAAGTTATTCTTCATAAAAAGCTATTCATGTTCTAAGATTTATGATGCAACCCACATATTATATAAAGTTTTATTAATTTTATACGAGGTATATAAAAATATAAATTTAGATCAAGAGTAAACTACCTTTATAGTTCATAACATTTAAATTAGAATGATATAATTGCACATTAAAACATAATTATTAATTCTAAACTACTTTTCATAATAGCAATTTTCCATATTACGAATTAAAATACGTAAATAAACAAAGTTTTCGTTATGATAATGCTCGCATTTTCAGCTTGTTGTAAATGGTTTTGGCAAAAAAGTGTTCCAATACATTAAAATATGTTATGTTATGTTAAAATATGTTACCCCTTTCACAAATAAACACATTTTAGAGTTTTTAATATTAGTCAAGATATTTCAAGATTCTTGTTTTCTTGACAAGAAATCTTGGTATTGACACAAAATTTCTTGTCTTGTCTTGAAATCTAAAATTACTTCTTGCCCTGATCTTGTCTTGATTTCAAGACAAGATCTTGAAATTTTCAAGAATTTGACGACCCCTATTTACAATGTATATACATTGTAAATTATAATTCAGGAGTGCTCCTAGTAGCATTTAACGTGTCTTGGTTTGTTTATTTCTACTGCATCTTGATTGTAAATTTAGTATAGTTTTGAAATAATAGTGACAACCACAAAAAAATTGGAAAATTGGAAAATATTCTGTATTTTTGTCCATGAGTGTATATTATAATGACATCTACGCCCAGTCACCTCTTACACAAAGTAGTATAATATTTAATTTGAAATTACATACATTCTTCACCGAAGCCATTCGCCAAAATACCCATCCTATCGCGTTTTCATGACTTCTTACACAACGACACACGATTAATTTGAAACTTCTTCGTGCTAATGGCAAATGAATACCTAATAGAATAATTCGAAATAAATGTTCAGTTAGGCCTCTTAAATGTCGTCTTTATGTGCCTAGTTGGCATTAAAACGATAAAAATATTAGTAGAAGACTGCGAAGTGTCATTTTCGAAAGGAGAATGTGCGTTTTATTTAGACGATCTGCTACCGCCTCATTACATTACATTACATTATTGTTACTAAAAACCAGAAGATATTGTAGACACGGGGCGAGGTAAAAGAAAATCGGACGTAAATATATCGCATACAATTTATAACTCGTGTTAATTTAAAAAAAGAGGAAATATAATTTTATTACTACTACTACTACTACTAGTACTAGTAAATACTAGTAGTAAGTAGCACCGAACAGGTTTATTAAGTCTTTTAAGGATAATTTAAAACTGTAGAATAAAACTAAAATTAAAACTAATTGGTTTTTAAGTAAACCTTAAGGTTGCAATAAAACCGCTTTCAGCATAAAAGGGTCCACACTGAAAAAGGTCAATAAAACCAAGAATAAAAACCTTAAAACGTTGTTTTCTTAATCACTGGTTTTAAAGCTGCTGTGAAGGTGCTTTTAAAACCATGTTAAAAGACATTTTAAGTGCAGGCAGTTTTATAGCAAACTTAAAAAGGTTTCTTAAATGGAGATTTTTAAGGACAATTTACCATATTAAATTATTCTTTAAACCCATATAGGCCAACAAATTGTTACATGTGTTATGATAGGTAGATACGTATTTGTAACCATAAAATTTAAAAAAGTATTTGGTTATTTTGGACTGTCAAGGTAGAAAAACACTTGCGCACCCAACTTTATTGATAATGTTAATAAAAATAGGTCTAAATAACTCACGCGTCCTAAAATTTCTGACTTTTGGCGATTAAAAAATAATAATAAAAAAATTTAAATCCGAAAAATATTAATTTGAAAGAAAAATAATTTTATCTACAATTTTAATGTTTTAATGTTAAAGTAAATAAAATTTATATCTTTAAGTCGCTTATTTATAACTTTTATGTAAGCCTTATATTGTAATCTATCATGGCTTTCAGGATCTCCAGAAAGCAATATGACCGAAAACCAAATAGAACTATTTAGTCTATCGACACAGAATTGTTAAGATCAAATGGTTTTATTTTATATCTTTCCAAGAGAATATATCCTACATAAAACAAGGTTGCCTTGGAATTAAAACCGTTTAGTTTTAATGCTGCTGTCAACAATGCCACTGGTTTTAATGTGAATCTAACCTTAAAATCGAGGCGTCGTAGTGCTGTGTGTGTATTGCATTCTTTGAAAAATAAGCCGTAATGACGAGATCGTTTATATTTTAAGTACCTGCGACTTATTTCTTCCATACTAACTGTACTTTCACTTTTTACAACACACAACACCACTGTTTCGCTCTAAAACAAATGGCTGACCATTTTGGACATGAAATGAGAGGAGATGAGTTTAGTTTTATTGTTTCTAACAAGAAGCATAGTTTAGTCTTTACGATAACCAAATTGATTCAGTTAAGAGCGTTTGGTTTTAATATAGTCTAATAATTGCTTTTAAGAAAGCAACTTTAAAGAAAACTAAAAAAATAGTTTTAAGGCATATGATTTACTGACATAATAGTCTTGAGATTAAGTAGTTTTAATAATAGGTTTTATTAGTCATATTAGGAGAATCTTTAAAACTGCAATAAAACTAAAAGGTCGCAAACTAGAATATAATAAAACCAACAGTCCGGAAGTTCTTCATAAAACTGATTGGTTTTAAAGTGAACTGAGAATAAACCATTTTAAAACTACAATAAGACAAATTATCTATTAAGATTAATTAGTCTTATTTTATACTCCTATTAGATACTTTAAAACTAGTGACAAATGCTTAACAGTTTTAAAGATCTGGCAGTATATCTACAAGGTAACTTTAACACCATTATCTTTTTATTTACCACAATAAAACTTTTATAAACCTTAAATAAAACAAATGTTTTTATTGTGCTACTTGAGATGTCGGTTCATAACGTTCTCTGCCGTTTTACGACTTCCGATCGCCACTTCTTCCGGTTGTTCCATAGGTCCTCTTCTATGTTCCAGCTCTTCCTCTAGTTTTCCACTAACTTTTTCTCGGTCAACCTCGTTTTCTCTTTCCTTCTGTTTGCCATTTTATTATTTCCTTTGGTATTCGTTGTTCATTAGCACAATGCATACGTGGAAGACTGAACGAATCCATTGAGGATACTGTGGGGAAATACCAGGCAGGGTTTCGATCTAACCGTTCGGTAACAGACCAGATTTTCACGCTAAAAGAATTACAAGCAAATTGCTATGAGTACAAAACTACCCTGTATGCGCTGTTCATAGATTTCAAGCAGGCATATGATCGTATAAATATAAAAGAAATGTACCGTGCTCACAAAGAATTAAAAATTCCCAAAAAATTGATTAGCTTGATTGAAATGACATTGACAAAAACGAAAAGTGAAGTAGTGTGGAAAGACGTCTCAGATGACTTCGAAATCAAACATGGACTCAGGCAAGGTGACCCGATGTCAACCACGTTATTCAATTTTGTTCTTGAAGTAATAATGAGGAATTGCAGCATAAAAATGGAAGAAACCATATTTAAAAATGAACATCAATGTATAGCTTTCGCGGATGATCTAACAATATTAGCAAAATCAAAGAAAGAATTGAAAAGAACTGTGAAAAAGATAGAAAAAGAAGCAAATAGGTTTGGGCTAAAGATAAAAGAAAACTAAGTACCTACATGATAATGGGGATACACGGCAAGACAATGAAGAGTTTATAAAAATACAAGGGGAGAAAGATTACATATACAGTCTTGACAGAGTGGAGAGTTTACCTACTTTGGTGTGAAAGTAAAGGAAAATGGACATGAAGATAAAGAAATAGAATCCAGAATTACAAAAGGCAACCAGAAATACGGAATGCTGAGATACCTAATGAAGTCTAAGTTTGTTTCAAGAAAAATAAAAGAAAGAATTTACAAGACAGTGATTAAAGCTACGGTTGTATATGGAGCTGAATTATGGGTTTTGAAAAAGGCAGATGAAGAAAGATTAGAAAGATGGAAGAGGAAAATTCTCCGATCAATTTACGGAGGCATAAATACACAAATGGGATGGAGAAGAAGGATAAATAAAGAGTTGGAAGAGCTGTATACGGAACCAAAAATCACCGCAATAATAAAGGCGCATAGAATAAGATGGCTGGGACATGTGCAAAGATTGGAAAATCACAGAATGACCAGGATGATATTGAACAGGAAAGCAGTCGGGAAAAAAAGGAAAGGAAGACCCCGGAAAAGATGGTTTGACAGTGTCCAAGCAGATTTACGTGAATTAAAAATAGATAACTGGAGAAACAAGGTATAGACATAAGAGAATGGAGAGAAGTGGTAAGAAGAGCGCAAGAGAAATTGTAACACAAGAATATGCCATGATCTTTAAAATGAGAGCTATATATGTATATATTTATATAATGTATTTTTAATAGACAAATTAATATTGTATATTGTATACAGGGTGTCCAGAAACTCTCCCGACAAACGAAGACTGGAGATTCTTCAGATAATTTTAAGACAATTTAACCCAATTCACCTAGTCCGAAAATGCTTCCTAAGGGAGATAGAGCTCTTTGAAGATGGCGTCTTTGAATTAGTTTTTCTTAAATATCTCTAGAACGATATTATTTAGAAAAACGAAAACTGGTATACTTATTTATCTTCCAGAGATAAATCAATTACATCAATTAAGAATTTCTAGTACCGGTCATAGGCGCCTGTTCTGGGTAGGGCAACGGTTATTTTATAGTATAACTTTTTTATTTTTAACTTCTAGGCATTTTTTATACTGGATTATTAAATTGGTAGGAAAACTAAAAAACTAAGTTTTTGGTAGGAAGGTATTCTTCTCCTAAGAGGTACTCTTACTTTAAGTCGGTAGGATGCACCGTTTTCTAGAAAAATCGATTTGAAAATTTTTCGTTTGTTGAATTTGAAAAAAACAATTCAAAAAAAACTATTTAGAAAAACGAAAACTGGTACATTTATTTATCTTCCAGAGATAAATCGATTTCCTTAGTTGCGAAATTCTAGTACCGGCCATATGCGTCCGTTTTGGATAGGTCAACGGTTATTTTATCGCATAACTTTTTTGTCCTTAATTTTTAAGCATTTTTGACACTTGATGATTAAATTATGAGGTATTCTAGTACTAAAAGTTACTCTTGCTTTAAGTCGTTAAAATACAGCGTCTTTTTTGAATAAAATTTTCAAATTTTTTTCAAATTTAATAAACGAAAAATTTTTCAAATCGATTTTTCTAGAAAACGATGTAACCTACCGCCTTAAAGAAAGAGTACCTTTTAGTACTAGAAAACCTCATAATTTAATAATGCGGTGTCAAAAATGCTTAGAAGTTAAAGTCAAAAAAGTTATGCGATAAAAGACCAGTTGCCCTACCCAAAACGGGCGTCTATGACCGGTACTAGAAATTCGCAATTTATGGAATCGATTTATTTCTGAAAGATAAATATGCGTACCAATTTTTGTTTTTCTAACTAAATGCGTTCTGAAGATATTTAAGAAAAACTAATTCCACAACGCCATCTTTAAAGAGCTCTAGCTCCCTCAGGAAGCATTTTCGGACTAGGTGAATTGGGTTAAATTGTCTTAAAATTATCTGAAGAATCTCCGGTCTTCGTTTGTCGGGAGAGTTTCTGGACACCCTGTATAGTAAAAAAATGTAATTGTGTTTCACGCCCAGGGCCTACATGGCCTGTTGAGCAAAATAAATAAATATATTCGTTGTTCATCCATTCTTTGTATATGTCCGAAACAGATAAGTTGTTTTGTCGATAAGTCATCCGTGATTGTTCGTTTGATTCCCATTTCGTTGGTAATCCTGTCTGTTCTAGATCTTCCTGCGGTTCTTCTCCAAAAATCCATTTCTGTTGCTCTCAGCTTTACCAGCGTTCTTTCTTTAAGTGACCACCCCTCAGAGTGATACTTTTCACTGTAGTCTCATATATCCGTTTTGTTTTCTTTGCTGATGGATTGTTCCCATCCCATAACATACTGTTTAACGTTGTGATGGCTTTTCTATCTGGTCTAATGAGTTCGGTCTACTGCTTTCGGTCTAATGATTTCGGTCTAATTGTCGTGTACCTTCCTATCTGGCGTATTTCTTTCTCTTATGGTTTTGTCTACTCTTCCATTGTGCGAAATATTGATTCCTAGATATTTGTAGTCGTAGCAGTATCAATGCACAAGTTTTCTGTTTTCTCTTTATTCTTTATACACTTCTAGACCCCATATTATTATATATATTATACTCTTCAATTAATTTTAGGGCCGTATAGTTTAAATCGTCATAATCTTGAGCCATTATTACTTGATGGTCTGCAGAGTTGAGCGTATATACCATAGTGTTGGTGAATGATATCCCCATTGTTCTACATTTTTGTTTCCAATTTTGCAAGCACTCAAAAATGACCAATTTTGTGGGCCGCCCGTTTTCTCTGACGCGCAGTGTATACCAAAAGTTCTGATATAAACTGGGAAACTCCTTTCAAGACGTATTCCCTTGAAAGCCATCTTACTTCCGTGTGGTAAAGAAGATTTACATCTAAAGAACCCATGTCTTCACAACTTTTTCTGAAAATGCAAGTTTGTAACGCTTTTCCTTTGACGAAGTTTACAACTTTAATGACACCTCTTTAAGACACAATCCATTTTGGAAGGTAAAGATTTTCAGGCACTAGGTTCTAAGCTTTAGTACTTGGCATAAAACTTTCCAGTAGTATTGGTTTCTAGTGGAAAACAAAATAAAATCTTATAATTAGATATTTCTCTTGATTTGGGAATGTTATTAAATGGCGAATGAACTGGGTATGATAAGACAAAAAGGTCGCGAATTAATTTTTTTGTCAAAAGGGCTGCACAATTTAAGAAAGTTTAAGAAAAACTGGTCTACGGTACTGAATGGTGCGCATTAAAAAAATGAAAAAGAACAAATGTTGCATGGTGTAGCAATGAGAGTACTTAGAGGGGTAAGTGGAGTGACCAAAAAAGAATGAAATTCAAAATTAATAATTAATATATTCGAGCAAGACTAGCTGTGGCACCAATTAATGCCAAAATAAAATGCTCAAGACAGAAAGTTATGGAGAAACTTTTAATTTTCAATTAATTTCTGTATCTTGCTTGATATTCTATTGCATTTCTATTTTCCGGTAACACCTTTTTTAGAAAGCATTTAATATAAGCCATTTCTATAAGTACCTGCATCTCATTTCTTTGTGTTATTAAAATTGGCCACATTTTTTTTGCTGTCGTTAAACTACATATATACCTATGTTTCTTATATACCTAAACGTTTTATAATATTTTTTAACCAGATTATTTTTGATTTTTTTTTAATTCTTATTTTATCTTCACTCTGGTAAGATTCTTTCACATTTTGATTTTTATTTTAGGAAAATTTCACATTCTACATGGACCGTCTGTTATTTGGCCACAATTTCCATCCACAAATTATGAAAAATATTTATTATTCAAATGAGTCTCATCTCTCATCTTTCTCTGGGGTGCAACAATTTGGCCTGTTTTTCGACCCCTAAATCAAAATAGTTCTAATATAAATTTCCATAGCTAGAACAACTTGGCGAGCAAGGCACGTTCTCGCTGGAATGCATGAACCAGTTTTTTGGCACTAAATCACAGATATCGCAACCATTAATTATTATTTTTATTAGTAAATTATTACGTAGAGATAATATTTTTCACAGAAGGTTAAGTGAGTAGTAGTAGTACTAATTGGCGAGTGCCAAGAAATTCCATTAATGGTACTTTGCATTTGTGACCGTACAAGGTGTTTCTTGTAAATTAAAAGACAGAAAAGTATCATATGGATAGACAGATAGATAGATTCATCAAAGTAGGAATAGAAAAGACTTTGACACTATTAAAAAAAATGAGTTATCGGATTAAGCACCTGATAACTATTTTGAGCAATATCTTTGGCTTTAGTTCTTTGCTGGACATACTTTCTTACTTTGATTTCTACGTGGATTTCTGCCTTGGGTTCCACCAATATCAATCCCTTTATAGTAAATGCCTCCTAGTGACAGGATACGGGCAACAATGCATTGGCTTATAAGGCAGTCCTGTAAAGGTAAAAGGTAAAATTACAGATCCTGTATAGAAAATGCATTTAGACATCAAAAATCCAAAAATTTTACAGAATGAACGATACAGAAATGAAACATAACTTAGTAAAAGTTGTAAGAACGAAAGATGGAATAATGGCAGTAAAATGTGTACTTAGTACAGAAGTATTATCAAGATGAATGTTATACATACATATTATACAGTGTGTTTCATTGGGAAAGTAACATACGTTAACTGTAGAAAGAGAACACTTAGGCAGTCTCAAAAATACCATACTTAATGGGTCTTACTCCATGTTTTATCTATTTTGCCATTTTCCTATTTGGTTCATAACTTTTTAATCACACTGTATATTTATTTTATATTTGGCAGGCAAATAACCTTTAAGGTGTACAATAAATTAATTTATTTACAATTGTAAAAAATCCAGGTCCGGATTAAAAAATATTGGAAAAATGTTCCGACCCAAAAACAACACCCTGTACATTAAATTTTTTTAAAATGGATTTTTCTGTTGAAAAGAGGATGAAAAACTAAATTTAGTGGTATACTTTGAATTTTCGGCAAGATGATTTTTCTGGTGAAATTTTGAATTTGAATTCTGAAATTATGTGAATTGCGAGAGCTCTAAGTAGAAAAAAATTTAAATACAACTTACAACTTGTTAACCGCACTGTATATTTATTAAACACTTTTATTTAGTTCAATCGTTTGCGTTAAATCTTTAGACGTTAATTTGACTGCCTTTTCTTCAATGGAAATGAATGAAATTTTGCAGACAGATGGATTCGCGGGAACAATACAAGAATAGTCGATCAAAAATGTTTTTATGTTTGTGAATTGTTTAAATAAAAAAAAACGATTTTAATGGAAAATGCTTAAATTCTCCTGTTTTTTACAATGTAGAAACTTGAAACTTTTACAGATTGTAGCTAATTATATGAACTATACATAATTTTACTTTTTACGTTATTTGTTTACGTTATGCTTCATATATAAACAATAAAGTTTCAAATTTATCCAGTTTCTCTCCGATTTCTATCCAGTTTTCAGCGAAAAAAGTTATGGCACCGCAGAGGGACGAATGCTGCCCTTAGTATTGTCGTGGGCTTCGACTGTCCATAAAACGCAAGGTTCGACTGTTGACTACGCTGCGCTGTCGTGAACTTGGGCCCGAAAGTGTTTGCGTAAGGACAGGCTTAAAAGCCTGCATTGAGCCTGCAAAGCTTACGTTTCATTGAGCCGAGTGCGATTATTAAGGTACGTATTCATACAAGGGTGAACCCCGCTCGGTGTAGCTGCTCAAATGGATACAGCATGCGCTCCCTTACATATAAACCGCAAACCGGTTGAAACGAAGAGTGTACGCGCCAAGCGGCGATCACCGACGTATCCACTAAGTGGAGCTACTACACCGAGCGAGGTTTACCCTTGTATGGATACGTACCTTTAGACCGCTTGCGCATTGAAGAACTGTATTGCGAGAAATTAACAGCGTCTACACCGTGCAATAGTAAAGTATTACAATAGATGGAAATACAGTAGAACTCCGATTATCCGGGTGCGGATTACCCGTGCTGCGGATTATCCGTGCTATGATTTTCTATTACTCAAGTTGCGTTTTTGAAATTTTATCAAAATAGCGTCATCGTAAATCACTTGACGGAAACTCTATATGACGAAAGAGAGACTCATAATGAAAGATTTATTTTTTTCTGTTATTTTTTATGGTAGGTACATATTATGTATGTGTATACGTACATAATATTATGTATTATACATAAGAAATACATGTTCGGATTATCCGTGCTTTTCAATTATCCGTGCCACCCTTCGGTCCCGAGGAGCACGGATAATCGGGGTTCTACTGTACTGCGAAAACTGTAATAGTCGTAAATAATGATTTTGATTTAAGAAATGTATGAAGAAATTACAGAAAATGTACAATGTATGTATCAAAAGTTAAAATAAATGCAAAAAAGGTATCTGTCATATACCTACATCCTTTTTTTAAACAGGACGATATATTTTAATGTTTGAAAAGTGTAAGACTAAAAAGTAAAAAATAAAACAACATGAAAAAATGTTTTTAAGAAACGTTTTTATTTAGTTATGAGTGACTAAAAGTTAAAATATAAAAAAATCAACTACAAAGCAAAAAATAAAAAAAATTAAACTCGACGGATTATTCGAAAAAAACGTTCGTTAGAAAAATGAAAAAATCTAACACATTCGTTAAAGAAAAGCGTGGGGCGCGTCTTCATCGAATAAACGGTTTTCGCCCCACGCTTTTCTTTAACGAATGTGTTAGATTTTTTCATTTTTTTAACGAACGTTTTTTTCGAATAATCCATCGAATTTGATTTTTTTTATTTTTTGCTTTTTAGTTGATTTTTTTATATTTTAACTTTTAGTCACTCATAACTAAATAAAAACGTTTCTTAAAAACATTTTTTTTATATTGTTTTATTTTATATTTAACACGCGAATATTCTATTAGGTGTCCAATCAATTAATTTATTTACAATTATAAAAAATCCAGGTACGGATTAAAAAATATTTTAAAATATCTGGATTAAATTTTTATAAAATGAATTTTGCATTTGAAAAGAGGATGAAAAACTAAATTTAGTGGTATACTTTAAATTTTCGGCAAAATGTTTTTTCTGGTAAAATTTTGAATTTGAATTCTAATGTCAATTGCGAGAGCTCTAAGTAGAAAAAATTAAAATGCGACTTAATTTTAATTAATTCCATTATTTAATCTAAATTGGTAAAATGTTAACATTTCAGTGTTTTTTTATTATGTGTGACAAATAGTTTATGGCGAATATTCATATTTTAATAATGAATAAATAATAAAGGGTCAATAAAGAATACATCACTTTAATCGACAAAGTATCTAAAAAGTATAACAAAACAGCGAAAATTTGCAGCATAATAACTATTCAAAACTAAAGTACTTATTCAAAATACTCACCATCAAAAATTATTGTTATGTGTGCAAATGTTAATATTTTAACAATTTAGATTAAATAATGGTATTAATTAAAATTAAGTCATATTTTAATTTATTCTAACTAATTGTAATTCGAAGCTCAACCAGGCTCAACTTCGCAGAATTCACATAATTTCAGAATTCAAATTCAACATTTTACCAGAAAAATCATTTTGCCGAAAATTCAAAGTATACCACTAAATTTAGTTTTTCATCCTCTTTTCAAATGCAAAATCAATTTAAAAAAAAATTAATATACAGGGTGTTTTTTGGGGTCGGAATATTTATACAATATTTTTTAATCCGGACCTGGACTTTTTACAATTGTAAATAAATTAATTTATTGTACACCTCAAATGATATTTGTGTGCCAAATATAAAATAAATATATAGTGTGGTTAAAGAGTTATGAACCAATTAAGAAAATGGCAAAATAGATAAAACACCCAGTATCTTTGTTATTAATGGAGTCAGGCCCATTAAGTATGGTATTTTTGAGACCGCCCAAGTGTCCCCTTTCTACAGTTAACGTATGTTACTTTCCCAATGAAACACTCTGTATTATACCTTTCTTTATATTATGTAGTGGATAAAAAAATTCTCGTTTTTTATATCATACATCTTAACTAATTTTGACCCTGCTAGTTCTAGTGGTT
This sequence comes from Diabrotica virgifera virgifera, assembly GCF_917563875.1. Lineage (NCBI taxonomy): Eukaryota > Metazoa > Arthropoda > Insecta > Coleoptera > Chrysomelidae > Diabrotica > Diabrotica virgifera. Next base: position 283,343,766 of record NC_065443.1, on the reverse strand, counting down.
CTTCGTCAAATTCTCTGCATTAATATGTCAAAGTATTTCTGCTAGCTTGACTCGTACAACAAGCAAGCCGGCAAGCTGGTAAAAACATTCTCGAATGCCTCAAAAAATATGGGCCTACTAATAAAGAAAAAAACCAAAATAATGGTATCAATACCCTACAATAGAGCACGAAATATCGGTCTCCAATTCCCTGTTAATAACTTTACATTTGAAGTGGTGAACAAATTGACATATTTAGGCTTTTTGTGACCAATAATAACTCGATAACGGAAGAAATCAAAAGGAAAATAATTCTGGCAAACAAGTATTATTTTGGGCTGCGTACATACACGAAAAGGAGAAAATTTACACCAGAAAACAAAAATAAGAATATACACGAGCGTTACACTTTACACTGCCAGTGCTGACACATGGAATTTGAGATGTGGCCATTTCAGGGAATACTTAAGATTCCGTGAACTGACAGTCTCAAATGAGGAGGTCCTCAGAACAATGAAAAATAATCACGAGGTACTAACCACCATCAAATCTCGAAAGTTACAATACTGCGGACACATTATGCGAAATGAAAGCAGATATGCCCTCCCACAAGCCGCCCTGAAAAATATTTGGAAAGCGAGATCCAGGAAGAAGAAGAACATAGAACATCTTGATCCAACAGAACATAATGTGCTACTTTTGTGCGCTGCTGCAGGTAAAATAAAGATTGCCGTGATGATCACCAGTCACCAACAATCGTCGCGGATAGGCACATCAAAAGGAAGAATAAATACTAAGCTACGGCCGCCATCCTACTAGTAGTTAAAAAAAGCAGAATGCGCGACAAATCGCAAAGAAATAAAACATATATTTACAAAAATGTTACACCAATAGTGACATCATCGATTCCTCATCAAAATACTTCGGTTGGACAGACTTCCACGCAATAGCGAAAACTTCATCTGGACTTTGCACAATTTTCATTAAATCTGGAAAATCTGGTACAGCTACGTTATAGCCGGGAAAATAGGAAGGTTGTTGTGATCCCCTCAGCTGCACTCTATTGATATACTGGACAGGATTAGTTTCTACAAAATAATCCATGCCATTTGCCATCTCTTGTACTAGATTCTCAGATCTCTCCAGGTCATCTAGATTAAAAGGATCAAGTACATCCATAGGTTCAGCTCCGACAACATTCACTAAATGCTCAAGGTTTGCATTCACCCACAGACTCCTTTCATCTGTAATAGTTTCAAACTGTCTTGGTTTGTTCTTTCCTTTTTCTGGATACTTATATTCTGGATCTGCGCCCATAACTCTTGTAAAAATATCTACGTAAGGCACATCTTGAGGCTGCATATTGTTCAGTTTTTCTGTTAGTTTAGACATTTCATCGGTCACTGCTTCCTTGTGTATCTCTTTTGGAATTTCAGTGGGCACCACTACGTCCTGCAAAGGTCCAGGAGTAACTGAACTCAGCTTAATGTAGTTCTCGTTCGGTGGTTCCTGGAATAATGAATTAAACACTTGATCTGGAGTAGCTTCTGGGGTAATTCCTGTTTCCACAGTATGCATAACACCAGCCATAGCTTCTGGAGAAGGTTCATATTGGGCTTCATCAGCAGTTACCTCAGGCTGAATGATTGATTGCTCTAAAAGCGCCACCGATTCCGAGTTAATTCTTAGTTGCTGCAATCTTTGTTTAATTTCATACCTTCCAGGTGACAATACAAGATCTGGAGGTATCATCTTTAATGTGTTTTCCACGTCCTCCGTTTCTTCCTCTACTAATCTAGAGACTTCTTCAGGAGTTAGACCTAAGTCGCCCTTTTCCTCAGTTAAGGCCCGTATATAATCTTTGGCAACAGTTGTGTATGAAGGAGTTACTGAAATAGTACTGGTGACTCCAATAATTTCCTTTCCATCCATTTTAGCAAACTTTGGATCCATCTGTTGCACCCCCATTTCGACAACATCCATTTCATTTCGTTCGTTTAGGTTACTAATTGTTACGTTCTTTGTAAAAGTTTCACCTTGTTTTTCTCGTTCTATTCGTTTCTCGAAGACAGCTTTCTGTAATACAGGTTCAACTCCAGCTGGTGTTTCTATAGTTTCTGGTGGGGCTTTTACACTTTGTTTTCCTTTAGCTGATACTTTCGATAATGGTTTGAGAATAGACTTTCTGAACAAACCTTCTCGTATCGTATCCTCCATTTTTGAAGGTTTCGATGTTGTTTGCGTAGGTGTATAAGTGGTGGCTGGAGAGGTGCCCATTATACCATAAGGTCTTGGTGGGAAAGGACTTTTTCTTGCAATTTGTTTGGATCTTAAAAGCTTAGGAACTGTTTCTTGAAATGAAGGTACAGGCCTCGGTGGTGTCATTGTTTGATCACTTCTAGGTGGTACTTGTTGTTGTGAAGGTTCTACAGACTTTGAGTCAGTTCTACGAGATGAAGATGGAGCACTTCTTGGAATTCCACTAGGTTTAATCGGAGTAGCTCTTGGTGTCGATCCATCGCAAGGTTTGGCTATTTTGCTTTGACTAGTACAACAGGGAGGTGGCATACGACTTAATCTGTGCTGAATTTGGCTTTGACCTGCTGCCCCTCCTTCTGCTCCTCCACAACATGATTTTATTGCAGCTATTCTATTTCTCTGTTCTGTAACGGTTTTATTGGAAGCTGGATCTTTTTTAGTCACAGTAGCCGAAGCAGTTACTATGCGAGGAATAGGAATGCCTCCAGGTCTACGAGGAATTTGGGACATTGTTATAAAACTACTATCAATTTACATTTATAATTTTAATATTCTAAAAATAGTTCTCAGTTTGACTGATCAAACTGTCAAATTTGATTACATATTTATATTCTATAAATTTACTTCTTCTTTTTTTTGCCGTAAATAGTAGTGCATTTGGATAGTATTTACAGCCATTTAGTGCGGCCGATATGTGAACCAATTGCACATTTAATGATACAAGCATATAATTTGGACCACATATACTACACATAAAGTGCGTAAATCGTTCAGCTGGACATAGGGAACATACATTGTATAGGTATATTTAGATACATAAATACATACATTGTATTATATTGAGATACTTGTGGCAACTGAGCTCTCTCAATGACAATATAGTTGTTAGCATTAAGGGGCATTAACCTCAAAATTGACAATTAATTTCGGATGACACAAATAAACGTCAAAACATGACATTTTAGTAGAACTATTTTTGACCTAATGGGAAAACTGTGTCTGTTTAATTTGGAAATTAATTTTTAAATAAAAGATATTTTAAAAATTAAAGTAAAATTATTAATTCATCGGTCAAATCACTCATTTTATTCGTTCTAACAGCTCTATTGCACCAGAAACTCGTACTCGAACAGAAGTTTCAACTAACATAGGCTAGCGCAGTTGCCATAATTATCTCAATGTATTTTCCCTATGTCCAGCAGAACAATTTACGTACTGTATAAAGGTTCAAATTAAGATATAAGGCCATCTCAGATTTTGCCTTTTACAAAAATGGCGGACATTCAAAATGGCCCCTATACATATGTGTTTAATAGTACCATAACTTTTGAACGAAAAGTTGGATTTCAACCAAATTTGGTATATAGGTTCTCTTTTTGATTTAAAAGATGGATATGGTGAAACAAAAGAATCAGTTTACCAGAAGATGTGTTTTTACTGGTTGTTTATGTAAAAATATGTTTTTTTTTCTCAATTTTTTCCCTCTGTATAATTAATTTTTCAAAATGGTAATACCGCAAGTGAAAAGAGCGTAAAAATATTCTGTAAAAAATATTTTGAACTTTTTAGTTATGTTAATTACCATTTAATAAATGTATAACGTATCTTCACATTGTTGTTCTGAAGCTATTTCCTTGTGGCATTTTTATGATTAATTATTTATATGGGAAATAAGCCACAATTAAAATGAAAAAAATAATTTTATTAACGTTTCGACGCCCAAATCGGGTGCCGTTGTCAAAATACAAAATATTACTAAAATAAACAAAAGTATCTTCACATGTACCTGTGTGTGGCAGATTCGTGCAAATATTATAAGAATTATTGTGCATTTAATGGTAGAAGCACATAATTTGGACCACGTATACTACACCCATCAAGGTTCAAATTTAGATATAATTCCATCTCAAATTTTACCTTTTACAAAAATGGCGGGCATTCAAAATGGCGACTGTACATATGTGACTAAGAGCACGATAACTCTTGAACGAAAAGTCCGACGTCAACCAAATTTGGTAAGTTGGTTCTTTTTTTGATGTGTAAGACCAAGGTCCTGAACCAGTAGAATGGATTTACAAGAAATTGTGTTTTTCCTGATTTTTATGTAAAAACATGTTGTTTTTTTACTAATTCTTTCACCCTGTATGTATTAATTTTTCAAAAAGTTAATATCGTCGTTGAAAAGAGTATAAAAGTATTTTTTAGGAAATATTTTGAACTCTTTAGTTATGTTAATTACCAATTAATAAATGCATAACGTATCTTCATATGTACCTATGAACCTATGTGCGGCAGATTCGTGCAAATAATATAAGAATTATTGTGCATTTAATGGTAAAAGCATATAGTATGGCCCACACACACTACACATACAAAGATTCAAATTTAGATATGAGGCCATCTCAGATTTTGTCTTTTACAAAAATGGCGGGCTTTCAAAATGAATTTGCCGCACATAGGTACATGTGAAGATACGATATTCATTTATTAAATGGTAACTAACATAACTAAACATTTCAGAACCTTTCCTAAAAAATATTTTTACACCCTCTTCAATGGTGGTATTACCTTTTTGAAAACTTAATATATAGAGGGTGAAAAAATTGAAAAAAAAAACGACATATTTTTACATAACAAACAGTAAAAACACAGCTTCTGGTAAACCGATTCTTCCGGTTCAAGAACTCGATCTTATTCATAAAAAAAAACCTTGATGCCAAATTTGGCTCAAATCGGACTTTTCGTTCAAAAGTTATCGTGCTATTATTCACATATGTGTAGCCGCCATTTTGAATGCTCGCCATTTTTGTAAAAGGCAAAATCTGAGATGGCCTCATATCTAAATTTGAACTTTTGTATGTGTAGTATATGTGGTCCAAATTACATGCTTCTACCGTTAAATGCACAATATTTCTTATAATATTTGCACGAATCTGTCACAAATAGGTACATGTGAAGATACGTTATGCATTTATTAAATGGTAATTAACATAACTAAAAAGTTCAAAATATTTCCTAAAACATATTCTTACGCTCTTTTCAATGGTGGTATTACCATTTTGAAAAATTAATATATACAGGGTGAAAAAATTTAAAATAAATTATTTACATAATATAAAATACTTTTACATAAAAAACCAGAAAAAATACAACTTCTGGTAAACCGATGCTTCCAGTTTACGGCATCTATCTTGTAAATCACAAAAAGAACCTATGTACCAAATTTGGTTCAAATCGGACTTTTCATTCAAAAGATATTGTGCTATTAGTCACATAATATGTATAGTCGCCCATTTTGAATGACCGCAATTTTTGTAAAAGGCAAAATCTGAGATGGCCTCATATCTAAATTTGAACCTTTATATGTGCAGTATATGTGGACCAAATTATATGCTTGTATCATTAAATGTGCAATTCTTATAATATTTGCACGAATCTGCCGCACTAATTTAGGAAAAAAGCAAAATAACGGAATATCAGCTGACCTGACACAGTTGAGTAAAGCAATATCCAAAGAAATCAGAAAATATGTGAGAACATTCAAAACAGAAAGCATAAGACAAACTATTGAAATTAATACAAATATAAAAGTGTTAAGCAGAAAATTATCGGAAGGCGGGAGAGAGATATTTAAACTAAAGGACAGCAAAGGGGTCACAACAACAAAAAGAGAGGATTTGCTGAGGATAACCGAAAAATTTTGAACTGAACTCTATACTAGTAATCACCAACAAGAAAGAAACAGTCAACATCATATGTGCAAATGTGCAAAAATATAATTATCCAGGGATCAGAGTTTATCCGGATATAACTAGAAGAGAAATACAACATAATGAACAAATTAGAAGTATTCGAGGTGTGGTCATATCGCAGAATGCTCAGAATATCATACGTTCAACGCATTTCAAACATTATTAGACAGTTGTTCTGAAGCTATTTCCTTGTGGCATTTTTACAATCAACTATTTTTAATGGGAAATAAGCCACAATTTTACCAAAAAAAATTATTTTAGACAGAGTAAGTCAAGGCGAAGGTGACTTAATGAAGATAAAGAAGAATGAAAATGAAGATGATAAAAAAGAGAAAACTTGAATATCTGGGGAATATAATGAGAGGTTGCAGATACAGGATACTGCAGTTAATACTCAACAGAAAGATCGACGGAAAAATAGGAATTGATAGGATGAAATATTCGTGGCTCCGAAACATTCGTCAATGGACTGGTTTATTAGCAGATGAATTATATGCTGCGCAAAATCGAGAACGATATCGGCAAATTGTCATGGAAGCTACCCAAGCATGAAATTTGGGCACTGTACTTAAAGAGGAAGGTACTTAAAGAGGAAAAAATCAAAACTAACAAAGCCCTGGGTGAAGACAGTGTCGTGATAGAGCCAATAAAACTTAAAGAACGGGTGCTTCTAAAATGGATAAAAGACTTATTTTTAACCTATGCCTTGAGAATGGAATTATCCCGACGAAATGGGACAAAGCAATTATGATACTTCTACATAAAAAGAGCGGTATTACGGGGTTGGAGAACTACAGACCGATAAACCTTCTCTGTTACATATATGTATAAGCTATTTACCACAATAATTGCCAAACGTCCCGAATATAAATTTGACCTTAATTAACCAAGAAAACAGGCGGGCTTTAGGAAACATTACGGGACAAATGACCATCTCCAAGCAAAACATCGCAAGATGACATCGTTCTGATCATGGCAAATGTAGTGATTGCTAAAACATCAGAATAGACGACACCGACATAACCGAAACACATGTACAGGGTAGCGAGAAACTATGGAAACACGGCAATTTCTCGGGAACCGCTTGAACGATAAATTTTGGTGTGTAAGGGTTTTTAGTGCGGCCGATATTATAGTGGTAATTGCATTGTTGTCAAATCTTCCGTTTTCCTGGAAATCCAATGAACTTTCTTATTTTAAATGGAACGCCCTGTATATTTTTTGCGTTTTGAAGTCCTTAAGAAATATTGATTATTTTTCATGATTTATTCCCTATACCTAAATGCCACAATTTCGGAGTTATTGCCACATATTAAAAAAAATTTTAACAAATTATAAAAATCAATTTTTTCGAGCAGGGTAGACATTATTTTAGGTTCTTTGGATCATTGGTAACAAAAAAGGTCTTTTCTAATTTTCCTCAAAATTTAATCGTTTCCAGGTTATAAACAATATAAAACTGAAAAAATCGAAAAATGACGATTTTCTAGGTTCAAAAACACCAGTAAAAAATATTATTTTTGAAACTACGAAGTGCCTAAATTCAAGTTCAAACCTTATTGTATCAGATATCGATAAGTGATTTGGTCTTATTTCATTTTAAAATATTAGTTTTTAGTTGTTAATGCAACCCGATCGCCCGTCCTCTCATATGTGCTTCAATAACAATTAAAAAAAAAACAATGTTTTAGAATAAAATACATATGCCAAAAATTCTTACGGGGATCTGATAGACAAAGGTTTTAGCTTGAATTTAGGTACTTCCTAATTTTAAAAATTATTTTTTTACTTGTGTTTTTGAACTTAGAAAATCGTCATTTTTCGATTTCTTCCAGTTTTAAATTGTTTATAAGTCGGAAACGATTAACTTTTACGGAAAATTAAAAAGACCTTTTTTGTTCCCAATGATACAAAGAACCTAAAATAATGTCCACCAAGCCGAAAAAATAGATTTTTATAATTTGCTAAAATTTTTTTTTATTAAATGTAGCAATAATTTCGAAATTATGGCATTTAGGTATAGGGAACATAACATGAAAAATAATCAGTATTTCTTAAGGACTTCAAAACGCAAAAATATATAGGATGTTCTATTTAAAATAGGAAAGTTTATCAGATTTCCAGAAAAACGGAAGATTTGACAACAATGTAATTACGACTATAATATCGGCCGCATTAGAACACTGTCACTCAGCAAAATTTACAAAAAACGTTCAAGCGGTTTCAGAGAAATAACCGTGTTTCCATACTTTCTCGCTACCCTGTATATAAATACCTTGGACACGAGGTAGGGGAAAGGCGGGCAAAATGGGGTAGTTAAGGTTTAAATTGGGATTTAAAAAAATCTGTAACTTTTAAGGTCTTAAAATAAGACAAATATCTTTGTTGTAGTAGTAACTATTTATTAATATAATTTAAATTTAAAAAAAGTCAAAGTTTTTTTATTATATTAAAAAACAGAAACTAATGTAAATTGCCCCATTATGCCCGTCGTATAGGGTAAAATGGGGTACCAAATTGAAACCAAGAAAAGCCTATTGGCAAAATTCGCATACAAGTCTACTTCATTCGCTACTTCATCATCCTCATCTGCTACACCTGCACATGAATTTTTAGCCTATTTAAGGCAACTGGATCAGCTTATCCATCCTTCTGTGGAACTTGAATAAAAGTTTCCACAGAACCAGTTAGTGTCACTATCTTCGCCTTCTGAATCTGACTCTACTTTTTTAGTTTTATTCAATTTCGATTTCTTACTCGTCTGTGATTTGGTTTGATCTAACTTGGTATGGTAAAAAGGGTAAAGACTACCAATAGGTATGGTAAAAAGGGTACCCCATTTTACCCTACCTATTGGTACCCCATTTTGCCCAAAGAGCAGATTTTGAGATTATGACCTGTTTAAATTATTACAAGTTTTTATTTTTTAACATAATAACAAACGAATAGTCTAGAACAGGGCTTCCCAAACTTATTCGTACTGTGACGCCCTTGAGACTTTACAATTTTTTTGCGACGCCCGTCAACCCAACCCCCAATAAAATTTACCAATTTTAGTAAGTACTAGCCTAGTAACAGGTTATAGTTATAACAAAAAAAAACTATTTGAACATTTATATTTATATTAAAAATTAAGAACGAAATAAAAAAATAGGCCCAAAAATAAAAGGATATTTTTTATGTAACTGTCTGGTTAACGTGACGGATGTGCTTGCTTTTTTGAGCACATCTTATGAAACCGGGGCTCCAATTTGGAAATTGCCACTCTCATTTCTTTTTTTAAGTTTATGTTTGACCTGTACTTGTTTTTAATTACTGTCACTGCAGAAAATTCCGTTTCGCACAAATACGAAGTCACAAATGGTAATAAAACCTTTAATGTTGCAGTGCTGATGGCATGATCTTCATGATAAACTGAGCTCCAAAATTCAAACAGTGTGTTCTTGTCGTATTGAAGCTTTAGGCTGGAATCAGAGGACAATTCTGTCAGTTGTTCTTCTTCCTCTGTTGAAAGTGTCGATAACAGATTTGTTCCAACACGACCGAGAACCGTCACGAAATGGTAACGCTCCTGCGCAGTGAACAAAATCCGTTCCCACAAAAATATGATCGTCATCGGATCGTCCTTCCCACTGTTCCAACAAGAATTGTGATCTTTCGGTGACGGTTTCGTGATGATCATTTCAGTAATCGGGCCATAATCGGGCAAATGCATGTACTGTGTGCTGGTTGGACTGACTTGAGCACTAGGATTTATTTCTTTAAATTTTTTGAGCCTTGCAAATTTTGAGCCTTTTTGCAAATCGAAAACGGGAATCGTGATCGACTAAAAGCACACAAGCTGTAACCAACAAAAATGACAAATGATAATGATAAATAAATCAGTTATCGGTCAGATAATCGTTCCAACATCGGTTTCCAAATTACCGTCATGAGACGATAAGTGGGCGATACAATTACGAACATGCGCAAAACAAATGGTACAAGTAGTTTCGTGACGGTTTCTGGACCGTCCAAAAGTTCATGTTGGAACAAACCTCGTGGATAACTGGAAAGGGTTTCTGACCCAGTCATATTACTCCAGATCTTCGGGAAAATATTTCTCAAAGTTTTCGCTCAATGATAACAAGTGTTGTGTAAACATATTTTTTAAAGAGGGATCGAGGATTTCTATCGAGTTTTCTTGTAGAATACCTTGTAAAGCAGGAAAACAGTAAATATCTTGATCTTCTAATTTTCTCTTCCATAAGAGCAACTTATTCTGAAACCCAGTAATTTTATCTGCCAATTGCAGGATATGAGTGTTGTAATAAATATATTTTCTGTATTAAAATTCCGCTCCGACACGCGACGCCCCTGGGATAACTCGGCGACGCCCCAGGGCGTCGCGACGCACAGTTTGGGAAGCCCTGCTCTAGAACACATTCACTGTTAGTTGGAAGTAATGATATTAAATAATAAATTGTTTTAGTAATACTAACGATGGATTATTTTTCGGCCGATATTATAACTTGGTTAACTAAAAACGCACATGTACTCTTCACAACAATCGACTAACAGTTAATTATATCTGCTTTATGACAGAAGGCGTAAACAGGCATCTATAATATAATTTCATTAACGTCGTATATATGGAGGGAGTGATATTGAAAAAAAAAGGGGTACCCCGTTTTAGGCAGCTACCCCGTTTTGCCCGTCTTTCCCCTACACATTCAAAAAAAAAAAGAAGAACCAAACGCACGAGATGCAGCGCAGAATCGGTTTGTACTGGGCTGCATTTGGTAAGCGACGGTAAATAGGTACAAATAATATGCCCATATGTCTGAAGGGAAAAGTGTATGAACAGTGCGTATTGCCGGTAATAACATACGGAGCAGAGACGCTAATATTAACGAAACGGTCAGCAGAAAATCTAAGAGTGACCCAGAGGACTATGGAGAGAGCCATGCTAGGAATCACAAGGAGAGAATACCAAATAATACCATCAGGCAAAGAACAACAATCAAAGACAGTCGAGCATGTATCAAACAAGAAATGGAAATGGGCAGGTGATATGGCAAGAGCACCGAACGCCAAGTGGACTAGAAGATTATTGGAATGACGGGCGGACAAACGAAAGGGTGGTCGACCGCCAACGCGTTGGAGTGCCGATGTAAAGCGAACTGCCGGGAACTGGAAGACAAGGAGAAACTTAGAGGATGCCTATGTTCAGCAGTGGACGATAACGGCTAGGATGATCATGAGGGATGATGATGATGAGGAAAAAAATATTAAATTCTAAAAATATTACGCATTAACGCATAAAGACCTACGTATTATCAAAAATCTTTACTGGCATCAACGTGCAAACATCAGGATTGGCCGGGACATGTCTAAAGAACTTCAAATACGAAGAGGAGTAAGGCAAGGCTGCATTTTGTCCGCACTAATATTTAACATCTATTCTGAGTTTGTTTTCAATTAACCAGTGGACAATGCTAAATGTGGTATCAAAATGAATGGCGTCAATATTAATAATTTGAGATACGCGGATGACACGATGTTAATTGCGAGCAATTATGAAGAACTTCAACATCTGGTTAACAGGATTGCCACAACGTGTGATGAATATGGACTCAAGTTAAACACCGCAAAGACCAAGGTTATGGTTGTCAGTAAGACGCCAATACAACCGGAAGTAGTAACAGCTTATGGTGAACAATTAGAGAGAACTAACAGTATCACCTACCTTGGTTGTAATCTAAATGAGAACTGGGATATGAGCAAAGAAAGTAGAATACGTATACAGAAGGCCAGAGTTGCATTCTTTAAGATAAAGAAACTTCTATGTGGAAACAACATTACTTTGATACTGAAAATTAGATTAGTGAGATGTGTTCTCTACTCTTTTGTACGGTGTCGAAGGTTGGACTTTAACAGAGACACTTTTCAGAAGGGTATATGGGAGAATCCTACGAATGAGTTGGGTGGATAAAGTACGTAACGAAGTTGTTTTGCACCGGATGGGAAAAGTCACGGAAGTCGTCAGAACAGTTAAAAATCGAAAACTTGAATATTTTGGCCATGTTATGCGACACCCAGATAGATATAATATACTCCATTTAATAATACAAGGCAATGTAGACGGAAGAAGAGAGCCAGGTCGAAGAAGAACGTGAGAAGAGAATGTTTTAACAGAACCTCTGCATACCTTTTCCGAGCTGCTGTCAACAAAATTACTATAGCCAATTTGATAGCCAACGCTCGATAATCGAGCAATGAAGAAGAAAAGAACAATATTACATCTTAAACCGAGCAGTTCCATCGTTTTACAGTGTACTTGGTTCAATAGATGATGTAGTTATTGTTATTAACTTTTCTGAAGGCAATTTGGCAGAAAAGTCCTAGTTGTACTATGTACAATATAAAATGTATGACTTCCACTTTTTTTAGTTTTCTTCACGAAAAATTTTCAATTTGATTTTAGTGATTCACCCTGTATATATATTTGGCATAGAAAAATAGCAACAACTAAGCCTCTGTAAGTATAAATTCCGACAAACACCTGGTATCTAAATACACAGATCACAGAACATGATCGTAAATCGACACTAACCTGATTTTCTTGCAAGATTTCTCAAGAAAACTTTCAGAAAAAGGTGAGTAGTTGTCACCTGCTGTTTGGAGATAAACCATTCCGTGTTTCAAAACCCGAATTTGTTTAAAAATCTCAACGAGGATTGTCTATTTCCGTCGTTTATTAAATAAACATTTCAACGAAGAAACTGTGCAGAAATCTCTTCTATTACTGTTCGACAATCGTATACAGTGGGAGATTGCACGACTGAAGATACACAAAAAACGAACAACTAAATATGAATCGCTCAAAATTGACATAATGATAAGAAGAAGATGCACATTTATGTACTAGATAAACAATTAGGGAAACATTTGATAAAAATCTGTAAAAAAGAAGGAAGAAAAATAAGCTAGACTCATTTTATTAAAGGAAGGCAATGCTTCTTTCATTAAATGAAAAACTCCTCAGTGGAATGTGTATAAACGTTAACAGCAGTTGCCAAATGGACAATATTAAATTTGACGGATTAATTTATCGAGCAACCAAACATATTGGAACATAATTCTTCTTATTTTCTTATTATTAGATGAGTAACTATATTAATTAGAACAAACTGAAAGAAATAGAAGAGAAATTAAAAAAAAAAAGAAATAAGATCATTTTACCAGGAAGCAAAAAAACTGGAAAGAGGATATCAGAAAAACAACCCATATATGAGAGATGATAAAGGGATGTTGCTAAATGAGCCAGAAAAATAATGGGAAACTGGCAAAACTATTTCACAGAACCAGTGGCGTAGCTAACATGGGTGACACCCGGGGCGGTAATCGATGGTGTCACCCCAAATTCAAAAAATAAAGATTGGTAAAATCAAGGAAAATCCGATAAACGTATATTCTGAATAGGTAATGAAAAAATTAAGATTCATAGTTAATAAGCTGACGTCATTTAGCCTTGTTGGCGCCATTATTACCCTCATTATCATTTGGATCTACAACTCTATGTGAGTTTTGGCCGCGTTTACTATTTCCCTCCATTCATTGTTGTCGGCCCTGAGCAGCTATTTCCCATTGCTAGTAAGCGGCAGCTATTTTCCCTTCTTCTTCTTCAGGTGCCGTCCTCGTTCCGAAGTTTGGCTATCATCAAGGCTATGCGTATTTTTGATACCGTAGATCTAAATAATTGGCAGCTGCTGCACTTGTACCAATCTCTTAAATTCTTCAACCATGAATGTTTTCTTCTGCCAATGGATCTTTTACCTATTATTTTTCCCTGAATAATTAATTGTAGTAGCTGGTACTTTTGTCCCCTCATTATATGTCCCAAGTATTGCAGTTTGCGCTTTTTAATAGTAAGCGCAAGTTCTTTTTCTTTCTGCATCCTTCGCAACACTTCCATGTTTGTCACTCTCTCTGTCCACGATATTCTCAGTATCCTGCGGTACATCCACATCTCGAATGCTTATATTTTCCTTGTATCGATCTTTTTCAGTGTCCAAGCTTCCATTCCATAGAAAAGAACTGACAGCACGTAACATCTCATCAGGCGAATTTTAAGATTTAAACTTAGCTCTCTTCCGCATAAAACTGTTTTCATTTTGGTAAAAGTAGCTCTAGCTTTTTCTATTCTGATCTTGATTTCTTCAGAGTTGTCGTTGTTTTCATTAATCACAGTTCCCAGGTAATTATATTTTCTAACACGCTCAATTCTTTGATCATGTACGGTTATGTCAGAAAAATTTTGTGGAGATTTCGTAACCATCATTATTTTTGTTTTTTTGATGTTAAGTGATAAACCGAACTTTTCGCTGCACTCTACTATTCTGTTTATCAGTGTTTGGAGATCTTCCGGGGTTTTTGCTATTAATACTGTGTCATCAGCGTATCTCAAATTGTTTATTAAAGTGCCATTTATTTTAACTCCTATATCTTGGTCAGCAAGGGCTCTGTTTATAATATCTTCTGAATATAAGTTAAACAAGGTTGGTGAAAGTATGCATCCCTGCCTTACGCCTTTTTTGATCTCGAGTTCCTCGGTTGTTTCCCGTTCTACTCTAATATTCGCCTTCTGGTTATAGTAAATATTGAAAATAATTCTGAGGTCCCTTTTATCCAAGTTTTTCTCTACCAACAGTCTCATCAGGTGTTCGTGGCGAACTTTATCGAACGCCTTGTTGTAGTCAATAAAGCACATATATATATATATATATATATATATATATATATATATATATATCCTGGTTAACATCCAGGCATCTTTGGCACATGATATTAAGTGCAAATAGTGCTTCCCTTGTTCCAAGCCCGTTTCGAAACCCGAACTGAGTATCACTGATGTCAGCGTCTAGTTTTTTTGTGAATTCTTGTATGTATCACTTTAAGAAATACTTTTAGTGTGTGTCCCATTAAGCTTATTGTGCGATGGTCGGTGCACAGTTTTGCGTTTGTTTTCTTTGGAATAGTCACAAAAGTTGACAGAAGCCATTCCTTAGGTATTTCTCCCGTTTTATAAATGCAGTTAAAGAGGCCAACCAAAACATTTACTGTTTCATCTTCCACAAGCTTAAGAAGTTCCGATGGAAGTCCATCTGGACCCGGTGATTTGCCATTTTTCATTGTTTTTATAGCATATAGTATTTCTTCTTTAGAGATTTTTGGTCTCTCCTCACCTTGTATGTTACCAATATCATGATCCTCTCTTTCATCGGCAAAGAGTTCTTCTATATAATTCTTCCAGGTCGTAAGCTTTTCTTGTAGGTCAGTTATTATTTGTCCATTTGCGTTGTATAGCACATTGGGATGCTTCCTTTTTTGTATACCTGCCAATTCTTTTACCTTTTTATGTAGGTTAAACGTATCATGTTTTAATTGCAGTTCTTCAATTTCTTCACATTTTCTTTTGTAAAAGTTTTCTTTCGCTGACCTTATTTCATCTCTAATTTGCTTGTGTATCTCGTTGTATTTTTGTTTGCATTTTCCCTTAAACTGTCTTCGTTCCTCCATGAGACTTAAAATTTTCTCTGTCATCCATTCTTGTCTTTTTGTCGTATTTCCTCTGCTAAGGATATTCTGAGCGGGTTTTATTAGGGCTTCTTTTAAGTCTTGCCACTTGTTTTCCACGTGCGTGTTTGGTTCCTTTGTAGACAACATTCTTAGGTTACCATTTATCTGTTGCTTTAATTCTTCTTTGATTTTTGAGTTCTGTAAGCGGCTGGTATCTATGTAATCTGGTTTTACCCTTTGTGAAGGTTTCTTAAGTTTAATGCTTACACGCGCTATCAAGGGATTGTGGTCCGAGGAAACATCTGCGCCTGGGTACGCCTTAACCGATTTTATGCCGTTTTTGTATCTTTCATTTATCAACACAAAGTCTATTTGATTCCTAACTATTTTCTGTGCGTTATGTTGAGGTGATGTCCACGTATAAAGCCTTCTTTTGGGGAGTTTAAAAAATGTGTTTGAAATAATCATATCGTTTTCTTGGCAGAACTGTAACATTCGGTCTCCTCTCTCGTTCCTTAACCCGAGACCATAATATCCTACATATTTGCCGCTTTTTCCTTCCCCAATATTTTCCCTACCCGCAAGTAATTATTGATTAATTTTAGCTTACTAAAACTTACAAGTAGTCATATACAATTGGTCATATACAATTTTAATGCGACCATTAAGTTTGGGAGGGATTCCATGAAATCCCATTCCACAATGATTTTTTTAAAAATCTACAGCTGACCATTTATATTTAAACGCTGTAATATTGGCCGCTTGTAAATGTCTTCTGAGCGTTGGTATTTCTAGCAGGAGGTCTGCTTCTGATACCTCTTCATGGTAAAAGTTGAAACAAAATGTTGAAACAGCTTTCAACTGTTCACTGTTCGTGAAAAGCAAAGTGTGTGTTTGCACAACCTCGAACAATGAACCAACATCATGAATGGACTTTGAACTGGTTTCAAGTTTAAAATTGAATAGGTCAAAATATTCCATCATATTCTTTTGAACTTCGGCTCGAAAGTCGTTTAACATAATATGCTTTGCTGTGTTTAATAAGCACTTCCCAGCAGCTAGTGGTAGCAGAAACAAAATTGCCTCTACAGTTTCGGAAAATGTTACACAAGATGTATTTTGTGCAAAAGAGTGCTGGCCACATAAATTAATTAAATGATCAATACATCCAACGAAAATGGCCTTTTTGTTTTTTGCTTTAATAATAGCTTTTACTCATCCATGTTCTCCGCTCATACCAGCTGCATTATGGTATCCCTGTGAACGGCACTTCATAATTATCTAAACCATCAATTTCAAGCTTCTTGAGAATTTCGTTACTTAGATCAGCTGCTTTTTTATTTTTATCGGAAAAAATCCAAGAAAAACCTATTTGACCTTGACTTTTCTCGGTTTCGTGTGTTCACAAATTAATATCGAATTTTATTTTGAGTGTACAGTGAGTAAAGTTACAAATTAATTCATTCTTTTGTGACCGGGTCCCTCGGGTGTCACCCCAGAACGGATGACACCCGGGGCGTACCGCCCCCTCCGCCCCACCCTAGCTACGCCACTGCACAGAACTGCTAAATAAGAGCGAAGTACAAAAGGAAACAAACCATGAAATTGAAGATGATCAGATAGCAATAGAAATACCCACAGAACAAGAAATAGAAAACCAAATAAAGAGCTTAAAAAATAACAAAAGCCCAGGAATAACAGAAATATCGGCCGAAATGGTAAAATCAGGAGGGAAAAGACTACAGAAAGAGATATATGATCTGATAAAACGAATATGGGAAGTAGAAAAAATGCCAGAAGAGTGGACCATAGCAAGGATATGCCCTATACATAAAAAAGGTGATAGAATGCTATGCGAAAACTACAGAGGCATCGCACTACTAGAAATAGTTTATAAAATCTTGGTACAAATTATAAGAAAAAGGCTAAGTCAATATTCGGAAAAAATACTGGGAGAATACCAGGCAGGTTTTAGAAACAACAGATCAACGACTGACCAAATATTTGCCTTAAAGGAAATACAGACTACCTGTTACGAACATAAAACAGTACTGTATGCTTTGTTCATCGACTTTAAGCAGGCCTACGACAGAGTAAACAGACAACAGATGTACGAACTGTTGAAAGAATTGGGGATACCAAGTAAAATTGTCAGGAAGGTAAAGATGACGATAGAAAACACAACAAACGAAATAGCTTAGAAAGGGTATACATCCAAAAAGTTTGAAACCAAGGAAGGATTACGACAGGGAGACCCATTATCAACAACTGCATTCAATCTAACATTGGAAGGAATAATCACGAAAAGCAGAATAAAAATGCAAGAAACGATATTTAAAAACAGCCACCAGTGCATAGCATTTGCAGATGATCTGACGCTATTAGCAACAAGCAAAAAATAACTACAAAAGTTAATGAAAAACATAATAACAGAAGCCAAAAATTCCAGACTTAAAATAAATGAAGAAAAGACAAAGTATATGATAATGGGAGAGATCCAAAAAGAAAAAGATAATAACATCATAGTACAAATAGATGGAGAAAAAACATACTCGTTCAAAAGAGCCAAAGAAATTATTTACCTGGGAGCCAAAATAGATGAAAATGGCCATGAAGAAGGGGAGATAAAGGTAAGAATAGTTAAAGGAAATAAAAAATATGGAGCATTACGCACACTATTGAAATCCAAATACGTATCAAGAAAAACAAAAATAAGAATTTATAAGACATAAGACCTACAGTAACCTACGCATGCGAAACATGGGTGCTCAAAAAGTCAGAAACAGACCTTTTAGAAAAATGGGAGAGAAAAATGCAAAGAGCAATTAATGCGGAGGTGTGACAATAGAAGGTCAGTGGAGAAGAAGAACCAATAAAGAATTGGAAGAACTATATCAAGAGCCAACGATCACGACGACGATCAAAGCACAGAGAATACGATATTTGGGGCACATCGAGAGAATGGGAAGTAAACGAATGCCAAAAATGGTACTCTCACGAAGACCAATACAAAAGAGGAAGAAAGGCAGGCCAAGGAAAATATGGAAGGACAGTGTGTACGAAGACTTGAAGAAAAGTAACATTGAGTACTTTTCATCATCTCTCATCTCATTTTGAGTACTCTCATCTTTATCGTTTCCAGTAGTCTTTGTGTTGTGGCTGTGTGGGTCTTGTTTCTCATTATTTGTATTACACTGGCCTTACAAATTCTTGACTTCATGTCAGTGTTAATATGTCGGTTTCGCCATATTTATAGTTCTATTAAGGCATCCTGCCAGTCTATTTGCTTCTTGTACTGGATTTCTCACTTCTTTGTCCAAGTCTCGGTAGCTGAACAGTGTAATTCCAAGGTATTTTATTTCCATTACTTGTTCAATACTGACGCCGTCAATTTCTATTGTGCATCTGATTGGTTCTTTGCTGATTACTACTGCTTTGGTTTTCTGAGATGAGATCTTTGCAGATGAGATCTTCATCTTGGGTTACCAATATTGCGTCATTTGAAGTATGGAGATCGTTAGGATGAAAATCAACCAAGTATAGAACAAGTAATCTAGTGCAGTCACTGAAGGTGGATATTAGCTATTACCTCCGATTTCGTTGAACCTCCATCGATTTGCATGAAAATTGGTGAATGGTTAGAGGAATTGGATCTTAAGGAACAAAGGTGACATGGTGCCAACTTGCGCTTTTAACCTGGGGGTGGATGCCACCTCTTCTCGGGGGTGAAAATTATTTTATTAAAAATACTCCATACTTCGATAGATGGACAAATTTTAAGCAAACTTTGTTACATCAAATCAAAACTTTTTGAGTTATTAAAGATCAAAAATTTTAATTTTTAGTGAGAAAAATGCATGTTTTTAATCGATTTTTGATAAATAACTCAAAAACTATAAGTTTCAACAAAAAAGTTATTATTACAAAAATTAAAGCTAATAAAAAATGAAATAAATTCCTTACTAGAAAAACCTGTTAGTGTTAACTAAAAGTGAGTTATAGGTATGTAATTGAATGTATATTTTTTTCGACGAGTACCCAAATCTAAGTATTCAAGCTTAAATAACGGGAAAACGATGAATGTTATAACATAAACTTATTAAACATTTGTCAAAGTACTAAGAAATATCTATCAACTGAGCCCCGGAACAAGTTGATTGCATTAAAATTTATGCTCCAAAAATATTTCAAAATTTATCTTTTAAAAATTTTTCCAAAAAATGTTATTGTGTTTCTTTTAATAACTCCATAAATTTTAACGACATCAGGTTCAACTGAAAACCATTTGAAACTTGTTGCCAAGGGCTATTAGGCCGCGTTAAATTTAACTTTAAAAACCCTTTACTTTTTTTAAAATAAAAGGTTAAATGGCCCCGGTTACATGGTTCTCGCAGCAAAATTTAAACTTTAAACGTTTCTATCTCGGTTATTTTTTACCCTAGGGAAATTGTAAAACTGGTAACACATTCAATACCGAAAAAACTAAAATTTGGTTATATATCTTTTTTATGTATATTGAGTATTTTTGGAATTATTACCAAAAGAAAATGAAAATTACGATAATTTTAAAAATTCTGATTTTTTTAAATTATACCTTATTTCAGAAATATGCATTCTAAACCGGTCAAAATTGTTGGAATCATTACTTATGCTAATATAAAGAAATTATTATAGTAAGTTTACTATAAATTTTAATTTTGGTGGAAATGGCGTATGTGATATTTTTCACATTTTCCTAAAAAATTCAAAACGGTTCTCTTTTTTCATCATAACTTGCGTAATGTTAATGCTATTAACTCCTGAAGCTGATTTTATAGGTATTCCGAAGTACTTTGACAAGAGTTTAGCAGGTATATTTTATAAAATGAATAGTTTTCCCGTTATTTAAGATTGAATACTTAGATTTGAGTACTCGTCGAAAAAAATATACATTAAATTACCCATAACTCACTTTGAATTAACATTAGTTTAGTTCTTCAAAGCTTATAGTTTTTGAGTTATACGTGAAAAATAGCTTTAAAACATGCATATTTTTACGAAAAAATAAAATTTTTGATCTTTAATAACTCAAAAAGTATAGATTTATATTAATAACTTTATATAACAAATTTTGCTCATAATTTGCCCCCTTATCGATTAGTGGTATTATTTTTAACAAAATAATTTTCACCCCCGGGAAGGGGTGGCATCCACCCCCAGGGTAAAAGCGCAAGTTGGCATCTTGTCACCTTTGTTTCTTGAGGTATCCTCTAATTACTCACCAATTTTCATGGAAATCGATGAAGGTTCAACGAAATCGGAGGTGAAAACCTTCAGTTGCTGCACCAATCGGCGTTATTTCGATTCAGAAATTTCATTATTATATGAAAAGCTGTTGACTGAAAGTGGAAATATGAACAAAACAACATCGCAGAATGCGATAGCTCTAATTGCTATAAAAATTGAAGGACACCAGGACCAGGTCACACCAGGTTGAATAATGACGGAAATGATAAAATATGGAGGTGACAAAGATTGCATCATTGCAGGATCATATAGATCTCAAGCTTTTTACCCAATCGCTAATTTAATTGCGATAGTAATTTTTTGACTTAGTAATTAATGACTTTTGTGGCCAAAAATAATTCAATTTAATTCAGGTTAAGTTTTGGAATGCAGCTAAGGAGATTTATTCCTCTGTTATTTTCGGGTATTCTTTTATCGACCTTTTTGTACATAAAAATCAACATACTTTTATAGTACGTGAGTTTTTGGTATTTTGTGGCATATCAGAATTTTTTGTATGAGTATTCTTTTTTCAGTGTACATCCACCATAGTTTAGCAATTCATTTGTTATTAGTTCCGGGCTTGGAGACTTCCGGTTTTCGAACTACTTTTTAGTAAGTACTAGTTAAAGTTTAAGTTCATTTTGGTGGGCTGTAGTTAAATATTTTTCAAAAATAATTATTACAGATATTAACCATTAGCGTAGTGTTTAACTTCGCTGGGAAAGTACATATACTGATAAGCTAAAAACGACAATAATGTCCTAAGTGCTAATTAATATTCTCACATCTAATTAATTATGTCCATGAACCTAGCAGAGCAAGGTTAGCAGAATGGAATCAGACCAAGTGCATAATTAGGTGCTAATTAGGTGCTAATTAAGTACCCCAATCGCGAATTTAGTGCTCCTTTTTTTTAAATTATGACGTGTTCTGCCAGGTACATATGAACTCAGCAGAGCACAACCATAAAAAACATCAAATCGAAAAGTGACCAAGCTTATAATTAAGTACTAATTAGGTGCTAATTTAGTACCCCAATCGCAAATTTAGTGCTCCTTTATTTTTTAAGTTATGACATGTTCTGCCTGGTACATATATGAAGTCATTAGAGTACTACCTTAAAAAAATCAAAAAAATCCAAACATACCTATCTTAAATTTAGGTGCTAATTAAGTGCCCTAATAACGAATTTCATGCTCAGTTTTTTTTCCAAATTTTGACGCGTACTGCATTCAAGTTCATGCGAGGTCAGTACAAAGGCAAGCCGTTGAAAACATCATCAATAGAGTTGCTGGCCTATCTCACATTTGAGTGCTAATTAGGTGCTTATGTAGTACCCCAATCGCGAATTTAGTGCTCCTTTATTTTTTAAGTTATGACATGTTCTGCCAGGTACATATGAACTCAGCAGAGCACAACCATAAAAAACATCAAATCGAAAAGTGACCAAGCTTATAATTTAGCACTAATTAGGTGCTAATTTAGTACCCCAATCGCGAATTTAGTGCTTCTTTTTTTTTAAATTATGACGCGTTCTGCCAGGTACATATGTACTCAGCAGAGTACAACTTTAATAAACGTCAAATCGAAAAATGACCAAGCTTATAATTAAGTACTAATTAGGTGCTAATTTAGTACCCCAATCGCGAATTAAATGCTCCATTGTTTCTTTCCTTTAAGCCATGTTCTGCCGGGTACATATGAAGTCATTAGAGTACTACCTCAAAAAATCAAAAAAGTCCAAACATACCTATCTTAAATTTAGGTGCTAATTAAGTGCCCTAATAACGAATTTCATGCTCAGTTTTTTTTCCAAATTTTGGCGCGTACTGCATTCAAGTTTATGCGAGGTCAGTACAAAGTCAAGCCGTTGAAAAAATCATCAATACAGTTGCTGGCCTATCTCACATTTGAGTGCTAATTAGGTGCTTATGTAGTACCCCAATCGCGAATTTAGTGCTCCTTTATTTTTTAAGTAATGACATGTTCTGCCAGGTAGATATGATACTCAAACGCATGCATAGAGGTGAATGATATTTTCTAGAAATCCAAGTGCTGGAAAAACACCTGCAATAAAAGCAATTATTAATAAGATCTAGAAAAGACATAATGTAGTGTATCTCGATAACCGCACTACAAAACTGTACATATGACGGTATAAAAGCAAGAAATAAAAGGAGCTCTAAATTCACGTTTGGGGTACTAAATTAGCACCTAATTAGTGCTTAATTATAAGCTTGGTCACTTTTCGATTTGATGTTTTTATGGTTGTGCTCTGCTGAGTTCATATGTACCTGGCAGAACATGTCATAACTTAAAAAATAAAGGAGCACTAAATTCGCGATTGGGGTACTAAATTAGCACCTAATTAGTACTTAATTATAAGCTTGGTCACTTTTCGATTTGATGTTTTTTTATGGTTGTGCTCTGCTGAGTTCATATGTACCTGGCAGAACACGTCATAATTAAAAAAAAAGGAGCACTAAATTCGCGATTGGGGTACTAAATTAGCACCTAATTAGTACTTAATTATAAGCTTGGTCACTTTTCGATTTGATGTTTTTTATGGTTGTGCTCTGCCGAGTTCATATGTACCTGGCAGAACACGTCATAATTTAAAAAAAAAAGGAGCACTAAATTCGCGATTGGAGTACTTAATTAGCACCTAATTAGTACTTAATTATAAGCTTGGTCACTTTTCGATTTGATGTTTTTTATGGTTGTGCTCTGCTGAGTTCATATGTACCTGGCAGAACACGTCATAATTTAAAAAAAAAGGAGCACTAAATTCGCGATTGGGGTATTTAATTAGCACCTAATTAGCACCTATTTATGCACTTGGTCTGATTCCATTCTGCTAACCTTGCTCTGCTAGGTTCATGGACATTAATTAATTGCTTCTTCTTGAGATACCTATCCGCTACGAATTTCGGCGCCGAACATGGTTATTGTCACTTTATTAGATGTTACTTTAAATAGTCCAGTAGATGATAATGAAAACCACTTTCTAAAATTATAGAGCCAGGAAATTCTTCATCTACCCGAACCTCTTATGACTTGTACTTTTCCTTGCAATATAACTTACCTTGCAATATAGTAAGTATGATATAATTGATCCAAATAATGGGATAACCCAGACATCCAAAGTGAAAGTTATCCTTCAACACCAAATTGTTCTATATGGTCCACATAATGTTCAGAAAAAAGTCACACCATTTTGAGCGCCGGGTTTGGTGGCGGGGGAGGGGGGAGAAATCGGTAAATTCGTAGTTTTTTAGGTGTTTCGTCAATATTTCTAAAACTATGCGGTTTAGCGTGAACAACCTTCTATACAAAAATGTTCTACATTAAATTTGCAATAAAAAAGGTCCATGCATAATCCTTCTAAAATGAACGGTTCCAAAGTTACGGAGGTAGTATAATATAATTGGTCCAAAACAGGCCTAACCCAGACATCTAAAGTAAAAGTTTTCCTTTAACATCAAATTGTTCTATATGGTCCACATATTGTTCAGTAAAAAGTTACACCATTTTGAGCGTCCGGTTTGGGGGGGAGATGGGGGAGAAGTCGGTAAATTAGTAGTTTTTTTACGTTTTTCGTCAATATTTCTAAAACTATGCTTT
Source organism: Diabrotica virgifera virgifera (assembly GCF_917563875.1). Lineage (NCBI taxonomy): Eukaryota > Metazoa > Arthropoda > Insecta > Coleoptera > Chrysomelidae > Diabrotica > Diabrotica virgifera. The sequence continues at coordinate 283,319,323 of NC_065443.1, read as the reverse complement.
AGCGTAAACAATGGTCTATACAAAAATGTTCTACATAAAATTTAAACAAAAAAGGCCCGATACGTAATTGTTATAAAGTCAACGGTTCCAGAGTTACGGAGGGTGAAAAGTGGAGGTTTTCGATACTTTTTATATTATCTGGACAATTGATGATGATTTTTAGTGGTGAGGTTGACGTTTCTTCAAGGGTTTATCACTAACATATCATCAGCACTGAAATAGCAAATTTTATTTACAAAACACAATCATGTTAAAGAAAATTTCTATAAATTGCCCAATGAATATAAAAAGTATCGAAAACCTCCACTTTTTACCCTCCGTAACACTGGAACCGTTGATTTTTTAACAATTATGTATAGGACCTTTTTTGTTTTAAATTTCACGTAGAACATTTCTGTATAGAACATTGTTTACGCTAAAGCATAGTTTTAGAAATATTGACGAAAACCTTAAAAAAAACTACTAATTTACCGACTTTTCCCCCATCTCCCCCCAAACCGGACGCTCAAAATGGTGTAACTTTTTACTGAACAATATGTGGATGATATAGAACAATTTGGTGTTAAAGGAAAACTTTTACTTTGGATGTCTGGGTTAGGCCTTTTTTTGGACCAATTATACGATAGTACCTCCGTAACTTTTGAACCGTTCATTTTAGAAGGATTATGCATGGGACCTTTTTTATTTCAAATTTAATGTAGAACATTTTTTTATAGAAGGTTGTTCATGCTAAACCGCATAGTTTTAGAAATATTGACGGAAAACGTAAAAAACTTCGAATTTACCGATTTCTCCCCCCTCTGCCCCCCAAACCCGACGCTCAAAATAGTGTGACTTTTTTCTGAACATTATGTGGACCATATAGAACAATTTGGTGTTGGAGGATAACTTTCACTTTGGATGTCTGGGTTTGGGTCTAGTTATACCATACTAATAGACCATATTCTAATTCCCATACAATTATCATAATTAATTTGACATAATAAACATCGTTGCCATATCTTTGACTAATAGTTTGGATTTGTCATATAAATTGAATGATTGATGTGGTGCATGGCGGACTCGCTGAATCGAGTTTTAACATCATGTATGCAATTAAAAATATATTTATTATATAGTTCATTTCAAGGAATTTGTCCAATTATCGAAATCATACTCGAGCTGAATTTAGAGTTACATCTTTATCAGATACAGGCAGGTTAGAATTTTAAACGCGGATGTAGTGGTAGGGGAGCAAAGTATGCTAAATTTGCAGTCACTCGAGCGTTATGGGGACGTATTGGGTTGTGATTATTAGGTCCTAAAACCAAAAAAAGTTAAGTAAAATTTTCCATTTTAGTGGGGACTTTCTACTTTTTAATTAAAATTTCCATTTCCAACAATCGTTTTTTCCGATTATAGCGCCATCTATCCATAATTCGAAAAAAGTCTCGAATAGAATTTACTTATTTTTACGTAAAGAATCCAAATCTGCAATAAAAATTTGGGGGTCCCATTTAAGATTTTAAAGTAACCCCCCACCCCACCTCCGTGGGATGTCCTGTTTGATACCATTCGATAGATTTTTCAAAAACATTTTGAAAGTGTATTTTTGCAGTTTTTAGATCTGATGTTCATTTTGCGAAATATCGCGGGGTTTGTATTTAAAATTTTAAATTTACCCCCCACCCCTTTCCGTGGGGATCATGTTTAGTACTATTCGATAGATTTTTGAAAAATATTGAAGATGTATTTTTTAGTTTTTCGATCTGACGTTCATTTCGCGAAATATCAGCTTTTTTGTGAAATTTTTGACTCACCCATTTCCTTGCGCCCCGCTCAAATCGTCAGATTTTTGTAATATACACACTTTACCTCATTTTAATCTGGGTGGCCCCCGAGATGGGGTGGCAACCACCCCATGCCTTTCGGCATCATATAGATTTTGATTCTTGGACTATCCACTACTTATTCTCAAATTTTCAAGCAAATCGATTCATTCTGTAAAAATTGCGAGGTAAAAAGCATTAGTTCCTGGACTATTTATATTTTTTTGCTAATTCGAAGCTGAAATTTTCTTGCGATTAGTAAGTGGGTCGTTCCAATTTAGTGAATAAGTTTTGATTATTTTTAAAATAAGTATTTATTTATTAACTTGAAATCTTCATCTTAATCTATTATTAAAAATTAATAATACCTGGTGCTCTGTTCAAATATGCAAACGGATTTTGAAAATTTCAATATACAGGGTGTTGTTTCAAGGTCACAATTAATTTATATTTTTTGTTAATCTACATCTGGATTTTTCTTGTGATTACTGGTTGGGCGGTTTTGGATTCTAAATGAGACATATGGGTACCAAATGTCAAAAAAGTATACAAGGTGGTTTTGAAGTTATGGATCTAGAAAAGAATGGGCAAAATAGATAAAACACCCTGTAGCTCGGTTATAAAAATCTTCTTCTTCTTCTTCCTCTTTATAAGCAATTCTGCTTGTTCATTGGCGGATTGATATCTCTATGGAAGGTTGTCACTCCATCTTTTGCGCGGTCGGCCGATACTTCTTTTACCGACTGGTGATTTATCTCTTGCTACTTTGACCACAGGTGTCTCCCCCATTCTGGTTATGTGGTTGTTCCATTCTTTTTTTCTATTTAGTGTCCATTCGTTTATACACTGTACGTTACATTGTCTTCTGATAACTTCACTCCTCTTTCGATCTCTCACTGTATTTCCTGTAATTCTTCCTATTACTCTCATTTCTGCCGTTTCCAGTAGTTTTTGTGTTGTGGCTATATCGGGTCTTGTTTCTGATGCATATGTCATTATTGGTCTTACACTGGCTTTATAAATTCTTGACTTCATCTCAGTGTTAATATGTCGGTTTCGCCATATAGTGTTATTAAGGCATCCTGCCAGTCTATTTGCTTTTTTTACTTGGTTTCTCACTTCTTTGTCCAGGTCTCCGTAACTTGACAATGTAATTCCAAGGTATTTTACTTCCATTACTTGTTCAATACTGATACCATAAATTTCTATTTTACATCTGATTGGTTCTTTACTGATTACTATTGTTTTGGTTTTCTGAGATGAAATTGTCATATTGAATTCTTTTGCTCTTATGTTAAATCTGTGGACTAATCTTTGCAGACTATCTTCATCTTGGGCTATCATTATTGCGTCGTCTGCGTAGCAGAGTATTTTTATTTCTTTGTTTCCCATTCTATATCCTCTTCCTTTGTTGACGTTTTTGATGATTTCATCCATGATTAAATTGAAGAGCATAGGACTCAATTAATCTCCCTGTCTTATTCCACTGCCTATATCTATAGGTTCTGTAAGTTGTCCATCTATTCTGAGTTCCATTTTGTTGTTCTGGTAGATGATTTCAATAGTTTTTATGATATCTAGAAATACTTTTCTATTATACAGAAGATGGATTACATCTTTAGTCTAACTCTGTCAAATGCTTTCTTCAAGTCAATCAGACATAGAAATGCCGGTCTATTATACTCTAGTGATTTCTCAGTCATTTGCTTTATGACGAATATTGCATCTGTGCACGATCTTCCCGTACGAAAACCCTGTTGTTCATCTGCTAAACTTATCCTCTGATTCCTTAGTTCTTGTAAAATTTTAATTGTAAGTTTTAGGGTAGTATTTAACAAGTTGATACCTCTGGAGTTTTCTGGCTGCTATAAAAATCGATGAGGCAATAAATGTAGTATATCTAGAACCGTCTCAGTGATTCTAGGCTCTATTCGTCATTTCAAGTATTTCCGTTTCCAAATGAAACACCCTGTATAAATCTCACTATAATAATAAAAATCTCACCGTATAAATTTCTTCGCTTTAAAACTATAGATCTATATTTAAAACCTTCTACAAGTTCTTGATCTACTTCCTAATACAACTATGTGTCAAAATATATGATTATCCCATTAAACTTACACGTCGGGCCATAAATATACCATTTATTTCTAATTGTTGGTTAATAGAAACGTCACTGCCTACATAATTATTGCCCATAGTCGACACCGCATATCAATTAACACGACAAAACTCAGCAAAATACATACAAGAAAGGTAACTAGATACATCATGTTGGCGTTGGGGAAATGACAGGCTGGTGCAATAGACGAGTGACATATGAGGGCGCGCCCTGCAATTTTGAAACTAAATACAAGGATTTTGCCATTGAAAAAGTTTTTGCAGTTTTCTTTGGTGTATTTGTGCATTGTTTCGGGGAATGTATAGTAAGGCGATAATTCTTGGTAGTACCTATACAATCAGAAGTGATTGTCAATCACGTTGTTTTTATAGTTGATAACAATAAAAGGGAAGGTTGTAATAAGTTGTAACAATAGACCAGAAAACAAGTTCATTTTTGAAGAATTTGAAGGTTTATGGTGCACTAACAGGACCGTTCTTACATTGAAATACACACTAATCCTTAACTGGTCGGACGTCGAACTCACAGTCTACGCTTCATAAATAATTAATTATATTTTTCGCTCAACAAAATTTCCCTCCGACTTCTAGTTCTAACTATTCCCTCTTCTAGGCATTATGATAAGACGCTGATATAACTTTATTATCAACAACAAGTAACTGTTTACGGTCCAGCAGATTTAAGAAATATTGTTATTTTATTCAAAAAAATTCGTTTAGGAAACCTGCGCAGACTATTTTCAATCCCTATTTGCTAATGATGACGATAATGAACCATTAACGCTAAAAGTGACGACAAACGAGGAGAGACTTGAAGAAGTCGAGGAAAACTCGAAACTGCCTTAAAAACAATAACAGAGTACTATCTGCAGAATTCCCTGAGACCCAATCCCTCTAAAACCCAAGTCTGCGCCTTCCACGTTCGCGCAAAGGAAGCCAAGCGAAAATTTCAAATTGCGTGGAATGGCAGTACACTAGAACACACAGACCAAAATATACTTGGAGTAACTCTGGGCCGGTCCTTCACCTACAGACTTAAAAACGATTGCATAAAAACGAGAGGGAAAGTAACAACTAGGAACAGCACACTCAGAAAGCTAACGGGAAGTAAGTGGAATACATGTCCTGGCGTCTTAAGAACAAGGGCACAGGCATTATGTTTCTCGACTGCTGAATATGCGTATGCGTGCCCCGTTTGGGGCAGATCTGCCCACGCCAAACAAGTTGATACTGCGCTAAATGAGACATAAATAGGGTTACAATACATATGTCCGGATTTCGTCCGGACAGTCCGGATTTGAAAGACATGTCCGGATTTTTTTCTTTACTAAAAAAAATGGAAAACACTTGGCCCAACGGTGGGAAATTTCATTCTGAGCTAAATCAATTGGTTAAAGCTACAAGGCTACCTGGAAAGGGATGGAAGAGAGCGCTTTAACTATAGTCAGCGTTGTACCGAATTCTGTCAATGTGGATGAATTATTTGATGAGCGCTCGTCACTTCTCCAAGTTCTAAAAAAGCTAAAAACCTAAATGGATTACCTAAATGGACTACTACCTAAAGAAGAAACCCCAAGCACTCATGACAAATGGCAAGAAATATTTGAAGCATTTTCTAAAAGCAACGTTTCCTTTACGAATATTTTTAAAATAGAAGAATTCATCTTTTGTCTGTCTAGTACTTCGGCTCCTACTGAACGTATCTTTTCGATGGTGAATTTTATAAGGGCGGCTGAAAGAGGAAGATTATCTCTGAGTGTTGTAAAGAAGCTTCTCAATATTAAAGCAAATTCTGTAAAGTCATGTTCCGAATTCCATGACAAAATAAAAAATGACAAGCCACTTTTGAGAAAAATTATGTCTTCTGAAAAGTACGAAAGAAGAACAGATGAAGAACATCCTATCCCTGGGCACAGTACAAACTAAGCATTTCGCATATATGTATAATGTTGAGGTAGCAACACAGTCAAATGCACATTTTACATTTTCTACAACCCCTTGGACTACCCCTGTCCGGATTTGGCCTTAATAAATTATGGTAACCCTAGACATAAAGGATAGTAACGGGGTACATGAAACCAACGCCACTCTCAAATGTATATAAAGGAGCGGGTTTTGTAGAACCCTCAACAAGCAGAGGCGTTGCAGAGCACATAGAGAAAATTAAACAGATTGCAGACGATCGGCATGCCCTATACAAAGCTCGAACATCACGAAAGCGACTAAAATCCAGGAAAAGCTTCCTTGGAACAGTGCAGGATGAACTGCCTGAGTATTTTCCTTTTCCTCAGGTTCAATGGACCGGCCAGTCTCTAAACTTTAAAACGTGCAAAACTATGAATGGGATAAGAACGGGGGCTGCTCCAGTAAAATCAAACATGGTGAAATCAGGGAAAATAGACCAAGAAGATGTGAACTGTGACTGTGGAGAAACACAGAATATGGAACATCTTCTTACATGCATAAACTGTCCTCATCGTTGTACCCTCGAAGATATGTGGATCGCCAACAAAGATGAAACCGACGTAGCCCGATACTGGGCCGAAATTTTACGAATGACATGTCCGGATACGATAAAATAAAGTAAGTGGAAAAACCATATGATTATAGCTTATGCTTATTAGTGCAGTCACTGAAGGTGGATATGAGCTATTACCTCCGATTTCGTTGAATCTCCATCGATTTGTATGAAAATTGGTGAGTAGATTGAGGATACCTCAAGGAACAAAGGTGACATGATGCCAACTTGCGCTTTTACCCGGGGTGGATGCCACTCCTTCTCGGGGGTGAAAATTATTTTTTTTAAATAACCCCACAATTCGATAGAGGGACAGATTCTAAGCAAAATTTGTTTTATAAAGTTATTAAATAAATCAAAACTTTTTGAGTTATTAAAGATCAAAGATTTTAATTTTTCGTGGGAAAAATGTATGCTTTTAATCGATTTTTCATAAATAAGTCAAAACTAAGTTTTTAAAAAAAATTATTAACAAAATTGTAACTAATAAAAAAACAAATAAACTCCTTGCTAGAAAAACCTTTAAGTGTTAACTAGAAGTGAGTTATAGGTAATTGAATGTATATTTTTTTCGGCGAGTACCCAAATCTAAGTACTTATTCAAGCTTAAATAACGGGAAGATAATACAGTTTATAACATAAACTTATTAAGTATTTGTCAAAGTACTTAGAAAAAATCTATCAAAATAGCAATAAAATTTATGCTCCAAAATTTTTTTCAAAATTTATCTTTTAAAAATTTTTCCAAAAAATGTTATCATTTTTTTTTAATAACTCCGTCAATTTTTACGATATCAGGTTCACCTAAAAATCATTTGAATGCTAATTTTAAGAGCTATTAAATCACGTTGAACATAATCTTTTAGACCCCTTACTTTTTTAAAAATAAAAGGTTAAATGGCCCCGGTTACATGGTTCTCCAAGCAAAATTGAAGCTTTAAACGTTTGTATCTCGGTTATTTTTTACCCTACAGAAACAGTAAAAAATGTAAAATATTTGTTACAGAAAAAACTAAAATTTAGTTATCTATCATCTTTTACGTATATTGAGTATTTTTGGAGTTATTATCAAAAGAAAATTAAAATTACAATAATATTAAAAATTCTGATTTTTTTAAATTATATCTTTTTTTTTTCAAAAATATGCATTGTAAACCGGTCAAGATTGTTGAAATCATTACTTATGCTAATATAAAGAAATTGTTGTAAGGATTCCTATAAACTTTAATTTTTGTGGAAATGGCGTATGTTTAATTTTTCACTTTATCCTAAAAAATTCGAGATTATTTTCATCATAACTTGCTTAATTTTGATGCTATTAAGTTCTTCTGGGGCTCACATGATAGGTATTCGAAAGTGTTTTGACAAGTATTTAGCAGATATATTTTATAAAATGTATCGTTTTCCCGTTATTTAGGCTTGAATAGATAGATTTGAGTACTCGTCGAAAAAAAAAATATACATTCAATTACCCCTAACTTACTTTGAATTAACATTAGTTTAGTTTTTTAAGTGAGAAGTGTATTAAATTTTTTATTATCTTCAATTTTGGTAATAATAACTTTTTTGTAAAAGCTTATAGTTTTTGAGTTATACGTGAAAAACAGCTTTAAAACATGCATTTTTTTACGAAAAAATAAAAATTTTCATCTTTAATAACTCAAAAAGTATTGATGTATGTTAATAACTTTATACATATAACATTTGCTTAGAATTTGTCCCTCTATCGATTTATGGCATCCACCCCCAGGGTAAAAGCGCAAGTTGGCATTATGTCACCTTTGTTACTTGAGGTATCCTCTAACTACTGCACTACATGCCGTATGCCTTAAAAAGGTATATGACATGATAAAATTAAAGGACGTTATCAACTTGTATGTACATGTCAACTTGTACAACTATGTACGCAAGAGAGACCTAGGAATAATCAAAAGGATCGAAAAACGCAATAAAAGTAAAAGTACAAGAAACTAACTGACCCAACTGAAGCTGGCAAGGGGAACATAAACGTAAAAGGCTAATTAGTAGTAACGTTTCTTTCAACATTTATTGAAGTATCAAAAGCTCGTATAACACTTTCAGATGCTGCACCTAGTCGAAAGCACTTCGGAAACTATGAAAAACTCGATATGTATTAATTTGTGTTTTAAGGCTAATAAGTCAAATAAGGAAGAAATAATCAAACATTAAAACGCAAGGATAAATTTCAACTACGGAACATAAATCTTTTTCCACCGATAAAGGTAAGCGCCCACTCGTCCGGACTAGCCCGCAACCGAACGGACCACGACGATCAAATCTTCGTGTATTTAAATGAATCAGCGTGCACTTTACGGAAACGGAAAATTTCGATTCACATTGAAACGCGTCGAAATCTCGGAGTGGAATATTTTCGCGGACAGTTAGTCCAGAGAAATAAGATTTTTCTCGTGGCACATCCCTTTCCGGCATACAGCGTGTTTTATATGTTCGTTCATGGGTATTCTTTCATTTTTCCAACTGTATGTTTCCTGCAGCTGATTTTGATGATATACATAGTTATAAACAAATGAAACTCAAAAAACGCTGGACGGAAGGGCCGCCCGAGAACTTTATCGTGCCGATCTATTATCGTTATGGTACTAGATATTGGCATTCTATAAAAATAACAAAGTTACTCGTTATTTTGATATTTTAGAAATACCTACTGTACTTAAAAGTATTTTATGGTTCTACGCATCATTAATTCCTGCATTTGAGAAAATGTTCGATGCCATATTTCGGGGACACACTATAGATGTGTAGATTATTGCATAAATCAATAGAATATTATAGTCATACTTTCATTTCAAATTAGTTCATTTTTCTGAGAAATTAATAGTTTACAATATTTGCATTTCATTCTATTTCGATTACGCCAGTCAATGCGCGAGATTAAGAACAAGATATTATCTCCAAATTCTATCCTACTGCATGGATTTTAATGAAATTTTGGGAGTAGCCCAATCTCCTAATTCAAAGTCTATCCTATATACTATGGCGCTTTTATCATGGGGGAAGTTCCCACCACTTCTCAGGGGTGAAATATTTTTATTTTCGAATTACATGGAGAAAAAGGAAGATTTTTAAGAAAATTTAAAAATTCATTCTATAATTTGATCACATTTTTTAAAAAAACCATTCATTTTAAACCCGTTTAACTTTTTGAAAGTAGAAATAACACTATATTAAAAGATATTGAGAAGAAAAACAATGCATTTAAATTATGGTGGATGGGGAGTTAAATGTATATACTTTTCATTTTTCCTTAAAGTACATTAGTCATTATATTTTTTGCACCATATCTCGCTTAGTTTGTAAGTAACCGACATTTAACGGTGCTCGTTTTAAAGGCCTTTTCAAACACTACAAAAGGTGTTGGTAGCATTATACACCTAAAACCTACCGTTCCTCTGTTATTTCAAGTTGAATACACCAATTTGAGCATGCACCAAAAAACAAACTATTTTCACCTACCATATCTCTTTTTGTATTATAAATAGAACATTTACGAAGGAACGAATCTCTTTATTATTTATAATCTAAAAAATGTTTTATATAGAGTTTTTAGTTCGATGCATAGTTTTTAAGGTATTCACAAAAAATCCGTCCGAAAAGGTGTCATTTTTCAATGAAAATGGCCAATTTTCAACTACGCATAACTCAAAAAGTATTGAGTTCTCAAAAAAAAGTATAGACCAGTTTTTGCTTAGAAATAGGTTCTTCAGCCACTTCCGTGCTTATTTTGACCAACAAATTTTCCACCCCCTTGAAGAAGTGGGAACCGCCCCAAGATAAAAGCGCCATAGTATATAGGGTAGATTTTGTTTCTTGAGCTATTCCCTACTTACTGTGAAAATATCAAGTACATCAATGTAGTAGGATGGAATTCGGAGCCAAATACCCTCATTGACTGCTCTACAATAATGCTCTGCTATGAACGCGTGAGAGAGGACACACATAAGATTATAGCAAAATTTCTATTTACCGTAACTTTTCGCGTTTTTGAGCTACAGCAATAAATTTTATGTCATTGGAAAGGTAATTTTGCATTCTTTCAAAATGTGTTAAAATATACAGGGCGTATCAAAAAAATTAAGATTTTTTATTCATTTCCGGTTCAACCGGAAGCCATGTTTTTGGTAAAATTTATTGTGATAATAGATAATAAAATACCATATATGTCTGCAAAATTTCAAATTTTAGTTTCTATTAAGAAGGAAGTTACGGGCACTCGAATATTTTTTTATAAAAAATTCATAACTCCCCTCCTATGGGGAGTTAAGATATATGACTAATGTCATTCAATTTACTGATAGGATATCAAAAATATATCAAAAAATAAAAAAATTCCTTGGAGCCATTTTTGAGAAAATCTAGTTCAAATTTATGTCAAAATTTGACCCCTTAAATATAGGCAACCCATAACTTTTTCTGAAAAACGATAACATCTTTCTTATAGCCCCATCTTTAGGCTATATAACGACTTTTTCAAATTAAACTTATCTTCAAAAACTTTTTAGATAGATAGGGAAATGTGTCGGGGGGGCGGTCGGCCATGTTGGCCGCCATTTTGAATTTGGAAATGTCAAATTCCGTACTTTTATTTACCTATCGATGAGCTTAATTTGAGTTGAATTTCATTTATTTCTGTCAAAATTTGCAAAAATGGGCCCTAAATAACCCCCCTATTTCGGCCCCCCTTTGAGAGATTTTTTTTAAAAGCTTAGTTTCTCGACAAAATTCTCTTAAACTTACTCATACCGAATTTCATCAAAATCGGTCCAGTAGTTTTTGCTGGGCGGTGGCGACATACGTACGTACATACGTACGTACGTACGTACATACTTCCGACATTTTTTTTTATTTGCTTTTTAGACTCAGGGGGACTCAAAACGTCGAAAAAAAGTGAAATCTGAAAAAATTTTTTTGCACGATCCTATAACTTTATCTATTATACTATACTACGTATATAGTACGATAAAGTAAAAACGGTAAATTTTCGCTTTTTTCGTCTATTACTAAAAAGTGAAACATTCTAAACAAATTTGAGAATAAGAAACTTATAAATCATATAAAAAACGTCAATATGGCGTTTGCTGAATATGTCTATCCTTATTTGTTGCTTAGAAAATTGCAAAATAAGTCATAAATGTTGAGATTTTATAAATGATCATAACTTACGTAAAAATTAAGTGAGACCTTTCTTATTACACGGAATGCTGAGACTTCTTCATCCTTATTAATAAAAATTGCTTAGTCCAACGTTAGTCTCGGACTACTTAGTCCGAGATTAAGCGAGTACTAACTTAATTTTAAGATTGTCATTAATAAACACGGACTAAGCTCGGACTAACTAAACCTTCCTTAGTCCTAGTTACAACAAATTTATGTTGGCAACCCTTGCGAAAAAGAAGAGAAATGGAGAGAATTTTGCGAAAAAGAAGAAAATGTAGAGGATTTAACCTCTCTTTCCTCTAAACCTATTAGAGAGTTATTGCCACCGGCAAATAAAGGATCCTTTATTACAGGATACTTTAATAAAGGACAAATACAGGACGGGTCTAAAAGAGTGGTATTGCAAACGCAGTTAAAGAATCTTTTATTTTGACAAATGACATGAAATATTTTTGTAAATATAAAAATAACCTATAAAATTCCATTTGTCGATATAAATTAAAATAAGATAATTGAAGAGTAAAACGTTAAATTTAATTATTTTGTCATTTAAAGATGTTTAGAGAACAACATAATATATCCCATAATACTCATCGTTCAATAATATGGAAGTGCAATAAATTGGAAATACTATTTTAGGAGTTTTTAAATACTTTTGCATTATGGGTATATGTAATGGGGAATTTCTGGAGAATATATTATTAGGGAATAGTGGCTATCCATTCCTCAACTACAACTACCGAATGACACCATTCCAGAATTTTCAGACAGAAGTTGTGTTTTTATAATCCATCACAAATCCCTTCAAGAATTGTTATTGAAAGAACATTTGGTATTGTGAAGAGATTTCCCATTTTACCATATGTAATGAGATGCAAGTTACCTTTTATTCAAAGAATAATATCAGCTTGTTCAGTTTTACATATTGCAGTAGTACATAATAGAGAAAACGTTGAAATACTGGCAAATGAGTGTGCTGTTGATATTGATATAGAAGCTGTGGCAGTACATTTTCAACCAGGAGCTAATCTAATGCGACTACATTGTGTGTGTGTTTGTTTAAAATTATTGTTCGACATTTAAAGCTAGCGCTTAAACTAATTTTATTTTTATTGGACTGCAGTTTGTTAATAAATTTATAAATAAATATAAATATTATATTGGTGACTGATTTTAAGTATTTTATGATCATTAGCAGGTTTTAAATAATAAATTTATAAATATGTATATACATGCTATTGGCGTTTGATCTTTTATCCATTATGGCCCTCTCTTTCTTTCTTTTCACCTCTGGATAACTAGTTATCAGGAAGTTTATCTGACAGATTAGATACTAATAGATATCTGACAGAGAGAAACTTCCCGTTAACTAGTTATCCGGAGCTGAAAAGACAGATACTAAGGATACTGTTATATAAACTTCCCAATAATTAGTTATCTGAAAATGAAAAGACCTCTAATCTGTCAGATAAACTTCCTGATATACAAAAAGATAATAGAAGAATTAAGCTTTATGCTGGTTTTTATTAATTTTTTTGGCAATGTTTAAATAAACAAATACTGATGGCATGAAATGGATCACGAACAAGGAGGAATGAAGAAGGAATTGGAGATTGTGTTTACCATTAAACGCATAAAACTGCAGTATCTGGGACACATATGATAAATCAGCACCGTTACTCCCTGCTGCAGTACATATTGCAAGGTACAGTCAAAGGTAAGCGAAGACCTGGTAGAGGGAGAATATCAATGGAACTGTTTCGAATCGCAGCTAGCAAGGTTACGATTGCTATATGATTTCCAACATTCGAAACGAATAAGAACCAAAAGAAGAAGATGGCATGAAAATGAAAGTGTATTAATACTTTTGATTAAAAACTTTATAGATTCTAATCTATAAAAGATTAAATTTTCAAAAATAAATACTTGAACCTTTGTTTTATTTTGTTAACCTGTTGTTATATATCTGTTGAATAGAACTCTATTTTGAATCTAGAATTTTAACAAATCCTAACTTTCATTAAAATTTATTGATCTTATATCTTCAATCTCTTATATCTTCAATAAATATTTATTTCTATAGAAAAATGTAAAATATATTGAGTTTAATAAATGAGTTACTGATATTTTAAGTCTGATCATTGTAATTAGTAACAATTTAAAATTATTTACGTAATATTCCTTTTTACAACTTCTTGTAATAACTCAAGCTTCAATAAAATGTTCTTTTCTATATTCGTTTGGGTCAAAACATCAATAATCTATATCTCAGAATATTACTTAGAGTTGTTTTTAATAAATAAAACCCAACATACAACTTTAATGATGAAAGTTTAATCAAATATCAATCCCAAAATACATAAATTATCAATCCAAAGAAGCGACAAGATAAATTCAAAATACAAGTGAAGTTACACCTTTCTTCACATTTTTGACACGTTATGTCAAAATACAGGAACTTTTATTAAAATAAAGGTGTCCTCTAATTTTCCTTAAATACAGGCGGCCTGTATTTTATTAAAAGACAAAAATAAAAGACGCAATACTGCGCATGCTTATATGTCAAAATAAAGGATCTTTTATTACAGGTCGACTTAAAAGACGTTGGCAATAACTCTCTATTGTCTAAACCGAACAGCTGTTCGGTCGGTGCCATTTCTGCATAAATTTTAATTAATTTTTGTTGGACTTCGTTCTGAGAAGGTGCTACCTGGTGTTTTATATTTTATATTATTGTATTATTGTTTTGTATTTCATATTAACTGCTGTACCTTTTGAAAATCGGTATTTGACTTTAAATTTACCTTCTAATTCCTCTAAACTAAAGATTTTTTTATAATTTTGTATATTTTGATGTGACTCACAAGAGGAATATCGTTCCGCTGATTTCTATCCTCATTTAATTCGTCTATTAATTATCTTAAATCATTAATAAAATAATATCTCTCCATTATCAATAATAACATAATAATGTTATTATATATTTATTATACCAACAAGCAAAAGCAAATAATGCATTTAGCAAGTTTGTAAGGTTATGAATACAAAATGTCAAGTTAGTCTCGGTTTAAACCTACTATTACCTCGGATTAAATTTTAGTCCGAGACTAGAGAGGGTTTAGCTTAGTCCATCGTTAGTCGCTGTTTATTAATAGGGAAAATGAATGGTATTGACTTAGTCCTCGGACTAAAGTTAGTCGGGCGTTAGTCCGTGTTTATTAATAAGGCTGCTTGTGTTTAAATTATATTTTAAATTTCAAAGCAGTTGGACAAATAGTTTAAAAGTTGTTTAATTTGTTTATCCCAAATTCATTTTTTTTGCAACACTATAAGTCAGAAAATTATGAGGTTGCAGTAATACTTCGAATAATTTATGAAAGAAGAACACTACTATTAACTTAGTTAAAAAAAATGACAAAAAGTATTTTTAAACAGTGTAAAATTATTTTGCAAAAACATGTCGATTTTTTGCTTACTTGTAAACAATTAGAATAACTTTTTAACCGTTACCCGTAGAAAAATTATTTTTTCATATTTAGAAAGACTAAATTTTTACACACATTTAAAAAGAAAAACAATTGTCCTAGGACAATTAGGGACGAAGTTAGCCCCCCTTTTTTTAATTCTCATATTCTTGCAAAATAATTTTGCAATATTTATAATTAATTTTTGTCATTTTTTTTTAATTAAATTAATAGTGTAAATCTTCTTCTTTCAAAAACTTTCCAAAGTATTACTGCAACTTCATCATTTTCTGACTTATAGTGTCGCAAAAAAAATTAATTTGGGATAAACAAATTAAATAACTTTTAAACTATTTGATCAATTTGCTTTGAAATTTAGGATATGATTTAAGCACCAGAAGTCTCAGCATTCCGTGTAATAAGAAGGTTCTAATTTAATTTTTACATAAGTTATGAATATTTATAAAAACTCAAAATTTATGATATATTTTGCAATTTTCTAAGCAACTAATAATACTCTGGGCTATTTAGCAAAATTCATGGAAAAGTTATTTACCAGCAATTTTATTGCTGGAATCGAATTATAAGATCCTATATATTAATAATATAGGTATGCAAAGTCCGCAGATAGTGTGCTACTTTTTTTATAAACAAAATGGCGTCGACAAATCGTATTTTTTTCAATTATTGCTCTATAACTTCGAAGATTTTAACTTTACAACAAAAACACTCAAATAAAAATTCACCGCAATTAAATTCTGCATAGAGATATGTTTCTCACGATTTGCTCCGACGAAAATTTTCCTCGGAAAATGCGGGTTTTCCTAACAAAAACTCTAATTTTCAAATAAAGTTTTAGGTAAGTAATTATTAATCAATAATTAAATAACTTAGCGACATCAAATCTTTCTTGGTATAGATTGTAATTCCAGAAGCCGGTAAAAATTAAACGAATATTTTAGCAACAATTCAATTGTTAATTAACAATTTACGATCGCAATAATAACCAAAATAATCATGATACATTGATCAAACTTTTAAAGATTATAAAGTTGAGATGCTTATTTAATATTTTATCGACAAAATATAAATTTTTCTTTTTTTTGCATAATCTTTAAATTTTGAAAAAAAAAATAGTTATAATACGATAGTCTAATTAGTAAAGTACAAAGAAAAGCTATTTACCAGCAATTTTATTGCTGGAATCAAATTATAAGATCTTATTTATTATTAGTATAGGTATGCAAACTCCGCAGATAGTGTGCTACTTTTTTTATAAACAAAATGGCGCCGACAAATCGTACTTTTTTCAATTATTGCTCTATAACTCCGAAGATTTTAATTTTACACCAAAAACACTCAAACAAAATTCACCCCAATTTAATTCTACATAGAGGCATGTTTTTCCCGATTTGCTCCGACGAAAATTTTCCTCGGAAAATGTGGGTTTTCCCAACAAAATCTCGAATTTTCAAATAATTTTTTTGGGCCAGTAATTATTTATCAATAATTATATAGCTTGGTGAAATAAAAGCTTTCTTGGTATAGATTATAAATTCAGAAGCCGGTGAAAATGAAACGAATATTTTAGCAACAATTCAATTGTTAATTAACAATTTACAGTCGCAATAACAACCAAAATAATCATTAGACATTGATCAAACTTAGAGAGATTATAAAGGTGTGATGCCTATTTAATATTTTGTCGATAAAATATAATTTTTTCATTTTTTTGCATAATCTTTAAATGTTTAAAAAAAATTGTTATAAACAAATTAACATTTCTCAGAAATTGTTTATTATATTCTAATTTTAAAAAACACTTAAAATGCGTATTTCATATGTCTTGAAAATGAATGCTTTAAAAAATTTTCCAAACCATTTGCAAAAAAGTTATGAAACAGCAAAGTAAATATACGTTTTCTCCGTTGTTGATAATTTGTTTTAATTGTTTCAAAGCTTAAAAGTGAGTCTATAGTACAATCTAATTACTCACAAAGAATGTCAAAAATTAGTGCAATGGTTATATTTTAATCCAAGATTAAAAATACTTTTTTTTTAATTTTTAGCGCAAAAGTAGGCCTGATACAGAGTCGGAGCTAAAATGTTCACTCGAAGCGACTGACACGCAGCAGAGGTAGTGTATTAAAAGTGTACGTTGCGCGGCCGATCGTCGCTCCGAGTGAAAATTATAGCTACAGTACTGTATTACTCTACTTTCGCGCGTGTAAATTACAAAAAAATATATTTTTAATCTTTAATTAAAATATAACCATTAAACTGATAATCGTTATTTTTTTGTAAATAATTAGCTTGTACTTTAAACTCACTTCTACGCTTTGAAAGAATTAAAAAAATTATAAACACCGTAGTAATCGTATGTTAATTTTGCTGTTTCATAACTTTTTTGCAAATGGCTGCAAAAAAGTTTTAATGCATTCATTTTCAAGATATTTGAAATGCGCATTTTAGCTATTTTTTAAAATTATAATAAAATAGAGACTTTTTGAGAAACGTTAATTTGTTTATAACTATTTTTTTTAAACATTTAAAGATTATGCAAAAAAATAAAAAAATTATATTTTGTCGACAAAATATTAAAATAGGCATCTCATCTTTATAAGATTTCAAAGTTTGATCAGTGTACCAAAAATTATTTTGGTTATTATTGCGACCGTAATTTATTAATTAACAATTGAATTGTTTCTAAAATATTCGTTTAATTTTCACCAGCTTCTGGAACTATAATCTAAACCAAGAAGGGTTTTAAGTCACCAAATTATTTAATTATTGGTAGATAATTACTTATCTAAAATTTTATTTGAAAATTAAAGATTTTGTTGGGAAAACCCGCATTTTCCGAGGAAAATTTTCGTTGGAGCAGACCGGGAAAAACACGTCTCTATGCAGAATTTAATCACGGTGAATTTTTATTTGAGTGTTTTTGTTGTAAAGTTAAAATCTTCGGAGTTATAGAGCAATAATTGAAAAAAACACGATTTTCGGGCGCCATTTTGTTTATAAAAAAAGTAGCACACTATCTGAGGACTTTGCATACCTATATTATTAATATATAGGATCTTATCATTCGATTCCAGCAATAAAATTGCTGGTAAATAACTTTTCCCAAAAATGGCCTATTCTCCGATAATCAGCCCAGACTATAAGGATAGACATATTCAGCGAACGCCATATTGAAGTATTTTTTACGATTTATGAGTTTCTTACTCTCAAATTTGTTTAAAATGCTTAACTTTTTGGTAATAGACGAAAAAAGCGAAAATTCATTATCATTTGTTTAGAACTATGTATATCATCAAAATCGTCTGCACGAAACATATAGGTTATTATTATAGATGTCCATACTACTCAAACAATTTTGTTTCGGCCTGAAGGGGTTGTGTCACCAACAGGATATTTTTTTCCTTATTTCTCTGAACTAAGTAGGCTCGACGAAATATAGTTTTTAAATGTTTTTAACTGTCTGACACTAATTTTTGTGGTATCTTATACAATTTATTATTTTTTTTAGAAGTAAGACACAATGTTACTTTAAAGATTTTGTAAAAATATTTTAAAAGTCTAAAATATTGTATTGTGTTGTGACTTGTGAGTGTTTAGATTTACGACCTTGCTTTGAACCAATTAGCCACATATTTTTTTCAGGTCAGTTTTTACAAGAGATAAAATGTCTTGATCCTTTTCGTAACTCATTCTAAAGTATTGATACGATTTTTCTTAGTGATCAATTAAATCAGGAGATAAAAAGCATCAAATTCACTTTTCTTGCGTCGGCGTCGGATTTTCCAATGATTAGGTATGCATCCATTTAGTACGCTTCTTTTATGGAAGTTTATTTTGTTGTTCTTATTCCTAGCACAACAAACTAATAATTTAGTCCGTCTAGAAAGTATCCGGAAAAAAGAAAGCAAAATTTACCGGTATTTATTTGTATCACTTGAAATATAAAATTTCAACAAATAATTCATCTCATTTACTTATACAACCCCCATTTAAATCTAAACACTTAACTAAACGTTCATGTAAAGTTGACACCATCTATCTATCGCCCGTCGGCAAATTCAAACAAAAATATAACTCCAGACCACCTTTTACCACCTTTAGTCCAGACAAATTAATATATGTATTTAATATATTTTTACCACCAAAAATGAGATGTTTTAATCAAATATTGCTTCAAATATAATCTGCAGAATAATTTTGAATTCACGTTCCGCTAATGAACTTGCTTTTTTGTCCTTAAAAGTAGAAAAAAGTTTCAATTGTATTGCTTAATATTTCATCTAAATATAATCGTCTAACAATTTTAACTGTACTAATGCCCAAGTATACATTTTCAAGTGTTAAACTGATTGATTTACAATGAGTAACCCGGTTGTAAAAATACCGGCGTGTGCCTTAACAAAAGGGACATCGGTTACTCGAATTTCGTAACAATACAAATGTTATCTGTTTGAATTTGCCGACGGGCGAAATATCTATGGACCCGACTTTACACCCGAAACTAGGTCAAGGCCATAATTTTCGGTAATGGTGTTCCAGGCCTGTAAAACTGACCTACTCAAACCTTCTTTATCTCGTGGCGCTACTCGTTATACTTCAATCTTCATCAGTCCCCATATGTTTTCAATAGGGCTAAGATCTGGAGATGCTGCTGGCCACGGAATTGTTGCCAATTCGTGTTCTTGCATCCAAGCTTGAGTATAAGCTGAAGTATGGCATCTTCTATTATCTTGCTGAAAACGCCACCCCTCTGGATATAAAACATGAGCCGTTTCAAGAAGAAAACCATTTAGGATGTCACAATATTTCGCCCTATCAACAGTACCATTAACTATACAGAGAGGTGTAGCACCACTCTGAGATATTGCTCCCCAAACCATTATTTTAGTGGGAAATTTGGAAATTTGAACGGTAAAGTTTTCTCTTGATAGGACTTTTAGATGATTTGCACTAAGCTGGAAACAATTTTCATCAGATATAAAGACAATATTAAAATTATCTTCTCGAAAATTTTGACAAAAACCTATTCTTCGTTGCCTTTGCATAGGTGTCATTGCAGGGATTTTTTTTGATTCCTTGATATGTAGCCTTTATTTTTCAGTGACATGCGGACAGTTTCTGGGTACACTTTTATTCTTCGTTGATTTCCAAATCTGTTCGCTAATTTTCGAAACCCTAGGCGAGGATTTTGTCGTCCTAAAGCTACTAAAGCATTTAAATTGTTTCCGCGTATCTTACGCGGTCTACCCGAAACTGGTCTATGTCTCATATATATGCCATTTTTTATCCTCTTTATTGTCTCATACACTGCACTTTTTCCGAGTTCAGTTAATTGAACTAATTTTTTAACGTTTCGGACACCGTTTCTATACAAATATTCGACCACTTTTCTTTTTTCTACTTCCGACATTATTTCACAAATCTTAAGTCTGTTTACAAACAACAATATTCGACAGATGGTGTTGTCATGCGATTTTGTCCATAACCAACCTACTATCGGCACGACCTACTTGATGCATTACTTTTGTCTTAAAATTTTACAAAAAGGAAATCTAGTAAAATTAGGAAAAATATAAAATTCCGGACACTTCTAGACAAACTATAATTTTTAGATCCATCTTTTATACAATACCTATGTAAATACACTGACTGAGTTGGCGTGATTTTCCCGATAAATGTGCGCTACGGCACTTAATTCCGGGCTGTGAAGGTTCGTTCCGTTGCCGACTGATTTGATCAAATGGGCGCGGACCTTTAATCGTATCCCGAGGTTTACCGCGGCTTTGTATCAAATTTAATGAATTGCATACAAAAACAGTCATGCCAATAATAAACAAATTAAGTGCTTGATGGCCAATAAAATGTTTATGGTGTTTGGGCCATCGGCGTGAAGGTGGATAATATAATCAAACACATTGTGAGGGTTCGTATTTTGCATTGAAATGGGTGAAATTTATCTGTTAGGCACTACGATATTTTAGAAGTCGTTAAGTTAATTTTGCATATCGAAAAAGGTTATAAACTTGAACGACTGAATGGTTATGACCATGAAAGTTTATGAAGTATTTATGGTTTATGAACTACGACGGTACTTTAAAAGTACCATTGAAAGGGAATAATTAGTAATAAAAGGGAGTTATTGAGTAAAAATTGTCATATGCCGAGCTGGTAATTTTTTTAAGGAAGAACAAACATTTAAAAGACATTGGCGTTATAAGGTCGCTTTTTGAATTAATACTTTATTTATTACGTTTTTCACCGGACACTAATGTAGGTACCTTCTTGTTACAAGTTCGAATGAACTTGTAACATCTACTGATATTTTTAAAGTCGTGATACAGTTTTCTGAGGAAAAAGATGCAAATGATAATACATTTTAGTTGCGTTCGTGAGATCAAAATGCAATTTTTTGGGTTAATACGCTTTTGAACCGGATGTGCGATATTATGTAGATTATTTTATTCTTGGAGGTTCTGACCAATAAAAACCTATAGGAATAAAAATTACAGCGGGAATTTTTTTCGATACTTTCCCGTCGTTGTGTTACGTCAGATGCCCTTCGTTGCTATGCAAAAATGAATGGACCAAGAGCTAGCAACGTCCGAAAGAAAAGTATTTTAAGACAACTGGTTCTTTAATATATTATTCCCTATGCTTCCTCGAACACCGTACCGGCCACCTGGCTACTGATACAGGTTGCGTTCATTACTGCGCAGCACACTTGTACAGGTAAATATATCGAATTTAAAATTACTGTAAGACGAAAAATTTTTTGTCATTACTTTTTAAACATTATTAGAAATATGAACTATAATTGACAGACATTTCTGTGGTTTAAAAAGTAATGACAAAAAATGTTTCGTCCTAAAAATAATTTAAATTCAATATACAGGGTTATTGATGAGTGTGATAAAGCTCAGTAGATCCGCTATAGTAATAGATAGCAATAAAAGTTAATAACAAAAATTGTAGCCAACTTTCAGCTTCACATTACGAAATTAGTCAGAATGTTGCAGGGTGTTCGCTATTGGTAGACCAAGTTTATGTTTTTTTTTTAAATGGAACACCCTATATGTTATTTTATATTCAAAATCCTCTTAACTTCCTCATCACAAAGTATATAAAGGTTTGCTATGTTATATAGGGCTTTTACAAAGTTATAACCAATTTTTTATGAAAATCGTAACAATTTCAGCTCCCTGTATAAATAAAAATAAGCACAACAGCAATGGTTTATCGGTGCCATATTTTTTGTTGATTGTGAAAATTTTTATGAATGGTTGACACTGCTAATTTTCCTTACATCGAATACAGGGTGAGTCAAAAGGCAAGTACATTCTTTTTTCAGAAATTTTAAATGGAACACCCTGATTTTATATCACTATCGGAAAGTATCATTACCGTACTTTAATTTTTGTATAATATTCCCTATGCCTATATTTGTTAGTTTTCGAGATATTTTCATTTTTCAGAGCAAGTTATTTAAAATTACTGAGAAAATAATGTACTTGCGTTTTAACTCACCCTGTATTCGACATAAAGAAAATTAGCAATATCAACCATTTTTATAAATTTTGACAATCAACAAAAAAATATGGCACCAATAAACCATTGCTGATGTGCTTATTTTTATGTCTACAGGGAGCTGAACTTATTACGATTTTCATAGAACATTAATGTTGTTCTGAAGCTATTTTCTTGTGGCATTTTTACAATTTTAACTATTTAGAATGGGAAATAAGCCACGATATTATTAAAAAATGATTTTTTATTAACGTTTCGACGCCCAAATATTTTGTATTTTGACAACGGCACCCGATTTGGGCGTCAAAACGTTAATAAAAATCATTTTTTAATAATATTGTGGCTTATTTCCCATTCTAAATAGTTAAAACATAGAACATTAGTTATAACTTTGTAAATACCCTGTGTACCATAACAAACCTTTATATTTCGAATCTCACCAGGGTCAGAAATGTTTCGTTTATTATACAGAGAGAGTCTGTAAAGTGGAATAAATTCAATATCTCAAATACTAATTGTTTTTTTGGAAAATGCTCAGACCCGTCGATTAGTATTTCAAATTGTCCTTTTTGACATTCAATAATAATGTATACAGGGTGTCCCAATTTAGAGATATGACGTCATCGTCGATTTTCTTAAATGGCAACACTGTCATTTTGATAGCTAATTTGATAGGGTTTGTAAAGTTATACATAACTGCAAAATATCAAATTTTTATTCTCTACCATTTACAAGATAATAGAAAATAACAAAGTTATATCTGTAATTTGGAATATATTCAATAATTAAAATACTAACTGTTTTTTTGAAAAATGCTCAGACCCGTCGATTAGTATATCAAATTGTCCTTTTTGACATATAATAATAATGTATACAGGGTGTCCCAATTTAGAGATATGACGTCATCGTTGATTTTCTTAAATGGCAACACTGTCATTTTGATAGCTATTTTGATAGGGTGTGTAAAGTTATACACAACTGCAAAATTTCAAATTTGTATTCTCTACCATTTAGATGATAATAAAAAATAACAAAGTTATGAAAAAGAAGTAATCAACTAATAATTGAATTTAATTATTTCAATAAATTAAGCAAAAACTCATAATGTTGCCCTCAATTATTGTCAAATTGTCAATGGGCAACGTTATGAGCATTTGCTTAATTGAAATAAATAAATTCAATTATTATTTGATTACTTCTTGTTCTTCATAACTTTGTTATTTTTTATTATCTTGTAAATGGTAGGGAATAAAATTTTGAAATTTTTCAGATGTGTATAACTTTACACACGCTATCAAAATAGCTATCAAAATGATAGTGTTGCCATTTAAGAAAATCAACGATGACGTCATATCTCTAAATTGGGACACCCTGTATATATTATTATTATATGTCAAAAATGACAATTTGATATACTAATCGACGGGTCTGAGCATTTTTCAAAAAAACAGTTAGTATTTTAATTATTGAATATATTCCAAATTACAGATATAACTTTGTTATTTTCTATTATCTTGTAAATGGTAGAGAATAAAAATTTGATATTTTGCAGTTATGTATAACTTTACAAACCCTATCAAATTAGCTATCAAAATGACAGTGTTGCCATTTAAGAAAATCGACGATGACGTCATATCTCTAAATTGGGACACCCTGTATACATTTTTATTGAATGTCAAAAAGGACAATTTGAAATACTAATCGACGGGTCTGAGCATTTTCCAAAAAAACAATTAGTATTTGAGATATTGAATTTATTCCACTTTACAGACTCTCTCTGTATATTAATAAATGAAAATAGTTTCTGTCCTTGTGGGATCGGTATTCACCGGAGGGACCGCAGACGTTCGGATACAATTAGCGTCTCTTTGCAAAGACAATGACGTCGACTTCGCAAAGTAACAAGACACTTACTCAACACACACACTACACATGACACTAGGTACCTAACTGTAAAAATTTACCGTACCTACCATGCCAATGGCCATTAGTTGTCGAGGCATTAGCTAAATAAAAAAAAAACCTTTATATTTTTGTGATGGAGAAGTTAAGAAGATTTCGAACATACAATTAGATATGGGGTGTTCTATTTAAAAAAAAAACAAAAGTTTGGTCTGCCACTATGTTATCGAATACCCTGTAACATTCTAACTAATTTTGTAATGTGAAGCTCAAAGTTTGCTACAATTTCTGTTATTAACTTTTATTGCTATCTATTACTATAGCGTATCTACTAAGCTTTATTACACTAATCAATCACCCTGTATCAGCAGCCAGATGGCCGGTACGGTGTTCGAGGAAGCATAGGGAACAATATATAAAAGAATCAGCTGTCTTAAAATACTTTCTTGAAAACGTTGCTAGCGCTTAGACTAGAACATTCAGTTGCATTAATGACAATAATTAACATTTTACAACTTGTCAAAGAGAACACCATGAAAAGGTTTAGCAAATATTCAGGCGAAGATATCAATAAAATATTAGTTAAAACGATTTAAAAAACAGTTTTATTCATAAAATAATCTTACCGAATTACTCTCGAGCTCATAAAAATTACCGCTTTGTTTTGCCCTCGTGACACTTTGACATAATTTCAAATTAAACTGTCAAAGTGTCACTCGGGATATAAATCGATAATTTTAGAGCTGTCGTGTAATTACTACTGATAATTTTTTTTTCGATAATTTCCCATCGTCAAGTATTACGTCAGATGCCCTTCGTTGCTACGCAAAAATACATTTAGTGACATTAATGACAATTAATATTTGACAACTTGTCACAGAGAACACCAAGAAACAGGTTTAGCAAATATTCAGGCGAATATATCAATAAAATATTAGTTAAAATGATTTAAAAAGACAGTTTTATTCATGAAATAATTTTACCGAATTATTCTCGAGCCCTTAAAAATTATCGATTTGTTTTGCCCTCGTGACACTTTCACATAATTTCACGACACGAAGGGGAGACATAAAACTGTCAAAGTGTCACTCGGGATACAAATCGATAATTTTAGAGCTCTCGTTTCCTGGAAGCTCCTAGTGACGAGTTATACATGCGTCAATTTTACGCAGACTATCTTTCTAGGGTTAATCGTATTCATGATTTTCTTTTCCTTTTTCATCTTTCTGAGGACCTCAACATTTGTTATTCTATCACCCAACTTATTTTTAATATTCTTCGGTAGGTCCACATCTCGAATGCTTCAAGTCGATCGCTTATTTTTTTTTAAGGTCCAGGCCTCCACGTCATACAGTAGTTGGATTAGAATGGAAATTTAAGAGAGTAAATGTTATGTTTCCTATACTATTATTGAGTAAGATGATAATTTGGCTGTTTGATTTTTATACATTTTGTATACTTCTTTTTTTTAATCTATTATCCTTGCTTTAGTTATTAGGTTCATTGTTTTTTTTTGGAAGTTAGCCTTTATTTACAGTTTTTTATTATTTTATTTTCATTATGGCTACAATAATACCTTTCCTACAACTCTACAGGCACTTCTAACCGATTCCACCTCACTCCAAGAAGAAAAAGACACCTAAGTCTGTTATTTTTCCAAACCACACAAAAGACTCTTTTCAGGTCATATAAACGGATGAGTGTGGTAATTAGTAAACGACAATCTGAAGGATTGCTACCACTTGACAATGCTAGGAAAACCATTTTTAAGCGTCAACAAAACCTCTTCAACTGAATCAAATTGCTGTCTTTCATCAACATTGAAAATGATTTAAAAGCTCTCTTTAAATGCGATGAACTGGCCTGCCGAAGAAGCGTTGGACTATTAGTGAGCTATGTGAAAATTTGAGAAACGTTATAAATCAGTAGCGTATATCGTGGGGAAATTTTCATTTTTTTAAATCTTCAAAATGTGTTTTGGCGACCAAATTATTTCCTTAACATTTGACATTTTTATTACACAGAATAAATAATTTTTGGTTTCTTTACATTACAAAAAACTTGGAAATAATACCAAATATTGTTGTCACCCATTTTACTATATGACAATCTTGAAATATCTATGTCTGTCTGTCCGTCCCTAAACACAACTCGTCGGTTATTAGAACAGATAGACTGACAAATGAGGTGTCAAATGAGAACTTATAACCCAAAAATTAAAAGTGAGAAATTTGACCTATGACTTCCGGTTCTAGAGTTTCAACCGGAAGTACTGTTTTAAAGTCGCCGTAAATAGTACAACCGAAAATTGTAACCGAAAGTGCCACACAATAGTCGCAGAATATATCATATGTACATGATTATCAATCGACGAATTGGAAATTCGATCTTGAATATTTAGTTGCAGTTTTGATGCCATTTTCGGTTAAAAAGTTATAACCGGAAGAGTTTAAATATCGACTTTCGGCCACGTTGGGTGAAAACTTAGGACTTATGAAGTTGAATTGCTTGTTTCAGTAATATTTAATATAAATCGTTGTTTTTTTTTAACAACAGTTTTTATCTATAAGTTTTGTTCTTTATAAATTTGTACAACAAATACCTCCGTTTAGAGACTCTGCGGGAACATGGGCCAGAAGTAATAATAAAAAGTTAAAGGCCTTTGCTGAACACCTAAGCAACGTCTTTAATCCTTACAACATGAACCAAAATGACGAAGATAATAATGAAATATTAAATTTTTTTGATATACCTTTTCAAATGGATCTTCCTATCAAAAAATTTAAACCTAAAGAAATCCGAATGGTAATCATGAATGAAATCAATCCAAAAAAGGCTCCTGGATATGACCTCGTCACTGGAAAAATCCTGCAAAACGTAACTAAGAAAACAATCATGGCAATAACACATATATTTAATGCAATACTTACGTATGCACATTTTCCCAATCAGTGTAAAGTAGCAGAGATCATAATGTTACAAAAACCAGGAAAAGACCCCAAAGAACTGAACTCATATAGATCCATTAGTCTCTTACCTATATTATCTAAGCTATTTGAAAAAATGTTTCTACGTCGATTAGAACCAATAACAAAAGAAACAAGATTAATTCCAAAACAACAATTTGGTTTTCGTAGCAAACATGGAACAATAGAACAAACACATAGTATAGGCGAACAAATCAGCAATGATCTAGAAAACAAGAAGTACTGTAGTGCAGCTTTTCTAGATATCAGCCAAGCATTCGACAAAGTGTGGCATACAGGACTCTTCCGTAAGCTGAATAAAAATCTTCCGTATCAATATTATTTAATTATAAAATCGTATCTGACAGATCGCTTTTCATTAGTAAACAACAAGATGCTCTCTCAGAACTATTTAAAATAAAATCCGGTGTCCCACAAGGTAGTGTACTCGGTCTCTTACTATACCTGTTATTTACTGCTGATCTACCTACAACTAGATTGACAACAGTCGCAACATTCGCAGATGACACAGGTATTATCGCATCTCACACAGTACCCCAAACAGCTTCGTATAACTTACAAACCCACTTAAATAAAATAGAAAAATGGTTAAAAAAAAATGGAAACTAAAAGCTAATGAAATAAAATCGACCCACATGACATTTGCCATGCGAAGAGAGAGCTGTCCACCAGTATACATAAACAACAAACAATTAGTACAAGTAGATACAACCAAATACCTGTGCATACATCTAGAAATCTAGATAAAAGACTAACATGGAGAAAACACATCTTCACCAAAAGAAAGCAACTTTGACTCAAACTTCAACAAATGTACTGGATTCTGGGCAGACATTCAAGACTGTCAATTGAAAATAAATTAGTGGTATACAAAGCCATACTTAAACCCATATGGACCTATGGCATACAGCTATGGGTCTCAGCCAGCAACTCTAACTTGGAAATCATACAACGTTTTCAAAATAAGGCATTAAGAACCATAGTAAACGCTCCATGGTACGTCCCCAGCGCAATAATAGAGAGAGACCTAAAAGTTCCCAGCATCAAAGAAGAAATTAGCAAATACAGTGAAAAGTAAGAAGAAAGACTTAGTGCGCATCCAAATGATTTCGCGAGTGAATTATTAAACACGGAGGGTGAAGTTCGCAGACTTAAGCGTTATAAACTAACTGACTTACCAAATAGATTTTAGATAAATTAGAACTATTTTAAGTGTTACTTTCAGGGGCGGCCCGTCGGGGTAGGCAAGGTAGGCGCCGCCTACCCTCTTCAAATGTAGTACAATAATATAAATTATTTAATGCCGCCTACCCTCTTCAAATGTAGTACAATAATATAAATTATTTAATTATTTAATAATTTTGACACAATACCTACAATAAAATAGCAAAAATTATCCAAATTATTTTTAAAAATATCCATAAAATTTTCTCCGTAGTTATAATTATTATACGCTCCTTGTAGTATTAATAGTACTACATAAGATTCTATATTCTTCCTTGGTCAGGCACTTGGAAACGTAGCCTGAAATAGAACGACGCCAACACCGAATTGACGTGCGATCTCTCTCTGTTTACGCGAACTAAAGGTCTGCTGCAGGTCTGCATAGCGACCGTAGTCCACGATTTTGAAAGAGCGGATAGGCACAGAGTCTTATAGCCGGACCTACAAAATTTTATCAGTTGCTTCTCTTGGTGTCTTGTGAAACTGTTTTAAATAATTGTTTTTTGATTTTGGCTGTTATTAGTAGGTTAAGTATTCAATAAAACTAGGTAGGACAATTTAAATTTGTTTATGAAAACTGAATAATAAACAGGCAAATTTGAGATCGGTCTATTGAAGGGCATTTTAATTTTATATTAATTTAGTAATAATGCACTAACGACAAATAAATCTGTGAACAGTTATTTGTCAGTCGTCCATTATATTTTTATTGTGTTTCAATACAATTTGAATAATTTAACGTTAAACTGACGAATTGTGTTATTAGATTATATAGATAATTAAAAATTTAAAACGAGGTTAATTATTGTTAACTTATCAATTTATTCGAAGAGTAAATTATTATTTGATACATAAATAAAATAAGTAATATTTGACGTTGTTGAAACGTAGGTGTGTTAGTTTTATTGGTGGAAAAACTTTAGTTATCGAATATGAATATTTTAAACGATGTAATATGCAGTTTGATCGAGACGCCTTTTTCAAGGCGCCAAAATCAAGAAAGATCAGAAATTATTTCAATGGGCCGGTCTTTACCAAATTTAACAATTTTATCAATAGATAAGACAAAAGACAATCGACCATTTTCGAGATCGTTTAAAACAATATGGTATGAAAATCATAAATGGCTAAGCGGAAGTTATTTTAAAAATCTACTTTTTTGTTGGCCTTGTCTGTTGCTCTCAAATTTGAAGCAAAATGTTTGGGTGAGTCAGGGATATTCAGATTTGAAAAATTTATCAGCTAGTGTAAAAAGATATGAATCTTCAAAAGAATATTTAAACAATTGCTTAGGTTTAAAACGGTTAGAAAAAAATAAACAAACTATTGACAGTGCTTTAGCTGGACAAACTGGACATATTTCTCTATCTAATAAGATATATAGTGAAGAAGTTGAAAAAGGTTGAAGAAGTTGAAGAAATTGATGTTACAATTCTGTTAGCAAAACAAGAACTTGCATTTCGCGGTCGTGATCAGAGCCATAATTCTTCAAACATGGGTAATTTTAAAGAAATTTTTAATTAAGTAGTTAAACGCGATCAGGAAATCCAGGATCATGTTAAAAAATAGAAGGGGTGTTCACGGGTTTGTCAAAACAATACAAAATGATTTATTAGATTGTCTTGCCGATTACGTAAAAAATGAAATTTCAACAGAAATTAATGAAAGTCAATTTTTTTCTATACTAGCGAACGATACTACTGATATAACCGAAAAATCACAGTGTACTTTAACAATCCGTTTTGTTAACAAAGTTGGTCAGGTAACAGAAAGATTTTTAGGGTTTTTTGATATTAGCGAGAATAGATCTGCAGACGCTCTATATAGCTTAATTTCAAACGTACTTGAGCCATACGATTACAAAAATAAATTAATTGCTCAATGTTACGATGGTGCAAGTGTAATGGCTGGCTCTTTAAACGGATTACAATCAAAAATTAAAGTAGATGCTCCAAAAGCAATTTTTACACATTGTTGCGCTCATAGATTACATTTAGTATTGCAAGATGGCTCAAAATGTATTACAAATTGTAGGATATTTTTTGTCGCCTACCCGAAGTATATGTGTCGCCTACCCGCATACTGAGGTCACGAGCCGCCACTGGTTACTTTATTTTACTAGTAGTACTATCTATGCATTTGTTGATAATTTAGAAAGGACAGTTTTCATTGGAATTCCTCTCCTTCTATTTCCTACGCCATCTCATTCTTTGTGACTTGACATGTTGTAATTTTCTTGTTCTTCTTGATGTGCCTATCCATGACGAATGTTGGCGATCGTGATGGCAATCTTTATCTTATCTGCAGCAGCGCGAAAAAGCTGCACATATATTGTGTTGAACCAGGTTCTGAGGTTCTTCAATCAGGATGTTCTTCTTCTTCCTGGACCTCGGTTTCCAAATAGTTTTCCTTGCAGGATGGCTTATAGGAGGGAATATCTGGATTAATTTTGCATAATGTGTCGATAATTGATGGTGGTCTGTACTTTCGGTTCCTTTTAGTAATTTTTGGTTCTTTGTATTAATCATCTGCTTCATGGTTGGTTTTAATAATAATAATAAGGTCTTTATTAGAAACAAAAATAATGAGTGAAGTTTAGCCTAGACTACTCTTACACTTAACTCACTAATTTGATGCTGAATTAAATTACACAAGTGATTCAGATTCAATTGGCACTAAAATATATAAATATTTAGAAAAAATTTAAATACATAAGAAAAAAAACATTTTTATAAAAAATTTGAGAAAAAACAGGCATAAAGGAGAAAAGAAAAGAAAATTACTGGACAAAAAAAATTTTTAAAAAATATGGACAAGAGAAGAGAGAACGAAAGAACAAAGGACAGCTACTTATTATATGGACTGAAATTACAGATTATTGAATGGATGCAGCAGATTGTTTTATTAAACGTAATTATTGTGAGTTTACTAAGAAAATTTTCACTTCGGTTTTAAACTTTTTGAAGTTTTTAATATTTTTAAATTTTTGTTGTAGACAATTGTGGGCCTTAATAAATTGTTGTATAGGTGAAAGATTTTTTGAACATGGATATTCTAAACCGAGGAAGGGCAAGTGTTTCAGGAAAGCGAATAGTGCGTGGAAACGTATGAAGTTGTGCTCTAAATATAATTTTATCTTTTACGTACCTTGGTTTACCTGTCTGGATCACTTTATGAGTAAACACCAAATTTTGCAGCTTGTATTGGTTAGTAATATTAAACCAATTAAGTTCTTTTATTTTATGGTTTATTCTATCATATTTTCAAATATGTACCATGCACCAATCTGCAGCAAGAATTTTGTATTTTTTGTAATCGTTATGACATTATTAACTGTTAGACAAGGACCATATATAAAATTATAATACGAAAGATGCGATAACACTAAGGATTCACAGAGTGTTTTTCTCATTTTATTTTCCATTCTTCCTCATTTTGTACCCATTCCAAAATGCTGTTGCTTTTTGCTAGTATTGCGCTTATCTCGTTCTTCTGATAGACTCTCTACTCTCTGTTGTAAAATTTCTCCCAAATAAGTAAACTCTGACTAAAATTCATAAAGTTAAATTTTTTATAAAAAAAATTCTACGGATTTTTCCAACATTTTAGTATTAGATCTTTAAAGCTGTAATAAAATATGTCTTTCATGGGCTTATAGCGTCTAGCAGTTGTTTGGTACGCCACTGAATAATAAGTTTAATAAAAGCTCTCTTCAGAATGTTTTGACAACAATCTAAGTGCCATCGAGGTTGGTCTATTTTCTTTATACACCACAATTTAATTTCTTGCTTAACAAATGGCGTTTTGGAAAGTATCAACTTGGCGGATGACAAAGTTTGATTTTTTTTACACATTTAATAATCAATGACACTTTGTCATTGTCAAAAAATTCTTCTATTCGTTTGAAAGGTCTTTAACATAAACGGCAGAGCTGGGAAAGTTATAAAATCGGGATATAGTGGAACGTGGTACTTTATAACAGTTATCTTAAAAATATTTGAAAAAAACTTATATGCTTATATACACACTTAGGATACATGAATGAACGGGAAAAGAAAAGTAATTTTGAAGTGTGCAAAAATTATAATTACTTCCTAGCTGAGCGCTTTCAGCTTGTAAAGCCCTCTTCAGAGCTATGATTAAAATCTTTACAGTACAGCATGTAATTTAGACTGAATAAACAAATATTATAGTTATTAAGGTACTATAAGGTACCCTTAGGGTATTATAAGGATAATGAGGATAACGCTCGAGGTCAGTGGTGTATATACCGAGGGCCTATGGCCCGAGTTATATACGTTGACCGAAAGCGTTATTATCTACAATACCTGTGGTGCCTTCA
Organism: Diabrotica virgifera virgifera; assembly: GCF_917563875.1. Lineage (NCBI taxonomy): Eukaryota > Metazoa > Arthropoda > Insecta > Coleoptera > Chrysomelidae > Diabrotica > Diabrotica virgifera. The sequence continues at coordinate 283,286,213 of NC_065443.1, read as the reverse complement.
ACGTTTAATGTCCGACTAAATTCTTCTTTATATGCAAAAAATTTTAATGAATTTTGAAATAATTAGTTTTCAATTAAATACATTTAGCAGCAATAGTCGTAACGTAATTGTGTAACCATAGTTTTACTTAGGTTTTTATTTGTCAACTTGACAGTATTTAACTAGTTATTTAAATTTAACGCTCAAGAGCGTTATTTTTCAAAATAACGCCCCTAATAGGGGCGTTATATCATACTTGACTGACTTCGAAATCATGTCATTATTTGTCAAATAATATACCAGTCGAACATTAAATACGTTAATGTCCGACTGGTATATTATTTGACAAATAATGACATGATTTCGAAGTCAGTTACGTATGATATGTTTCCCTAGGGCGTTATTTTTCAAAATAACGCCCTAGGGTATTAAATTTAAATAACTAGTTAAATCCTGTCAAGTTGACAAATAACTACCTAAGTAAAACTATGGTTACCACAATTACGTAACGACTATTTATTGGTGGTAAATGTACTTATTTGAAAACACAATAATTCAAAATTCATCCAAATTTTTTGCATATAAAGAATAGTTAGTCGGACATTAAACGTTGAAGGCACCACGGGTATTAAAGATAATAATGCTTTCGGTCAACGTATATCCCTCGGGCCAAAGTCTTTCGGTATATAGGTACACCATTGACCTCAAGCGTTAAATATGTCTTTTTGACGTTTGAAATTCTAAAACGATAAACGTTTAGTGCTTATAGCAACTATACGATGATATTTATATAGGGTCGTATAAAAGTCATTGTAGTCCTGTCGTCAGTGGTAGTACAACGGCCTCCTTAATACAGATGGACTTACCCAAGTTTTTTTTTATGTATTTTGACCCGTAGAACACGAATTTTTTGGGTAACAATCGATCCGGATGTCGATAAGATTGTTATAAACAAAGAACTTGAGGAATCACATAACAGCGATTTTTTGCATAGTCACGCAATTCACGCAATAGTCCTGTCCTGGGGACAAGATTATTGCGTGAATTTAAAAAAAATATTTTTTTTTAATTGTTACATTTGTGAAAAAAAAACCTTAATGGGCCAACAAGTCACCACGACAAAAACACGCATTACTTCGAAAGAAAAAGGAATCCAAACCTTAGAAAAATACCATGATTCCAAATTTACAAAAATGATAAAGTGAGCCTTAAGGATTATTTTTAATCTACAATAAGAGCGACACAACAACAAGAAGAAGAATGGAGAATTAAAATTGGAAGGTACACACACAACAAAGTAAATCCGAGCTCCAGATGACATGAGATGCCGGAGTAGGTTATTCTCACGCCCGCCTCGTGGAGATGGTACATCCATAATCCCCGAAGCTACTAACTCCAAAACTCTCTCAAATCACAGACACAACGTTGGGAAAACTTGTTTATAATCTTGTGATGCCCTGCGAAATGGGACATCCAAGAGGTATTTGGCATCCAAGAGGCGGTGGTGCCGCTCTCGTAGAGGTGGTGTTATGTGCTTTTTTTTTCTTGTTTTCCTTGCTTCTTGTGAATCCTCTAGAACTTCCTCTTGACGTCACTGCCGGGGAGTCAGTGACGTTGGTTTCTCATTATGGTCACTGGCTCTCTTCCAGAACGGTTCTCTGTCAAAACTAGAGTTTTGGCTAGGAAAAGACATATCTCGGGATCACATTGATATGATCTAAGATATAAACATTTGGAGAAATGTAATAGGGAAGTGGATTCTATATACGATAAAGTAAAAATCCTGGAAAATTTACACTCAGATTTCTTCTTCTTCTTGACTGGAATTACAATTCGGAGTGAGTCTTACAATCCAATATGTCCTTCATCGTCTACGATCTGGCGCTTGCATTTCCCATTGTTGTACCCCAATCCTAGATCAATTGGACTCAAGATCACCCTTCTATCTTTTTCTGGGGCCGCCTACTGATCTTCTACCGTCTAATCTTTAACACCCTGCCACATGATCTGCCCATCTAATTCGGTTAGCTTGTATATGTCTGTCGAGGTTTTCAGTACCCTACAGAGTTCCCAATTTAGCACTCTCTTCTTCTCCACTCTCCTGTCAATTCATCTCTTTGGGGACCAAATACCATTCTGAGAACCTTCCTTTCAAATATCAGCAGTTTATTTATTTCACTTCCATATGTAACAACTGGGCAAATAATCGACATGTACATGTCTTAATTTCAGCGACGAAGTTAAGAGAAGAATACATATTGCTAATAAAACATATGATGGACTAATTAAACATCTAAGATCTAACAACATCACGAGAAAAACCAAATGCAAAATATACAAAACCCTGATAAAACCGGTCCTTATATATGGATCGGAGACATGGACACTGTGGAAAAGCGATGAAAACTTATTAGGTACGTTGGAATGAAAAATCCTTAGACACATATATAAGGTGGTGAAAGAAAATGTCGTATGGCGCAGAAGATATAATTTGAACTATACGCAGCATACAACGAACCCGACGTCATAACATCCATAAAGATCAGACATCTGCGCTGGATGGGCCATGTTAAACGGATGTGTGAGACCAAAACATATAATGAGACAAACACCAGTAGGGAGAAGGTCAAAGGGAAGACCCAAACTTAGATACATCAAACAAGTGGAACAAGATCTGAAAACACTTGAGATTACCCACTGGAAGAACAAAGCAAGTACCAGAACAGAATGGCGGAAAATCCTAGAACAAGCCGGGACCCAAAAAGTGTTGTCGAGCTACTGATGATGATGATGATGATGATGATGATGACATGTCTTAATTTGGATTGTCTTTTTAGCAGCTTAGATATTGATGATAGGGTATAATGCTCTATTTCCCTCAGCTATCCTTGCTGAGACCTATTTTTCTATGTGGTTGTGATCTGTAATTACCGTCTCAAGATATTAAACTCCTTTACTACTTCGAAGTGAAATATATCTCTTAACAAATTTAATGATTTTTGAAGTTCCCCTTAAATTGTTGGTTGAGCTATTTTTCGATTCAGAGGAGTGCATGCTAGCGCTGTTGAGGAAGCCTGAAATGGTGGAAACAGTTGTCCAGCGATTATGCAACCCTCTGTTCTGTGTATCTTTTTAATAAAAATGAGTGTCTTATAATATAATATGTACATGTATAGTATAAGATTTTTTAAAATACTCTATGCTTATCTATGTTCAGGGTCAGTTTGTAACGACTCAAATTGCACAAATAATTATTTGGTAGAATTATTTAATTGTATACATTTTTAAAAAACTTAGCTGTATACAACTATATGTTACTTTGTAGCGGCTATAGGAAAAACCACTTTATGACTGTTTTTCTAAAATTTTACTCACCCATTGAATTTTCTATGGCTCGGGATCAGATATATAAGAATTACCCTGTAACAAAAACCACAGTTAGAATTATAACAGCAGGCATCAATTAAGTAATTTATGAAAAAGTAAAAGTGTCGCTGGTTTTCTAAAACGATCACAGAGTGTCTGGTATTCTAATTAGTTAGTCCTAACAAATTACAAAACTTCTGAAACAACACAAAATGATTATTAATGAGAAGAGCATAGAAAGAGACATGTTTGCAGAAACAAATTAATAGAGGAGTTAATGCAAGTGCTCGAGGCAATTAAGATGGACGTGCGTTCGGCTTTTCTATTCACTTATATTATTAGATATCAAAAATAGTATGGTGGCTTTTAGCTTTATTTATTCTTTTTCTTATGAGAATGTGTACCAGAGATTATATGTCGTTAATCGATTAATCCCTGTCTTTGCGTTATGTTTCGGAGCCAGGGCATTTTCTTGCCTCCTATTCCTTGCTCGCCTTCAATTTTACCCTCAATTATAAGTTGAAGGAATTGGTATTTTTCGTTTCGCATGATGTGACCCAGAAAAGCCGTTTTTCTTTCAGATTCTCTTAAGAACATCTACATTTATAGACTTTAGCCTTTCGTGGTATCTTTAGAATACGGCCAAAAAAGCCACATTTCGAAGGCTTCTAATCTCTTTATATCCTTCGTTTTGAGTGTCCAGCCCTCTACGCCATATAGCAGCACCGACCATACGTAACACTTAGTAAACCTTAGTCTTAGTTGAAGATCGAAATCTGAACATTCAGTACCTTTCTTCCTGAATTTTACGAAAGCTTGTAGAGCTTGCTCAATTGCGGCATTTTACTTCCCTGTGTGATGCCCAAAGAGGTGAAGAAAGTATTTTGACAGTTTATTAAATGAAGAATTTGACAGACAGCCTGTGAAGTTAACGGAGACAGTAACCGCAATGGTTACCAGAATAACAAACGAGGAAGTGGCTCAAGCGCTTCAAAAAATAAAGAAAGGAAAAGCAGTTGGACCAGATGATATTCCTGGGGAAGTATGGAGAGCATTGGGAGAGACAGGAATAAGTTGGCTAGCAGGACTATTTAATAGAATTATGGAAGTTGGACAAATGCCAGACGAATGGAGAAGCAGTATATAATACCTGTCTACAAAAACAAGGGAGACATACAACAATGTACAAACTACAGGGCTATAAAACTACTTAGCCACACCATGAAAATATGGGAGAGAGTAATTGATAGACGGATACATTAAGAAACCAAAATATCCGATAATTAATTTGGCTTTATGCAGGGCAGATCAACAACAGATGCAATTTTCATTGTAAGGCAACTGATGGTAAAATGCAGAAATAAAGAGACCAAACGCTCATATGGTATTCATTGATCCTGAGAAAGCATATGATAGAGTTCCTCGAGAGATTTTGTGTTGGGCACTCAATAAGAAAGGAGTCCCTGGCGAATATGTAAAGATTGTGAGAAATATGTATGAGGGAGTAACGACTAGTGTTCGGACAGGTGTGGGAGAGACTGATAAATTTCAGGTGAAAGTAGGATTGCACCAAGGCTCGGTGCTTAGTCCTTATTTATTCTCATTAGTTTTGGACTAGATAACAGCAAAACTACAGAGTAGCATTCCATGGTGCCTAATGTATGCTGATGATGTAGTGTTAATAGGAAATAGTGAAAGAGATTTAGAAAAAAAACTGGAACAGTGGAGACAAGCTCTGAAGGAAAATTGAGTATGAGTATGAGTGTGGTATTTGGAATGTTAATTTAAAGATGGAGTTACTACAAATAAAATGGTATCTTTGGATGGCGAAATGATTGTGAAAAGCAATAGTTTTAAGTACCTAGGATCGGTATTACAGAGTAATGGAGAAATAAATGGAGATGCATGCAGTAAAATTAGGGCTGGATGGATGAAGTGGAAAGAAGCGAGTGGTGTGTTGCGTGACAGAAAAATTCCAATGAAGTTGCAGGGAAAATTCTATAAAACAGCTATTAGACCGGCTATAATGTACGGAACTGAATGTTGGGTGGTGAAAAAGAAAGAGGAACAACGAATGCATGTGGCGGAAATGAGAATGCTTAGATGGATGAGTGGAGTGACAAAGATGGATAAAATTAGAAATGAGTATATTAGGGGAAGTCTAGGTGTGGCACCAATTGATGCCAAAATGAGAGAGCATAGGTTAAGATGGTTTGGTCATATTCAACGTCTAAACGTTAATCACCCAATACGAAGAATAGCTGAAGTGCATATTCCTGGAAGGAGTAGGAGAGGAAGACCAAAGAAGACCTGGGGGAGACGATAAGGCAGGACATGTTGGTAAAGGGGATTAACATTGATATAACCCAAGATAGAATTGTGTGGAGAAATGCAATTAGGGAAGCCGACCCTGCATAGGGATAAGGCAAAGAGAATGATGATGATGTGGGATGCCCAGCCTAGTCTTCAAAAAGCCACAATCCCAAGTATTTAAATTTGCTCACTCTTTCAATGGACTTGATATTCAGTGTTATGGTGAAGTTTTCAAGTGAATCTAAGTTTCTGGAGATTATCATGAAGTTTGGTCTTTTTGGTATTAATCTCGAATCTCATTCGTTTACTGTATTCTCCGATTATAGTGACAAGTTTTTGAAGATCGATTATGTTGTCACAAATTAGGAAACCATCATCAGCATATCGTATGTTGTTTATTAATACTCCATTCACTTTGCATCTCTGCATCTTCCAAAGACTCTTGAAATATGGCTTCCTAATAAATGTTAAATAAAAGTAGGGAAAGCACACATCCCTGTCGAATACGCCTTATTTTATGTATGGGTTTGGATATAGAATTGTCTATTTTTAATTGTGTGTAATACCAGTACAAGTTTTCAATGCATCTTATGTCTTTTTGGTCTATATCAACTTTCTTGAGGATCTGCATTAACTTGTGGTGTTGGACATCATCAACCGCTTTTTCGTAATCTAAAAAGAATAGGAGCACGCCCTTCCTCTGATCGTAACAATTTTGGAGCAGTACCTGTGATGCTAATATTGCTTCTCTTATTCCTAAACCTTGCCTAAACCCGAACTGAGAATCACTGATGTCCCATTCAAATGTTTTGCATAATCTTTGATGTAGTATTTTTAAGAATATTTTGAAAGTGTGACTCATAAGGCTAATGAGTCTGTGATTCTCACATCTTTTGCATTGGCTTTCTTGGGTAAGGGAATATATGTAGAGTGTAACCACCGTTGAGGATAGGCACCAGTTTCATAAATAAAATTAAATATTTTATGTAGTGCTGAAATTCCCCTTTCATCCAGTAGTTTGAGTATTTCTGAAGGGGCTTCCTCTAGTCCAGGTGCCGTATTGTTTTTTGAATTTAATATTGCCTTTTCTATCTCCTCTTTAGTGATTGAAGGGCCAGTCAGCTGATCGTCTGTATAAACTTCACTCATGGGTCTTTCGTCATGGAAGAGCTCCTGGATATAGTTTTCCCATATATCAATGTTCTCCTTTTCACCCAGAACTGTCTGGTTTTCCTGATTAACTATGGTAGCTGGTCTTCGTTTCCTATATATTCCAGTAGTCTCCTTAAGTTTTTTATGTAAATTACGGTAGTCGTGCCGTCATTGTAAATGTTCGTCGATCAATTGTTGATCTACAAATTAATGAAAAAAAGTATTAGGTTAATTCCTCATGAGTTACTTAAATGGAACGTTTTTTCTACTTCCTGAAAAAAGTTGATTTGTGGTTTACAAGCTTTTACCTTTCAATCGTCGATATTATTTGTACAATCCGACAAAATAATTCATTTTGGTATAAATTTTATTCCATTGTAACGTAGCAGCAGCGTCGAGCGCGGTTATTATTTGGATGGGTGACTGCTTCAGATCCGCCTGGGTGTGGAACACCTCATGTTGCCGTATTTTTTTTTTAATTGTAGACATTATTTTAAGGAAATTTTTTAAACAGTAGCAAATATTAAAATTAGTAAAAATACAAATAAACTGTTTAAAATATATTAATTTAATTGAAATCATATAATAGAAGTATAACTTCTTATCAAAAAAATCTTTACAGATTTGATTTTATTCGCAGTAGACAAAACTAACCAAATAAATCAAGTCGTTTCAATAAAACCACTTGCTTTATTTGCCTACTGGTTTCCGTCTCGATAATTACACTGTGTAGTTTATTGACAGAACAATTTATCTACATTATTCTATAAGCCTATTGATTTCAATTAGATTAAAGTGTGGACTGAGGGTCCCTACCGGCACCCCTTCCTAATTTAAACCAATCAAGGAGTTAATGCGGAGAATCGGATTTTTTCAGAAGTTGTTAAGTATTATCAGAGGTCAGTTTGTCTGGTCGAGAGCAAAAATAAAAAGTGTCATATAATCGTGTTTAAAATGGTTGGAATTCTGTTTATGAGAACACACACAGCGCTCCATAATTTTAGACAATTTAAGAATAGGAATATGTATTCGACAAATTTCACAAAATGATTACAAAAATACCATAGTTGTTTTCCAAGTTTTGCGATAATAATTAAAATGATATTGTCTAAATAATAGTCATACGATGGACTTATTAAAAAAATTTTTCTGCAGCCGTCCCGAAAACTAAACTTTGAGTTATTAAATCGAAAGTTCCACTTTACACAAATCCAAATCTCCCAAGAGAACGGCAGTTTTCGCCAGTGGCGCACAACCCCCCTACACGCGACACTATATACCAACACGAAATTTTCGACTTTCTAAATCTGACTGAATTGAAAATTTGGCCAAATCCCAACTCAAAGTTCAGGAAAAGACTCACCCATATATATGTCAACCATCCATTTTGGTCCAACGGTGTGGATTTCACGGCCCTTCCTATTTAGGGTCTGTTTTTCGTTCTCGTCCCCAAAACTCCCAAACATTTCGAAAATTTAAGTCCGACCTTTTCGGCTTTTGATGTACTGATCAATACCTTTCCAACGCATGTCTAATTTTGAAAATCGGTTATACCATTCAAAAGTTACTGAGCTCAGAAATATGACTCAATTTTTATTAAAAAAAGGGAAAATGTTTGTGGATATGTATGTATGTATGCATGTATGTATGTATGTATGATGTATGTGAAAAAGTTAAACCGATCTGAATTTTTTACTGTGTTGGAAGAGGGGGTCATGGCCGATTCAGAACCGGTGTAGTTTGTGACTTTTAACCACCCATAAGCCAGCTATAGGACTTGGTAGGTACACAACGGCATATTTTTGGGGGTATATATCTTCGGTTCAAGAATAGAAAGAAGACTCTCAAATACACCAAATTAATAGTGCTGAGTTCAGCTTTCAAATGGTGTCTAAGCCGTCAGGATCAGATATACACACGGCTCACTATAGCCGAAAAACTGAAAAACTAAACTTTGAAGATTTTGGTTTTACTCAAAATTTCACGCTACGAATTGCGCCAATAACTGAGCGTTTGTAGAAAGACTCTGGACGAATCTAACGGTGTATACCCCATATCCGGGAAAATTCGAATTTTTAAGTTATAGGCCTCATAAATATGATCAAATCTATTTCCTATGGGAAAAACAGTTTTTCAAGCTCAATAATTCCTGTAATCGATTCAGTTATCATAATTGACCTTAGATGCATCAGATACTACTTATCAATACGTTTTAAACTCATGTTTAGTGATCAAAATCGGTTAAGCCGTTTAGAAGTTATTAAGCTGCAAAAGTGTAATCCAATTAACGATTATTTCCGAAATGGTTTATGTAGTTGTAGTGGTTACGACGCTAAATTTGATCTGGCAACGGGCAATCCGAGTTTATCTACCAGCCATCCCAATATTTTTTTTCAATATATTTCGAATAGAAAAAATATAGTGTACATTTGATGGACACTAGATCATTTGGGAGATAATGCGACAAAGGCGACTATTTATAAAGCTTAACGTGTAATCGGGAAACATTGCATTCTTCAACTTCATACATTTAATTTATAAATAACTTTGAAAAACTCCTGATACAAGAATAAAAAACCGCTAAACGCCGTAAAAATAAGTGTCGCATACAATGCTGCAGCTACAAAAGATCTAATATGAATATTACGTGGCGCGAAAATGTATTTTCATTTTGATGCAAAACAAAATTGTAGTTTTATTTTAAAAGATTTTTACATAATATTTGCTAAATTTGATGTAGAAGCGCCACAAAAGAGTTTCAAAATTCAAACTGTATCAAAGTTACTCTTTTGTGACGCGTTTACTTCAAATTTAGCAAATAATATGGAAAAATCTTTTAAAATAAAACTAGAATTTTGTTTTGCATCAAAATGAAAATACATTTTCGCGCCACGTAATATTCATATCACATCTTTTGTAGCTGGAATATTGTATGCCCCACTCATTTTTACGGCGTTTAGCGGTTTTTTTATTCTTGTTCTTTATATGCGAAACATTTGAATGAATTTTGAAATAATTAGTTTTTAAATAAGTACATTTACCAGTAGTAACGTAATTGTGGTAACCGTAGTTTCACTTAGGTTGATATTTGTCCACTTGGCAGTATCTAAGTCGTTATTTAAATTTAATGCGTTATATCGTACTCATACAGACTTCGAAATATGTAATGTCATTATTTGTCAAATAATATACCAGTCGGACATTAAATCCTTTTTTCTACAACCGTGTTAAAAATGCAATTTTTAGCACTCCATACGAGCGTTAAAAATGCTACTTTAAGGCACTATACTACATTCACGATTAAGATGCAGCAGAAGTAAACAAACCGAGAGACATTATTTGTTACAAGGAGCACTCCTGAATCATAATTTACAATGTATATACATTGTTAATCACAAATGATGATTTACAAATTTAATACATTGTAAATCATGATTCAGGAGTGTTCCTTGTAACAGTTAACGTGTCTCAGTTTGTTTACTTCTACTGCATCTTGATTGTGATTTCAGTATAGTGCTTTAAAATTTTTAAGGCACTGCAGTTCGTATTGACTGTATAGGCAATTTTGATGTAATGTCAAAAAAATATAAAAATGGAATGGCATCAAGTTCAAGTAAAAGTTTTTGTAGATATTGTCGTGTAATTACGTTTGTAGAAAAAATATTGTATGATATGCGTGTTAAAAAGTACATTTTTAAGGCCCTCATGTGAATTGCAGAACTCGCTTCGCTCATGCTGCAAACTTTCACATGCGTGCCTTAAACATGTACTTTTAACACTTATATCATAAATAACTATTAAAAAAATAAAAAAAAAATAAAATAAAAAAAGTCCATTTAAACATTTTTACCATAATTTAACCATTTTTTATAATTAAATAGGCTTTTTCTTCTTCCTTTTGATTAATTTTTATGAATATTTTAGGTTGCATTGATCATTGGATGGACAGGCGCTTGTCATCGTGAACAGTGTTGTAAAATAAGTTTTAACGATATACAGGGTGTCCAGAAACTCTACCGACAAATGAAGACAGGAGATTCCTCAGGTAATTTTAAGACAATTTAACCAAATTCATCTAGTCCGAAAATACTTCCTAAGGGAGCTAGAGCTCTTTGAAAATGGCGTCTTGTAATTAGTTTTTCTTAAATACCTCCAGAACGCTTCTAGTTAGAAAAACAAAAATTGGTAAGCTTATTTATCTTCCAGAGATAAATCGATTCCATCCATTGCGAATTTATAGTACCTACCGGTCATAGGCGTCCGTTTTGGGTAGGATAACGGTTATTTTATCTACAACTTTTTTGTCCTTAAATTTTAAGCATTTTTCACTTTGGATTATCAAATTGTGAGGTATGCTAGTACTAAAAGTTACTCTTGATTTAAGTCGGTACTACACACAGTTTTCTAGAAAAATCGATTTGAAAATTTTCCGTCTCTTGAATTTGAAAAATAAAATGAAAAATTTTTCAAAAAAAAACGGAGTATTGTACAAACTTAAAAGAAGAGTAACTTTTACTACTAGAATACCTCATAATTTAATAATCTAATGTCAAAAATGCTTAAAAATTAAAGACAAAAAAGTTATGCGATAAAATAACCGTTGACCTACCCAAAACCGACGCATATGACCGATACTAGAAATTCGCAATTAATGAAATCGATTCATCTCTAGAATATAATTAAACGTGCAAGTTTTCTTTTTCTAAATAGTTTTTTTTGAAATTTTCTATTTTATTTTAAAGACGAAAAATGTTCAAATTGATTTTTCTAGAAAACGGTGTATCGTATCGACTTACAACAAGAGTACCTTTTAGTACATAAATACCTCAAAATTTAATAATCCAGAGTGAAAAATGCTTCAAAGTTAAAGACAAAAAGTTATGCGATAAAGTAACCGTTGCCCTACCCAAAACGGACGCCTATGACTGCTACTAGAAATTTGCAGTGGATGGAATTGGAATGGAATGTCTCTGGAAGATAAATACGCATACCAATTTTTGTTTTTCTAACTAGAAGTCGCCATCTTCAAGTCTCAAATAGCTCTAGCTCCCTTAGGAAGGAAGCGTTTTCGGACTAAGTGAATTGGGTTAAATTGTCTTAAAATTATCTGAGGAATCTTCTGTATTCGTTTTTCGGTAGAGTCTCTGGACACCCTATAGAAGATAAAATAATATGTTAGTAGAATTAAATTTCTAATTCTAAAACTAATATGGACAGAACCATAGTTGTAGATATTATAATAATATTCCTTTATGCAGGAAATATTTGTCATTACGTCCAGCAAATATACCACACAGTAGATTAATAATAATATATAATTTTTTTTGTATATAATTGTATTTAATTATAATTATATATATTATAATATTGTAATTATAAAAATATAATACTAATAATACATATCAATATAATTGTTGTAATTGTGTAATTAGTATTCATAAGTAATATGTATTTAATTTACAGTAAAACGTGCATAAGTAATAATATATCCATTCAGATTCTTTTTAACATAATAAACGCTTGTAGAAAAAATATTGTGCTTAAAGGTACGATTCCGAAAGTGGCTGCAAACTGCAGACCGCAAACCGCAGACTGCAGCGACAGTGTCGTCTGCGGTCAGACCAATTCCGAGCAGAACTGCACTGCATCTACATAATAGCGACAACAGCATGGCACGATGGGAATTTATAATAGTATAATATTAAAAGTCGTATAAGTAGGATGTCAGACGCAATGAACAACGATGAATTAATGTTATATCTTTTGATGGAAGAAGAAGATGACGAAGATCTTTTACTTTTGCATTATAAAAGAAAAAGGAAATCAACTAGGTCTCTAATTAAAAATAGACAATTTGAAGGAAGCCTGCGTCGTAAATAACTGAATATCTTGCTACAAAATTAATTAATTGCTTTTCTTCTTCATTTGAAATACTCATTTTCAAAATAAATTCAATTCCTTTCACTTTTCAGTCAATTTGGAAACCGCAAAAATACGTGTTGTCGCTCTGTGGTCGGCGACACTACTGGTTCTGGTCTGGTGCAGTACTGCGGTCTGCGGTGGCGACGTTCTGCGTGCCGCGGCGACAGTGCCGCTATACTCGACATACAGCTAGCTCATAAGAAACCATATGAACCAGTAGGTCTGTCGCTGCGGTCTGCGGTTTGCAGTTTGCGGTTTGCGGTCTTCTCGGAATCGTCCCTTTACACGATCCAAAAGTGATTTTACAGGATCCGCAGGATTCCATGACTCGCCTTCAGCTCGTCCTGGAAATGGAAATCCCGTAAATAGGGGAGTGCATATAGATTTTCACTTCGAAAAAAATCAAACAAGATAGAACTTTTTGTAATTTCATTAAGAAATGTTTAATAAACAACATATCAAAAAGTTCTACTCGAGAAGTGGGTGCTTCATTTTTATTAAACAAATGAACTATGAAGTTTGATATTTTCAACGAAAACTTTTCGTTTATAAATTTGCAAAAGTCTGTGTGTTATTGCGTTGCCGCTCCTGCAATACTTAGAGCAGGTGTATCGATGGATTCTTATGTAGTTTTGCCTTCTGAATCCAAATCTGAAAACGGCATTTCGATATATCTAACCGTCTTCGAGATAATCGACCTCAAAGTCTAAAATGTGACGTCACAATCCGTTTATCTCCTACAGACGCACTAAACGTCAGCTCAAATGGTTGATTAGGAAGTAGGCTACTTTTTTTTTTAAATCTCGATTTGCCAAGCATAGGTTATTTACATTTGAGTTTGACACTTCGTGAATGTCAAACTACATTTTAAATGAAGTATTAATAAAACATCAATGACATTTCATAGTGAATTTAATTATTATATAAAATAAATAAGATGTTCAAAAATACAATTTGAGTATAAATATTTTAAAAGCAATAATTTATTAGCAGTTTTAAAAAGGTTTATACCAGTATAAATACGGCCTCCCCTTTATGATAAATGGACTGTTCCATTTGCTATAAAATTAAAATATTATGTATATTACCTAGTTGTTCCCTAAACTCGACACAACTGGCTAGTGATTGTAGAAGGTACTTTTTTTGTTTTTTGAGAATTTTGCCGAAATTGGAAAAATTACTAATTATTTAGTAATAATTATTAACTATTTAGAAATTATTTTTTTGTCGAATTGGCAAAATTATTGACTAAAATCACTAGCCAGTATTGTGTCTGTGTACATCCTTCTAATGGAAAAAAATATTTGAAGATTTTTCTCAAATTATGGATACCAAGAACATTTTCATTTATAACTCTTTTATTTTTAATTTGACAAATAAAAGTTATTCTTCATAAAAAGCTCTTCTTGTTCTAAGATTTATGATGCAACCGTGTCCCAAAAGTAGGAAAACGGTCGAATATTTCGCGAACTAGACATCGGATGGAAAAACTGAAAAATACGTGTTCAATCATTTTCAAAAATCTATCCAATGACACCAAACACCAACTCCCACTACACCCCTGGAGGTGGGGTGGGGGTTAACTTTAAAATCTTAAATGGAAACCCCTAGTTTTTCTTGCAGATTTGCATTCGTTACGTAAAAGTAAGTAACTTTTATGCAAGACATTTTTTCGAACTGTGGATAGATGGCGCTATAATTGGGAAAAACGATTTATCCTGATACCATAGGTAAATTATAGAAACGGTCTAATATCTCGAGAAATACACTTCCAAATAAGAAACCAAAAAACAGGTTTTTAATATTTTTCGAAAACCTATCGATAAACACTAAACATTACCCTCCAACCCACCCCCTGGAGGTGGGGTGGGGGGTAACTTTAAAATCTTAAATAGCAACCCCCACTTTTTATTACAGATTCGGATTCGTCATGAAAAATTAAGCAACATTTATTCGAAACATTTTTTAAAAATGCTGATAGATGGCGCTAATAAATCGTATTTTTCCAATTAAAGCGCCATCTATCAACAATTCTAAAAAATGTTTCGAATAAATGTTGCTTAGTTTTTCATGAAAAATCCGAATCTGTAATAAAAAGTGGGGGTTTCTATTTATTATTTTAAAGTTACCCCCACCCCACCTCCAGGGGGGTGGGTTGGAGGGTCATGTTTAGTGTTATTGGATAGGTTTTCGAATAGTATTACAAAAATTTGTTTGGTTTCTCATTTGGAAGTGTATTTCTCGAGATATTAGACCGTTTCTATAATTTACCCATGGTATCAGGATAAATCGTTTTTCCCAATTATAGCGCCATCTATCCACAGTTCGAAAAAATGTCTTGAATAAAAGTTGCTTACTTTTACGTAACTAATCCAAATCTGTAAGAAAATCTAGGGGTTTCCATTTGAGATTTTAAAGTTACCCCCCACCCCACCTCCAGGGGGTGTAGTGGAGGTTGGTGTTTGGTGTCATTGGATAGATTTTTGAAAATGATTAAACATGTATTTTTCAGTTTTTCGATCCGATGTTCAGTTCGCGAAATATTGACCGTTCCACTACTTTTGGGACACCTTGTATAAAATTTTATTAATTTTATACGAGGTATATAAACAATATGAATTTCGATCAAGAGTAAACTACCTTTATAGTTCATAACATTTAAATTAGAATGATATAATTGCACATTAAAACATAATTATTAATTCTAAACTACTTTTCATAATATAAATTTTCCATATTATGAATTAAAATACGTAAATATACAAAGTTTTCGTTATGACAATGCTCGCATTTTCAGCTTGTTTTAAATAACTCCGAAAATATAAATTTTAGAGCAAAACTGACTTGACCATTGAAAAGTTCAGAAAATTTTAGAAAAAAACCTTATATAAAGAATTTTCTAAAATTAAATCTGTATCTTCGATAATTTTTTATTTATAACGCTAAAGTCACCCTTCTCACAAACATTAGCGCACTGCAAACTAGCGTACGGCGAAGTGCACGTTTGAGTTATTTTAATGTAATTATTTAACTAATGTATCAAATGAAATTTGACAAATTGAACCTAAAAGAAGAATAATTAAGCTATCTTATGGTTATAATAAAAAGAAATAAAATGTATGGGCATAAGTACGGTGGGGGCGGAAAGTAAGCCTCACATGGATTTTGTTTAAAAATGATTTAAAAATGTGTAACTAATACAATTTTTCTTATAAAACCCTCAATTTTGCACAACTTACCTTTCAAGCATCGTACTAAATGATGTTTCATTCAAAAAAACTCTCAAAAATTTAATTCAAATGATATGACGTCTTAAAAATGTAATTTTTGAAATCTCCGTAGTTTTATAGAATTACCACCACTAAGACGGTATTACTCAAGTTGCAACAGATCTATTACAGTTTTATAAGTGCTTTTTTAAAGCTTAGGATGTAGTCTTTAAAATGCACTAAATTACTAAATTATTTTACTTTAGAAATGAAACAGACTATTTCTTTTTGAGAAAATTAAGAAAGATAACAAAAATGTAATACAAAATCAGAAAATTACCATCTAAAAAAATGTTTATATAAACTGATCAAAACTTTTTTCTGTAAAACTTACCTAAAATACATTTAATAATAAACTTCAACAGTAATAAATGTTCAGCAAAAAAATTTTTTAGCTCTTATACAGTATGTCGGCGTAACTTGGAACCTATTGATAACTTTTTTTATTATCAGTTTTACGAAAAAAAGTTATTCTTTATAAAATACTTTGCATCGTATATAATCTAATATGAAATCATCAAATATTAAATTTAATGAATTTTGTACGAGGTATGTAAAAAAATATGAATTTCACTCAAGAGTAAGGTATCGTTAAATTTCATAATATCGAAAATTGTTATTAAGAAAAGTTGTTTGGAATAAAAAAATTTGTTTTAGTGTTCAATTACATCCTTCTAATTAAAATATTGTGAATAATAAAGGAACTTAAGCACTTAATAAAAATTCATATTTTTTACATACCTCGTATAAAATTAAAAAAGTTTCATATCTGATGGTTGTGTCTTAGATTTTAGACCAGGGAGAGCATTTTATGAAGAACAACTTTTTTTCGTAAAGTGATAATAAAATAGTTATCATAATTGTAATAAAATGATGATGAGTAGGTATCCGTAATTTGAGAAAAAATTGAAAATATTTTTTCGATTAGAATAATGTAATTGTATATTTAAACATAGTTTTTAATTTCAAACAACTTTTCATAATAGCATTTTTTGATATTCTGAAATATAAAGGTACTTTACTCTTTAACGAAATTCATATTTTTGACATAACTCGTATAAAATTGATAAAATTTGATATCTGATGGTTGAGTTTTAGATTTTTGACTATTCAGAGCATTTTATGAAGAATAACTTTTTTTCGTAAAATTGATAATAAAAAAGTTTTCCATGTGGTTCCTAGCTACGCAGACATACTGTTTAAGAGATTCTGTATAAAAAATTTTCAAATTGCAATGCCATATTCGGATTCAGTATAATCAAAAACAAAATAGAAACATATTTGATCAAAGTAAAATGATGAATTTAACAATATTTTTAAAATTATTAATACAAAACAATTGTTATTGTTTAAACAATTAATAAACAATTAGCGGCCAAATCCGCGAGTAGAACTTTTTACTTTAACATGTATATAAACTAACAAAAAAAGTTTTAGAAAAATATAAGCTTGTTTGAATTTTTCCGAAACAATGCATGTTTTCGTTCTAATTGCACTCCCCTAAAAATATTACTCTCAGAACTTGTTACGTAAATTACTATTAATAATAAATTTGCAATATTTTGACGATTACAATGAATGTTTTATCTTTGTTATTAGAGATATTTAACAGTGAAAGAAAATATCGAAGGTATGAGTCAATGACATATTTAAATTTATTACTATTGTGTATTTGCAGGTGATGCCCAGGTGGTCTGCATATAATCATATTCAAATAATGTAACGAATTTTTAGTTTAAAATTTAATTTAGAATTTTTAATATAATAAAATATTCTTTGCATTTTATGAGGGTTTAAATCATAAAAAAAATCAAGAAGTCTTGACAGTATATCTAGAATCTAAAACACATCTAGTATTACTGGGAAGGAATGTCAAAAGTTTATAAAGTACATAGTGAAACGAAAATTTGGTGGATGTGAATGCCCCTAAAGCAGGCCACGCACTGAATCGGCATAGAGCGATCGCGATCGGCTCGGCCAAGAGCAATCGGCAGATTTTGCTATACATGGAAATAAATAAGCCACCGCGCACCGCATAAGAACGTTCGACAGTCCAACGTTCTTAGGCGGTGCGCGGTGGCTCATTTATTTCCATATATCGTCTGTTGACAAGAAAAAGTCACTAAGTGCTGCTACAAACTATCTGAGAAAATTGGAGTTAAACGCTTTTCATTTGACTAAAATTTCATTTTTGTTTTGAATATTATGCAACTTGAAAATTTTGACGTAACATTATTTAATTATAATACCAAGGTAATAACTTAACTCTGTTGTTGATATTTATGAACTTTTTTGGAGTTTTAGTACTTAATGATTTTTTTCTGCAATTAACTTGGCTAAAACCTATAAAACAATTAATGAACTTGATTGAGATTTTATTATAATGAGATTTTATAACAAAAACTGATTAAAAAAGCTGAATAAATGAACTAATTCTTCCTCTATAGCAAAAACTGAATAAAACATTGAATAAATGAACTCATTCATCTTCAGAGTCACTATGATTAGGTTCCGGTAAAGGATCTAAGCCTGTTGCTTCAACTGAAGGTAAGTTTGTATACCAGGCAGCTACTTCTTCTGGTATGTGTCCTGATGTGACTAATTTTAAAAGATCAGATTTTTTTTACTTGAAATCGGTAAAAGTTGCTGATATGCAGATTTCAGTTCAATTGGTAACTGTTTAGGTCGACCTCGTCCAGAGATATTTACTTTTTTATAATCACTTGAATGGTCATATCTGTAAAAGAATGCTTCGGGATTTTCCCTCTGAAACCTCAAGCATTTTATTTTCAACCATGAAACTGTTTCTCCATTCTCATCTTTATTTCTGTTTTTAATAAGATTTGAGGATAACTCTTGCAGGTTGAAAAAATCTTTATATTTAAGGATATGCACTTCATATTCACCTTTCTTTTTATTTTTTGGGTTAAAGGAACGGGCAGATTTAAATATTCTCGCCCAATCGTTCATAGTAAAGGCGCTCTCATATTTTTTTGCAGACTCTATTGCTGAATGCATGGAGTCGCATTCCATATGAGAATGTCCTGATTCCAAGAATTTTATCTCGATTATCTTTAGATTTGGAATCATTTGTACAGCATACAACATCACTGCAGCAACATTTTGGTTTCTATTTTGCCCTCCGCATGTATCACAAAAGAGAGAAACATGATTAACTACGGAAGGGAGTGATTGTAAAAACTTGAACAAAATTGACCCTATTTCATTACTCCCCCGTTTCCCATTCAGCTCATTCCAGGTAAAGCAATGTGCTTTCTCCCCATAACCAACATAAATAGTAAGATTGTATACACAAATTTTTCTGGAATAATAGAACACAGAAACACCAGAGGAAGGTAATTGCAGGACACTTTGCAGGTCAAAGGAACACATAGTAAATGTAGGGTCGTTTTTACAGCGTATCTTATCATTTTGTTTTGCTTCGTTACACTGATTCTTTCTCATTAAATAAAAAGTATATTGAGCTTCCAGTTCACGTTTTTCAGTAGGTGAAGCTTGTTCATATTTGGTGCAAGTTGAACAAAGATCTTTTTTCGGTTTGAAGAAAGAATAATTATAATTGTTGCAAAATATTCTACGGTAAGTTTTTTCGCTGACTGGATTATTCAAATTATTGTTTTTACAGAAATCATTCTTGTAGAGGTTATACATCTTATATATTGACAATCTGCTATCCAAGTAGAGTTTTTTAGTTTATTTACGTACATAGTGTGACTCCATTGCTGGAAATTGTTCAATGTGTTTTTTTACCATAGCAATTTGATTTTCGGTACTTTTGTTTGCAGGAGCTTTTTTGCCTCTTTTGTCTATACCCACAAAACATCCAACAGCACTTTGATTTTTTATAGCGGTGTTAACAGGGCCATTTGAAATAGAAAGTGTTCTCTCAAAAAATTTTGCACACACCCTGTATCTACCCCGATCATTTTCCAAAAAGTAAAATTTTGAGATACTTCGGGCGTTGCTGTTTTCTGCTACTTTTCTGCGTTTAGGTTCCAGTCGTGTTACGTATTTTAAAATAAAGTCTTTTTGCCTAAGAAAATTGCCCAGTCCCCAATAAGTTTTACAAATAGTTTCTCTCTCTTGTTGTGTAAAATTGGAAGTGCATTTAAACCTACAAGTACTGCAATCAACTTGCTTAGGAAACTTTGCAGGCATTCTTTTTTTTTTGGTTTTTATACGGGAGACAATTAGCTCGCTTTTCTTTCGTAATATTAACTTTCCAGTTTTTTGGTTCGTTGGTTCTATACCTTGTTAACTTTTTGCCTTTGGTTTCTGGGATTTCATAAACTGAGAAATCAGTAATATCAGAGCAGTCCTCCTCTTGAAATGTTGGGTCTTTATCAGAATCTCCAGAAAAGTCAACTTCACTATCTGTTTCACAATCATAG
This sequence comes from Diabrotica virgifera virgifera, assembly GCF_917563875.1. Taxonomy (NCBI): domain Eukaryota; kingdom Metazoa; phylum Arthropoda; class Insecta; order Coleoptera; family Chrysomelidae; genus Diabrotica; species Diabrotica virgifera. The sequence goes on along the minus strand of NC_065443.1, from coordinate 283,265,800 downwards.
TCCACAAGGCCGATGCGTTTCACCTAAAAGGAATTAAATATGAGAAGGTTTCAAGCACATCGATATCGATATAAAAAATATTTTACTGAACTTCGTTATTTTTTATCTTAACAATTTTTATATAACATACATAAATAAATAAAGCGTAAGTAATTTTCGTAGTCACAACTAAATTAAATGATAAACATTCAAATATGCCTGGAGAAAAACATTTTTTACAAAGATATATACATATTGCGTGGCATAAACCTATAAAAGAAGAGGAAAGATAACACAGATTCTACTATTTTAGCAACCTTAAGTGAGCACACACACAACAGGTTATATGACATCAAAATATTTATTTAAGTCGGTTCTGGACTTTAATCAAAAGGAAAACAATAATATTATAATATCACTCACCTGATGTGGCTGTTTTGTTTCAAAAAAATCACCTGTTGCATTCAGTACTGACACTGGCTGATCAACGGACTGTTGTGCACTTTCGTTATTCTAAAAATATTTAAAATACAATAATTCACCAGTCAACATAACCTCAAACCCTTACTACGATTTGCATGTTTTCTTCAGATTCTTTTCTACGATAAACTATTTCTAGAATTCTCCGGCTCCTTGACGACATCTTAAATTAGTATTACTTCCAGTAATATTTCACAAAAATAGTAAAACTCTCTAAAAAACTATGTATTCTGCAATCGATTTTACATTAGCTCATTAACTGTCATGCCGCAACTGACTTTACTGAAATGCTGTCAGCTTAACCTCACTAAGTGTTCAACTGAATTTTGCCTGCCGTAAATAGAAAAGAAAAAAATCACTTAATGAATTTTAGAGGTACATAACTCTGTTATTGGTTGATTATTGTAGTTAGTGACCTTTTCCAGCAAAACATACAATCAAATTAAAGTAGTTAGTGAAAAAAACTGTGTTTCGCTAATTTGTGTACTTAATGACTTTTTCTTGTCAACAGACGATATAGCAAAATCTGTCGATTGCTTCGCTCCTAGCCGAGCCGATCGCTCTATGCCGATTCAGTGCGCGGCCTGCTTAAAGTACACAAAAGACAAGAGACGTAAGAAAAAAATTGAATTACCTAATAATATTAACCCTTAATTCCTAATGTTCTCTGTCTCCAATGGCTACAGCTCGAATCGAGCATTGACGTTCTGTAGACCAGACTATGTCTCCAGCATTGCTAGTCCTGCGCTGATGTTCTTGTTCTTATATCGAGCCAATTTTGCGCATCCGCTGCTACTTTTCTGTGTCATTCCTTTTAGTTTTGCGCCCTTCATTTTACTATCTAGGAGCAAAGTTTCTTTTCGGCAATCTCTAACGAAGTATCCGAAGTTTAACGTGTTCTGAGATCAGTCGTCTTTTTAACAGTTAGTAGGGTTTATAGTTGTACCTGGATCTCTTTACTCCATATCTTTTAATAGGTAAAAATATCTTCCTTGAGATTTTTCTCCTCTTTTTGTATTTTATGTCATCACCCATATCTTGGATCAATAACATACTATTGGTCTGATAATAATTTTGTAGATCCTGCTTTTCGATCTCCAGGGTATACTATAAATATCTCGTTCATTATGTTTGCGCATCATTATTCTTGTTTTAAATTCTTTTCTACTTTTATTACGTTTTTTATGGATTTTTTGTTTCTGTTGGTTTATTTATGTCTCCTATTTCTCTAGTTATTTTTTTATATTCTCTCATGTTTCCTTAGTATTCTATATTCTTCTTCTGCTTGTCTTGTCCTATACCATTGTCATAATCGTCGGTATGCTTTATCCATTTTCTTTCTGTTGTCTTCGTTATCTTATGACCTTTGTGATTAAATTACGATACTGTAGTTGTTTTTACCTTTTTTGTATACCCAGAGTTTCTTTGGCGGCTTCTTGTATGGGATTTGATAATTTCTTTTTTAATGTTTACAAGGCCATTGTGGTGTTAATTGGTACTTTAAATATCTTTTGGTGTGGTTTGGTTTTCTGTATCTGTCTCTAAATAATCTTTTTGAAAACGATATCCGGAGTGGCAATCAAAACGTCAAATTTTAGCTATATTATGTGTAATTTGAACATATTCAATTCTAGCGCTAAGTTATTTTGACATGAGAATTTCTATTAATGTATCTAACGTACTATGGTAGGCTGCTAATTTATGTTGTGTATGACAGGGTGATGAATTATGTCACTTATCTCTTATTAATATAATACATATAATTTATTACAATATAATTACAGTAATATACTTATTTAGATCGACTATATTTTATTATTTGTTTACTATGATCTGAATTGTTTTTAATTTTTTTATTACCTTTACTGACCGACGTTCAGTAAAGGACTTATTTATATTTACTACAATGAAGGAATCTTGAATATTTACAGTAATACAAAAAGAACATAATTGAAAAACTTCTTTCTCTCAGTAAATTCTGTTGCGAGACTGAAAAATGTAAATGTAACGGAGTAAATCCGACGTCTCGGTGCTAATCGGTGATTAAATCAATGGCAGACGTCGATGACAACAATGTAAACGTACGAAAGATACATCACACAACACTAGTCATGTCTCCCGACGAAAGAATGCCTAAAAATAGCCCAAAGGCAATGCAAGATGCAATGGCGTGAATATACATGAACACATTCACGGTTACATACAAAAATAACGACAGGTATTATACATTGAATCGTTTGATGCTTTTATCTGCACCGGTCTCGCGAAACAAGCTGAAAAATACTGAAGAATCTTACAATTGGGAATTTAAGTTGACGCAAACAACTAGTCAAACAAGAGAAAGTATTTGTCAAAAATTGCTGTGGTTTTATCGATCGTAAAAGATCTGTAACTGTGTGTCTAAATTAATGTATTATTATTTATTATATGGGAAGATTAGATTCTTCTTCTTTACGTGCCGTATCCGAATTATCCGACGTTGGCGATCACCATTGCGAAGCCTTCTCGATCTTCTACAACATGGAATAAATGCCTTGCATTTGAAATCTGAGGCCATTCACGAATATTTTTTAACCGAGAAGTTTAGCTACCGAAAAATATTACACTATAATTCCATCTGTATAAACCATCATCTTTTGTAATCTTAGGTCTTCTTCTTCCTCTGTTGTAATTGTATGATCGTCAATATATTATCCTTTTATTCCATCATGTTAACGAAAAGTATGGCCTGCAAATTTTCATTTAAGGCTATCAGAGCAACAGTAACAGTGGCATAAGCTCAAAAACGAAGTTGTGAGATAAATGTAATCTTTGCATTCGTATATCCACTATGTTTATGGGAGTGTTACGTTTTATACATAATTTGTAGCGCCATCTAACCTAATATAGAGGTAGGCTGTGTGTGTAGGCCCCTGTTAATCCGAAGATTTAATATTGCTGCTTTTATTGATATATTAATCTAAACGCATCAAGACGCATTTCCTGCCTTCAAAATTTACGAAAGTGGTATAACACGACTACCACAGAATTGTTCCACGCTGCGGTAAACAAAGTCAAGATAGCCATGATGATCGCCAACATCCGGAACGGATAGGCACTTTAAGAAGAAGAATCTAAAAATGCCCAATTTGTGGCTTAGACCAGAGGTCGGCAACGCGGCGCCCGCGGGCGCCACTGCGCCCTTCAATAAATTTTAATGCGCCCTTAAACTATTGTTAATTTAGACAAGAAATTCAAAACTAATATTTTTTATACGTTTATATTCATATATTTGTTAGGTCAAAAAATAGTTGGCGCCCGCCATGAATTTTTAATTTAGTATTTCACTCTTTACATTAAAAACGTTGCCGTCCTCTGGCTTAGACCACTGTTGCTCTGAGGGCCTCATTTAGCTTTTATCAGTTCTGTGCCACTTCTTAATTTAAACGCTTTAAGCATGTCTCTAATTGTTGGATATTGTAAATATAGTTTTAGTAGACCACTCTGTAAAACCTAACAACTGTTATCAGAGTAACACATTTCTTATTATTGTAAAAAGTACATTCGCCAAATGAGTATTAAATGAGCCTTCTTTGTAGAAAGATGTGTTTTATTTTAGTAATTTATAGTTTGTAATATTCACCCTCAAATTAGGGCTAAAATATATTACATATTACACTAATCTACCGATTTCTTTTTCGAACCTTAGAGCCCGCGCAGACTGCAGAGTTTTTAGTCGGACGATAATTTAGTCGGCTTCTTAATCAGTACAGATAGTCCAGGGTAATAAGGATTTTTCCATGACACTCGAGCAGCCAGGGTACTGAAGCGTTTTTTCGACAGGTAATACCTATAAGAGCAAATCGTAACTATTTCCTGCGTAGGATCTGGCGGCCATTTTTATTTATAAACAATTAAGTGTCAAAAAATGGCATTTTTCCATTTCTTTTCAAATCAATACAAAACAGTGAAACTTATGGTTTTTTTAGTACAAATATCTTTGAGATTATGGAAAGAGCTTTAAAATGACGTATTACAAAGTTTGATATACTCATTTATTGTTAATATAATTGGGAAAAAAGGTCGGAATTGCAAAAAAAATTAATTTCGCAATATCTATTGTAAAAATTAGTGTACAGCTTTGAAATTTTTGTCATATAAGGGTTCTTTAGTGCTTGATATGTGATAAAAATTTCGAAGCGATTCATTCAATTGTTTAAATTTTATTCAAATTGTTTATCCCAGAGAGCATTTTTTTTGCAATAACATAAGTCAGAAAAAAATGACGTTAGAACCATTTCACAGGTGTCAAATGAAAGAACATGAGCTATATTTTCAACTTGGTTTAAAAAAAGCGAATAAAAAATGCATTTATTAGTAATAAATAATTATGCAAAAGTATCGTAAATCTTTCCTTATAAACTTTTTATTTTGTTATATAAGAAATTATATATATTTATTACAATTTTTAATCAATTATGATATAAATAACATTACTTGGTAGTTGTGCACTTAAAACAGGGTAAAAAAAGTTAATTTTTTTGGAAAAAGTTTATCAAAAAGTTTATATAATTTCTTATATAACAAAATAAAAAGTTTATAAGGAAAGATTTACATACTTTTGCATAATTATTTATTACTAATAAATGCATTTTTTATTCGCTTTCTCTAAACCAAGGTGAAAATATAGCTCATGCTCTTCCATTTAACACCTGTGGAATGGTTCTAACGTCATTTTTTTCTGACTTATGTTATTGCAAAAAAAATGCTCTCTAAGATAAACAATTCGAATAAAATTTAAACAATTGAATGAATCGCTTTGAAATTTTTATCACATATTAAGCAGCAAAGAACCCTCATTTGACAAAAATTTTAAACCTGTACACTAATTTTTACAGCAGTTATTGCGAAAATAATTTCTTTTGCAATTCCGACCTTTTTTCGCAATTATATTAACAATAAATGAGTATATCAAACATTGTAATATGTCATTTTAAAGCTTTTTCCATAATCTCAAAGATATTTGTACTAAATAAATCATAAGTTTCATTGTTTTCCATTGATTTGAAAAAAAAGGGGAAAATGCCATTTTTTGACAGTTAATTGTTTATAAATAAAAATGGCCGCCAGATCCTACGCAGGAAATAGTTACGATTTGCTCTTATAGGTATTACCTGTCGAAAAAACGCTTCAGTACCCTGGCTGCTGAAGTGTCACGAACAGGGTACATTTTTGTCTTATTACCCTGGCCTAAGAGAGGTCATCGTTGAATTGGTGTAATGTGCGCATCTGCATACCTCTCTGTACTGATTAAGAAGCCGACTAAACTATCGGCCGACTAAAAAGTCTGCAGTCTGCGCGGGCTCTTAAATTTTATATGCAATAATTGTCTTTGCATTATTGACGATATTATCAACGTTTACGTTTGTAAGTGTCTAAACTTCTGACGCATTAGTGAAGTTATAGAGCTCACACTCACTGGCTAATAAATTGTGGATATAATTTACTTTTCAGTAGATCCGTGCGCAATTTATCAAATGCTGATCGAGACAATCTCTTTGACATCAAGGGGAATCAGAGATAACGCTCATACATAAGACATAAAGACACATTTAGAAACCTTGAAATAGCAGTCGATTGAGATTGAACAAGCGAAGAAATAGAGAGCCCCAGAGGCTTCTCTGGAGAAAGCACCAGATTCCGTTAGTCACCAATGTTTCCTGTTTGCGACGTCCAAAATGGAATGTTTGCCGAGAAATTAGATACGATTAAGTTTTTTTATATAGTTAACTTGTTTATTGTTTATCGTAATAGCATAAATGTGTGTCGAAATGCCATATTCTAAATAAATAATAATATTTCAGATGGTATTTCATTGTTTTCCTCTATAAGGCTCGCAGTTTTCCGGATATTGTAGCAGCATTATCCGTCTATTCCTTTACTTGTTTTGTGTTGTATCTATTACAAGATGTCTCTATTTACATGTATGTAAATTTAGTATTTCTAATTATTTTTGTATTATTTTTTTGTATTATTGTTTTGTTATTATACAGTGCGCTGGAATAAGTGTTACCCCCCTTACTTATTTATTTTTAGCACAACTTTGATTTTTTTAAATGGGAAAGTACACCATGTGACACCTTATTTAAAAGCTTTTGAAAGACTGATTACAAAAATGTATAATAGTTTAATCCTTTTTGAGGGATTCGATCGAATTATTTTGAAATGTATTCATTTTTTTCAAATCCTGAGAAAACTAATAACTATTTTTGAAAAATTTAAGCGCAGAATGAAATATTACAGTATTATCGAGGGTCAAAAATAATGATTATTTTAATAAGTCAAAGGGGTGAAAAAAAAAAGAAAATTTAGTCGAATTTTTAATTTCAAATACATATATCATTCAAAAGAAATTTTTGTTTATTCTAAGGGACTTTCAGCTCTCGGTAATAATATAATCTCTTATTCTGCGTTTAAATATTTCAAAAATACTTATTAGTTTTCTCAGGATGCGAAAAAAATGAATGCGTTTAAAAACAATTCGATGGAAATTTTGCGCATGCGCTCTTAAAAAGGATTAAAGTATTATACATTTTTGTAATCAGTATTTCAAACACTTTTAAATGAGCTATCACATGATGTACTTTCCCATTTAAAAAAATCAAAGTTTTGCCTGTCACTTGAAGAGGGATCGAGTAAAGTTCGAAACATTGATGTTATAATATACTTTCATTATTTTAAAAATCGACCTGTCGGAGTGTTCTGCTTACGTGTTAGATATAAATAATTTATTAAGGGTTGGGGGGTAACACTTATTCCAGCACACTGTATAATCATCCAACCGTATCTAAACAATTTAATTATTTTTTAATTGGATTCTCTTTAATGTTCGTCCAAGATACAATAAACAACAAAGTATTGATTATCCAATTCGATTCATTTATTTGTTACTATGGTAAGATACATTTGTTAAGCTTGACACTGTATAAAGCATCAATAGGGCTTTTCATTCACAGTCATTTGTTTCCAGCTTCTGTCATGTGTCGTCTAATATTAATATATCTACGTCATACGTCTTTGGTTTGCATCATTGGTATATACCAATAACGTATGACGTAGATATATTAATATTAGACGACACATGACAGAAGCTCGAAACAATTGACAATCGATGAAAAGCCCTATAAAAAAGCATTGGTTATTTATATTCCATATTAAAAGAATTTTCAAAATTTACTTGTACGTATTCTCCAATTGAACCATAGATATACCATAACTGTTTGTATTATGTTCACGGCTGCTCTAAAACGCTGATTAGACGAGCAATGAAAAGCAATGACGAGTAACGAAATTGGTACTTATTTTGTTCTTCTCATCACGCTCTCATCATATTTGTGGCCTACCAGGATCCCTTTTTCCTTCGATTTTATCCTTCATAATCAGCTGCAACAACTCGTACTCATTATTTCAAAATATGAAAATAGGAATATATTGAAAATAGGAAAATCTTTATATATAATATAGAAAATTATCTTTAGGAACGGTTATTAATACCGAATACAATGTACTACTACCGAGCCATAGGGCTTCCTCCAAGCTAATAAACATTTCAACGTTGCAATTCATACTGAAAGACCATTCAGACGAACACGTCAATGAAATATTCTGTAAACCAAACAAGAGTTTGTTGACCAAATCGTATTTCAGCAATGTGCGATAATTCAACGTTGAACGTTGGCTCCTTCTGAATGCTCTGAAGTCTATTAAGACGGCGGCGGCGGCGGACTGAATTCTTGCTACATAAACACTTTTGCAACCTCGAGCGTTGTGGGTGGTTTTATTTTGTTCTTTTAGAAGCGTTTCAATTATCACATAGATCTCATGTTATCAACACTCCAAGAAATGTATCGATTCAAGTGAATAAGCCAGGAAAGCTCGATTTAAAATAATTATTTATTGAACACCACCGTTGTCATAGAAAGACATTTATTACTTGATAGTTTCATTGAAAAGACAGTTTATATCTTGATATATTTGAAAAAAAAATAAATTCAGTAACAAATTTAACCAAAACCTTGTACCTAATTTTTTATGTTATTTTACTATTTTTTGTGTTTTGATTCTTCTTCTTCTTAGCTCAGGAGAGACTCCTTAGTCTCTGTCACTTGGTCATAAGGCCTTTGTATCCTACCTTTTTTCATTAAACTCTAGTAAGTTCTGGGGCCTCAACAAAGGCCAACAGTTTTCTTATTGGTAGTTTTAGGATCTCTTCTGGTTCAAATTTCAGTTGACCAGTGAATTACTGCTTTATCAGTGAATCACTTAGCCATTGCAATGGCATCGTATGTGTATGGCAGGCTCTTCTTCCATTTCGCACTTTCTGTACCATGGTTCATTCACCCTACCTAGTATGTACAGTTGGTTTCTTAAACGGCCATGTCCAATCACCATTTCAGTGACCGTTTTGATCTTTCCATCTTTCGGTTATTAAGGTTCATCAAATTGTTCGAGAGTTTTTTATCAATAATCTTGATTATTTTTTAGTCTGGATTTGCCCTTGAGTGGCTCTCTATTTCGTTTGATGATTCCTTATCAGTCATTTCTGAACGTCGTCTTTCTTTGCATCTTTAGTGATGCCACAGAAAGATTTTGGGCCTTAAAAAGTTTATCTCGAGCCTCGAGCCTTGGTTTCGACAGCATATCTGCTCGTTCATTTCCATCCACCCCTTCATGACCTGGCACCCATATTAAAGACACTTTATTGTCTTTTACCAGGTTCTTGAGGAAATGGCGGCGGACTGAATTCTTGCTAATACATAAATACTTTTTTGCAACCTCAGGCGTTGTGGGTGGTTTTATTTTGTTCTTTTAAAAGCGTTTCAATTATCACATAGCTCTCATGTTATCAACACTCCAACAAATGTATCGATTCAAGCCCGTCATCCAGCAAAGCTCGATTTAAAATTATTGATTGAACAGCGTTGTCACAGAGTGGCATTTATTACTTGTATTGATCGTGTCGTTGAAAAGACAATTTATGATCTTGATATATTTTAAAAAAGAAAATAAATTCGGTAAATAGTTCAACCAAATCCTTGAGATATCTGTACCAGCTGTACCTAATTTTTTATGTTACTTTATGATTTTATTGATTTTATATGTTTTGATTACTCTGTGTTTAGTCCAGGGCCCATCTGTTTTGAGATGGACGTTGAGAGGTGACTCAAATTTTTTTGCAGAAATTGCTTGAAAATAACTCAAATAATAATATTTGAGTTATCCTCCCTCTCAAAAAGGTCCGGAAAATTGTTTAAATAATTAAAATGTCAAAATATGAAGGAAAAATTCGATTTTTTTCTTCGTTTTTTGATTATAACTTTAAAAGTATTAATTTCCCAGAAAAGATGCACTGGCATAAAAGTTGCGTAATTAAATTTCCTACAATATAGAATTAGTTAAAAGTTGAAAAAATAGTCACCCTTGTTGCAAAATAGCAATAATTGCGAAAAAAATCATACAAAAACAAGTATTCGCATTTTACGTTTTTCAACCATTTATGCTAAACTTATGACCTTCATATTTCACCCAAAAAAACATTATGATGCAGTAAAGCAATACTGTAAATTTCATTAAGATCGGTTTAATAGACTTTGCAAAATAAATTTTGCAATCCAGCTTTTGCAAAAACAATTCATTTTTTCAAAATGTTACAGGACTGAAAATAAAGCAGACAGCAAGTTGAAATTTTTTTGGCGTATAGAAGTGTACTGTACCTTTCATTTCCAATCTGCAAAATTAAAATCGATTAACTACCACGGCGTCAGGAATTTTTTTAAATAGACATTAATTATTGGTGCTACGCGCAGGACAGCGGTGTTCGATTCACATGAAGTTGATTTCCACCAAAATTTCTTCCAATCTTCATCCAATATATTATTTTCTTACTCTATATTTTGTTGTATTTTAATATTTTAATTCCACAAAAATCAAACTAATTTTATTATTGTTTGTGAAATATTGTTTAAACAATTGTATATGTTTAAAAATAATAAACTTTTATTCTCAAGTTAAAATATATGAACAAAGAAAGTTTTTGCTAAAAAAAAGTGTTATTTCAAAGGATAGAGTATGTGTTTTTATTTTGCAATAAACAAATTTATTTATTTATATCGAAATGTAATAAAAATTAAAATGTATCAATAATTATCAAAGGTCATTGGAATGCCCAATCAGAGCAAACTATTCGGTGTCCTGCGCGCAACACCAATAATTAATGTTTATTTAAAAAAATTGCTGACGCCGTGGTGGTTAATCGATTTTAGTTTTGCAAATTGCAAATGAAAGGTACAGTACACTTCTATAAGCAAAAAAAAATTCAACTTGCTATCTACTTTATTTTCAGTCCTGTAACAGTTTGAAAAAATGAATTTTTTTTTGCGAAAGCTGGATTGCAAAATTTATTTTGCAAAATCTGTTGAACCGATCTTAATGAAATTTACAGTATTATTTAACTGTATCATATAGTTTTTCTGGGTGAAATTTGAAGGTCCTGACTTTAGCATAAATGGTTGAAAAACGTAAAATGCGAATACTTGTTTTTGTATAGTTTTTTCCCAATTATTGCTATTTTGCAACAAGGGTGACTATTTTTTAAATTTTCAACCAACTCTATATTATAGGAAATTTAATTACACAACTTTTATGTCAATACAACTTTTCTCGGAAATGAATACTCTTAAAGTTATAGTCAAAAAACGAAGAAAAAAATTAAATTTTTCCTTAATTTTTTGACATTTTGATTATTTAAACAATGTTCCGGACCTTTTTGAGAGGGAGGATAACTCAAATATTCTTATTTGAGTTATTTTCAAGCAATTTCTGCAAAAAAATTTAAGTCAGCTCTCAACGTCCAAATGTACTAATATTTTTACAGATGCGCCCTGGTCTAGTTAGAATAAGAAGTCACCGTAAAATAAGAGGATAAAATAGTAACGAAATAAAAAAACCAACATAAAAATGGATTGTCAATAAATGGCACAATGCAGAAATTAGAAAGAGATGGATTGGTCGAAAGAAACTTTCACGGCTTCTTCTTTGGGTGCTGTCTTCTTGGCGAAGGTTGGCGATGACTTCTGCAAAGTTGCGATGACTGTCATGGCTGCGTAAATAATATTAGACAGTGATGTGGTTCCACGTTCCACAGTAGAAGAATCATTTCGCACAACAGCCGATAGAGAACGGTTGCAGGAAATTGTAAATATGGTGAATCCCAACGTCTGAATTCGGACACGGCACTTAAAGAAGAAGAAGAAGATATTAGAAAGAAATGTGAAGAAGAAGTAATAAAAAGATGCAAGCAATAACTAAATGGCTGAAAACCGATAAAAAGGAAGACAGAAAAAACTATGAACAAGTAAGAAGGAATGCTAAGAAACTTATGAGACAAAATAATAAAAGAAGACAGATGAAGCTACGCGAGTGAAGGTAGATGAACAATGCAAGAAATAGAACAGAAAGAACAAATACAAGCACGAAAAATTTTTATAAAAATATTAAAGAGCAACTAATAAAAAGGGAGACCAATAAATTTGTGAAAATTATAGTGCAGGGGTCACCAATTAGCGGACCGCGGTCCGCATCAGGACCGTGAGCTACTTTTGTGCGGACCGTCATTAAATTCAGAATATAGCGTTTGGCAATTTTGAAAATGTTTGGCCATGAAATTGTATACAGGGTGTCCCCGAAAATAGTGCGTTCCTTTAAAGTATGGATATAATACACAATTTAGAACAAAAAAGTCCTATAACATTTTTTTCTAAAGTTAACAGTTTCCAAGAAAAAAATTACATTGTCCGCCATATAAGTGAATTTTTATTTTCATAAATTTTAATTACCTGGCAACGTGGCGAAGAAGACCTTGTTTATAACTGGAAATTTAACCTAATTCAACCCCTTGTTTATTTACAATTGGTGTGATTTTGGGGTTGTTGACACCGTACCTGCAACTCTTACCTATGAATTACACGAAATAGCCAATGTCAAATTTTTGGTTTGTTTGATGTGAGGGGACGACCACCCCTGCAGAAATGGATATCGGTTTGGTTGATATTTACATTATTTTACCTACCACTAACTGACCTACAAACCTAGATACTATTTTTCTACCTTCAGATTTTTAAATTGTGCGTTGTTGCCAGACCTCAATTTGCATATCAAAATGTATTTTCGTTTTTTGGTCAAACGGCTGAATTTAGAAAAAAATGTTATAAGATTTTTTTGCTCTACATTGTTCCTGCTACCTATACCTTTAAGGAACGCACTATTTTCGGGGACACCCTGTATTATGTTTGACTCAACTTATGTATGTGTGCAAAGCCGCTTTATCAATAATGAACTTTATTAAAAATCGGTACAGATTTCAGCTAACAGATTAATATCTCAACTCCCCAATGAGAATGAGTTGCACCAAACTCACTCCAAACTTCAGAGAGGTTGTACATAATAAAAAATGTCATTTTCTCACTGATAATTTTGTAAAGAATGACAAATTTTCTGATTCGTTTTTTTTGTGGATTCCTGTTCAAAAATGTCCCCTTAAACAAATCAGAAGGGGCCCGGGATGCCGGGCAAAACAATATTTTTATATAAATTCAAAATTACCTTTTAGCCCCGAACATTGAATTAAAAAAAGGCCTCTTGTCATTTTTTTCAAGAGTTGATGATTTTCGAGTTATAAGCGATTTAAAATCTGAAAAATGTGAAAATACCTACGCATTTTCGAGGTTTGAAAACTCATATGTAAATTATTAGTTTTCAGGTTGTTAAGTGCCTAAATTGAAGTTTATAAATTCAATTTCAAGATTCTAACGAGTAATCGGGACTTACTTCAATATAGACCGTTGTTTTTTAATTGTTAATTATGCGAGTCCACTCGACTTTTAAGTCGCCGCACATCGCAATTTATGGTGCGTCTCTGTCGCACTTATTATACATATTATACGTACTTATGCAAAAATGCCCAACAAATACTTCTCATTTATTAAAATTTTATAATTTATTATTAACATATTTTTTTCTTAATGATTTATTTATTTATTCAATTAATTATTGCCAATGTGCTAATTAAGTACGCCAATGAAAACAAACGGTCGAAATTGAAATAAACCCCGATAAATCATCAGATTCTTGAAACTGAATGTTTAAACTTCAATTTAGGCACTTGACAACCGGAAAAATAATAATGTACACATGAATTTTCAAGCTTCGAAAATGCTTATGTTCGCATTTTTCAGTTTATAAATCGCTTAAAACTTGAAATCTATCAAGTTTTGAGAAAAATGACAGAAATTCTTTTTTGTTTAAGATGACCCAAAAATGCTAACAACATATTTTCAGGAGCAAAAAAGTTGATGTTTTGGATTTATTAAAAAACCGTTAAAAACAATTTCTGCCTAAAAATTTCGCACTGCACCCTTGTGATTTGTTTACCGAATTGTAACAACCAGACAGGTAGTGTTAACTCCGGACCCCGGAAGTGTCATAGGTTTTCGAAACGGACCCTCAGGAAATATAATTGGTGACCCCTGTTATAGTGGAATAACCCCCATTACAGTAACAGGTATAAAATAATGACATTAATAATAAGAAGATTGTTAAAGCTCAGCAAGATTAACGATTAACAGAGGGAAGATCCATAATAGATGCTATCTTTTAAGTTTTGACACCCCCCCCCCACTTCTTCTTCTTAAGGTTCTGCGCGTTTCTGCATATAATCATGATTAAAAATTATTCTGTTTTCATAGCCGTGGATTCCTGTTCATTGGCGAATATTACGCAGCCATGACATCTTTTTACGTCCTACACCTCTTTTCCCCTATATATTTCCTTCGAGTACCATTTGCTGAAGAGTGTATCGCTCTTTGCGTAATATGTGTCCCAAGTATGCAATCCAGAGGCATGCGGTTCATGGAAGCGGGGGAAGCACCGCTTCCCTATTATATACTTCGATATAACAAAATATATTATTAACTAATACGCTGCGCGTCATTAAATAGAGGCCACCTAAAATTTTAGGAATTTTTAATTTTTCCGAATCCTACAAGAAATTGATTGTCATTTCATGTAATGTTTAAGAATATGTTCTAAGAACTATTAGAACATTTATTCTCTAACATTACACAAAATTACACTCAATTTTTTGTAGGATTGGGAAAAATTAAAAAATGCCAAAAATTTTAGCTGGCTTCTTTTTAATGACGCGCAGTGTATTTAATTATCAAAAATTTCCCCAATCCCAGTAATCTACATATTATTACCTAGGCAATAGGCATTGAAAAATATTAAAAATTAATCGCATAGGAAGGAACTCAATATGCACTATGCACACAATTCAACTATTCGGTCCACCCCTGACAGAAGCGCATCTCAAAATCGCCGCTTGTCATGCAGTTGTCCCGTATAAAAATTGGTCAGGGTTCAATGACCGCACCCACTAGTCGCGCGAATTTTGGTACCCTGCAGAAGCGATCGTTCGATCGCCTTCCAAGAGTGGGATGCTCTGACTGTTACTGCTTCTAAGGGGTGCTTAGTCTGATTAGGTACATACATTCGCTAAAGAATATTTCGATTTAAATTTTTTGCAGAGATTTTTCCTTTTACTGATCTTTTATTTGACATTTTACAGATGAAGTCAATTTACATTGCATTTTGTATAAGACTTGATTGATGACTTTATTAATACGATAATTAAAAAACGAGAGCAGTTTAAAAATATTTGGGATAAAACTGAAAATATGGGGTTTGAACATGAAAGAAAAAGAATGAAGATTGATAATGTCGACAACAGAGAGACATTTTGATAACATTCTACAAAAAATGAATTTTCGCTTTCAAAATTTTAACGAATTAAAATTTGTAGAATTATATAATATATTCTTATTTAATATTTCTAATTATAATTCATCAAAATTTCCCACAGAGGAATTTATTTCACTACGATTAAATAATGAAAATATTTTGATATGCCAGCTTTGCATTATAAGTTAAGTGTTGTTTATGAAACAACTCACATTAGTGATAAAGATATACTCAGAAATCTGGGTATTTCTTATAACTACTGGTTTAAAAAAGTCCCTGTGTGAAGTGTCTAAGTTGTGTGAATTACTACAAACTATCCCAGTCACAAGTGCATCAGTTGAACGAAGATTTTCAGTATTAAAATGCATTCAAAGTTTTACAAGAAATTCAACAAGCGAAGACAGACTTTACAAGTCCATTGAAAAAGACCGAATTCAACAATTATCAGAAGTTGATAGGAGAATAGAGCTCAAGTATAAATAAGTGTCATATTGTTGAAAGTTGTGTGTTGTGGAAAATGCCTCTGAATTAAAAAAAAACATTTAAATAGATCTCTTCTTTAGGAAACGAAGCCCGGAGCGAGGACTTAAGGCCCGAGCAAGCAATACAGATCAATGATAGGTCACTATAGTCACTAGAAATAGCGGCAATAGAGTGCCTCACGCATTGATTGGGGTAGGATTTAGTGTGTGACTCCTTGTACCCAGGACGTCTCACATAAGCACTTTGCTGATAGAGAGCCCCTATAGCGCATCAGAGTGTTATCAGGTGGGAAGTGGCTCGACCCTCGACCCTTAAGAAAATATTTTTATATCCTTATTGAATCGCTTCCCCTTTAGAAAAAGTCACCGTACGCCACTGATGCAATATTTATACAAATAGTTCCCTATCTTGGAAACTCGTTCTTCTTAATACTTCTCACTTCTGACTCTATCTGTCCATAATATTCTAAGCATTTGGCACAAGGCCCACATTTTAAGACTTCAAATTTGGTAATGGAGCTGGACTTTAACGTCCTTGTAGAGTTATGAAGAAGAAGAAAGTTATTATCTTATATCCTCATCTTCAAATGAAGGCTCTAGCTATTCTATTTTTGCCCTACCGTGTTTTATATCTTTTTCTTCAATAGACTCTCTTCATTTTTCCAGCCTTTGATCTAATTCGTGCATACAAAAAATTGATTGAATTGCACAACAAGTCTCAGGATGGGCTTAGAGTTATAAGGAAAAAGATCATTATTACATATTTTATAACTCCATCTTTAAATGAAGACTTTAGATATTATGTATTTGTGCTACCAAGTCTTAGATCTTGTTCAATAGACTCTATTCATTCTTCTAGTCTTTAATCAACAAAAAATGTCACAATAGAATTTTCCCCTTTATCTCTGATCAACACTAATGAAGATAAATAAGCACTAAGTCTTCATGCAATTTTACGCTCACGTTAAATATATCACGATTTTCAAAATATATCGACATATAATATGTATTCTATCTAACACTGATTGTTGCTTAATACATGTCTCCCACAATTTTCACATACTTAGCGGAAATGTCTTTTTTATTCAGTGCTCTGAATTATACAATCATTAAAAAGCTCTAAACTTAAGAACAAATTACCACAATGTGATTAAAATCAGGGCATTCTATTCATCTTGACACACACCACGGCGTATTAATATCCCACTTTTTCATGTCACTTTTTATACTAAAAAAATATACTAAAAAATAAATTATTAACCTAATCCATGCAGCAGTATCAGTGATACTAGTAAACCAACATTCTTGTTACAACGTTCCCATCCCATGTTAAACATAAATCTGGAATGGAAAACATTTGTTAAAGATTTCGTTGCGTTGACAGCAAAACGATAAAATCGGGGAAATACGAGGGTAGAGCAGAAAGATGGAACCCTGATGATTTGTTTCCGTTAACGATTTGGTTTGATCGTTAAAATCGTGTTGGAGTTTAATCTATGAGATTTTATAGTTTTGAGAAAATTTGCAATAGTTTTCTTTTATCCCTGGCATAGTTTGATATTCTTTTGCATAAATTTTATTTTTTTTTTACTACAAAATGTAATATTCCACTATAATTACTATAAATATAATACATAATTCTCAAAAAAAAATGTAAACTTGGGATAACACTGATGATGGAATATTGAGTCCGAAAACGTTCCGTTGTAATATAACCCTTTTTAGGGATTTTAAATATAACTTTTACAAGCTTTTACAAGGCTTTTATTTTTTATAATATTCTTCTTATGTAGTTTGTTTTCAACCTAGAAAACAACCTAGTTATTGGAGAAACGATATATTACAGTGGTGTAATTAAATATTTGTTTCACCTTCCGAGAGTTATCTATACGTTTGCTTAGCAATAGCAATATTATTCTTCTGTCCTTGAAATTACCAATTGGTCAAGATTGTGAAACTTTCCTATTAATTTAAAAAGAGTATGTCTAAAATGTATTAAAGACCAATGTAGAAATACCAATCAATTTTGAAGATGTAACTTTTTATTTGGCGTTTTCCTGATTAGATTTTTAAACTTTGTTGTTGACCTAGAATTTGAGAAAGTGTTAGTTTTTGCCGCCAAATTTTGAAAAGAAGCTGCCGACGACAAAATACTACTTATTCTCTACTCTCTTTTTATATGGATGAAAGATGAAAAAAAAAAGAAATAAATAACACTATGATGGTAAGGAAAATGAGCTACTTTGGTCACGTACTAAGAAAAGACAAATATGAGTTGATGTGATTGTGTATAGGGAACGTCAAAGGAAGAAGAGGACCGAGGAGACAACGCACATCCTGGTTAAAAAACTTAAAGCAGTGGAGGGGATAGACAACAATAGAACTCTTGGAACCTCTAAAATGGGCCGTGATGATTGCCAATGTCCTTAAAGAATGAGGCACACGAAGAAGACGAAATAACTTTTTTATTAATTTTTTTATCTCTGAGAATATTTCAGCATTATTCTCTTTTTAAACAATGATAACTAAACAATATAAACTGAAACCAATTATTTCACGTAGTTTTTCTTTCCGTTTCAATGTAGACTCAGATGTCCTCATAAATGAGAAACAAATGTAGGACAACTTATATCTTGCCAATGTGTTGTCTAATAAACCTCTTCTTCTTCTTCTTCTTTTTGTATAGACATGACTCTGTCTGTTTTTTCAATGTGTCTCTAGTAAAGTTGTCGTTCCATCGTTTTCGTGGTCTTCCCACTGATCGTCTTCCTATTGGGGAACCGTCTCTCGCTGTCCTGACTACCCTATTTGTTGTCATTCGGCTTATGTGGTCATTCCATTCTATTCTTCTGGTCTAATAAACCGGTATGTTTATATCTTTCAAGCCGAGGAGCTCATCAGCAGAGAACGTTCTCTGCAGTGGCGACGCGTGACTTTTTCTAAAGTGTTACCAAACCAGATGTAAAAAAATCTTATTTAAAAAAAATTATTTTGAACCTCCCAAATATAAGTTTTTGTTTTCAATCCTGTGGGATAAAATTAAACAAATCACTATTCCCAAATTATATGTATGTAATTATGTATATGTAACAGGTATAACAATAAATAATAAACAAACTAAACATATTATTCTACCATAAAATTAACATAAAAATACGAACAAGTAGGAAAAAGAATAGATTTTGAAAACTATTGTTTATATTTTAATTCTTCCATTTTCAATAATATCATTTTTTTTCTTCAAAATTATATATAAAAAAATATACAAGGAGAATAACTTTTCAAGTAGTTGATCAATTACGCAATACGTAGCAACACTCTTCCATGTTTAAATGCACGCACACTGTAATCTGTAATAGGTACTAAACTAATGTTACCAATCCTCAAAATGGTTACAATACTAATATACACAGCGTGCCCGCGCGCCGCGCCGTATATAACAGAGCCGTCGTTCCTTCAAAATTTTCAGAAACGAGCTAGTCCCGAACGATAGCGAGGTTTCTCCTGCGTTATCACTGCCAGTATTGGTAACAACAGCATATTATAATATTGTGCAATGGATTCACATATCTCGCCAATATTTTCGTGCGTCTAGTTTTCTATTTACTGAATTAGGTACTATTAACAAACATTTCTGTTGGTAAAAAATATAAATGGAATTATTTCATAACAGTCATAAAATATTTATTGCAAGATTTTTAACTGTTACCGATGGTAACAGTGGTTACATGGACGCTTCGCCAGTGGTTCTCTGTCATCAGTAATAAGACCCCATCCTAGTGGTTATTTTTTTGAGAACGTTCCAAATAGTCAAAAACTTTGCTTAATGCAAACAAGTGCTAGGTTTACGGATTTTATTTATTTAGCGTATGGCACCTGACACATTTACATTAACATAAATTTTGTATAAGACAATACATAGGTTCACAAACGCACATCTAACTTATTTACATAGTCTATCGACTCTGGAGTCGCCATCAGGAAATCCTCTGACCTGCCATGATATAACCTTGTGGGACACTGTTCTGTGATGTGATAGATGGTTTGTGGTTGTCCACAGTCACAGAGTGGGGATGGTCGTTTACCCCATTTGTGCATCATGTAACCACATCTGCCGTGTTGGGTTCTGATTCGATTCAGCACAGACCATGTGTTGCGTGGTAAGTCAAAGCCTGGTGGTTTTTGTGTGATGCAGGGTAAGTTGCTATTTTGTTGTTCCATCCATTCCCGAGTCCATGTTGTCGTTAAATTGAACTCACCCTCCACAGCAACCTTTGCTGTTTTTATTGGTGGTCGTCTGGAGGGTAGACGGTTATCGTTGGCGGCATCTATATCTTGATGGATTGGCAGGTTCTCGTTACCTACTATCTTTCTGTACTCACTAGTGAGTGCGTGTATGCGTCGTAGTTTGGGTGGTGGAATGTGGCTCAGTACTGGGAGCCATTGCGTAGGGGTGGATTTGATAACTCCAGCAATCATTCTCATTGTATTATTCAATTGGACATCTACTTTGTGTATATGTGGGCTGTTAAGCCATGCTGAAGAGCAGTATTCCGCAGTTGAGAAGACTAGGCCCAAGGCAGATGATCGCAAGGTGGAAGCCGATGCTCCCCATGTTGTGCCGCACAGCTTCTGGATGATGTTGTTTCTGGATTTAAGTTTTTCCGCTGTTTTTGTCAGATGTTCCTTGAATGATAGGGTTCTGTCAAGAGTCACCCCAAGGTACTTTGGTGTTTTATTGTAGGCGAGTGTGGTGTTTTCGAACTGAATATTGAGTATTCTTCCTGCAAGCTTGTTATTTAGGTGGAAACTGGAAACCTCTGTTTTCGTAGCGTTTGGTTGGAGCCTCCATTTACGGAAATATTTTCCCACTATGTGTAAGTCCGCCGTGAGGATTTCTTCTGTTTCTTCAAATGACTTACACCTTGTTGCAAGGACCCAGTCATCGGCGTAACCAAACTTTCTTGATCTGGTTTCTGGTATATCAGAGATGTATAGGCTAAAGAGAAGAGGAGCCAAGACAGATCCCTGAGGCAGTCCATTCTTCAGTTTCCTTGGGGTGCTGATGTCAGATCCCATGACCAATTGAATCGTTCTGTCGGCAAGCATGCTGTTGATTATTCGACCGGTGGATTTACAGGGGATTGTACGGAGGAGCTTGTATAGCATGCCTTCTCTCCAGACTGTATCGTAGGCCGCTGTTAGGTCTATGAATGCGGCTGCAGTTTTAAGTTTTCGCTGGAACCCTGCCTCGATAAATGTGGTAAGTGAAAGAACCTGATCTGCGCAGCTTCTTTTGGGTCGGAAACCTGCCTGATCAACCGGTATTGTTTCAAGCATCTTTGTGCTAATTCTATTGTAGATAAGGCGCTCTAGAAGCTTAAACGTAACCGATAGTAGGGCTATTGGTTTGTTATTCTTAGGGTTGTTATCATTTGGTTTCCCTGGTTTTAATATGGCAATGAACTTCGAGCGTTTGAGTTCCTGTGGTATGATACCGGTCTTCATAATGTCCGTGAAAAAGTGGGCTATCCATTCTCTCGCATATTTGCCGCAGTTAATTAAGAATTCGGGATGAATATTGTCAAAACCTGGGGCTTTACCTGGCTTTACATCCTTGAGAGCAATAGTGACTTCTTCGGAAGTGAAAGGTTCACGGAAATGGCCCCGCAACAGATCCTCCTAATTTCCTTATTAATCTTTTTCTTCTTCATCTTTTGGCATCTTAACTCCGGATGGGTCCTTGCCTGTCTGGCTATGTCCTTCCATTCAGATCTCTCTTGTGCCTTCTCCATTGTCTTATATTGTAACTATCTCGTTCTGGGCCGTTTTTTCTCGTTTTTCTCGCCTTTCTATCGGTTTCCATTGTAATATTTTCTTTGCTGTTTTTGCATCTTCTTGCCTCTGGACATGCCCCATTCATGACAGTTTTTGACTTTTCACAAATCAGACAATAACATACCCTTCATTCAATTCATTTACCTCGTCGTTTCTTCTGATTCTCCATATGTCGTCTTCCTCTTGCCGATGTACGTTTCTCATTATCTTTCTCTCGAATGCCCTGATATGGGCTTCATCCTTTTTCGTCATTACCTAGATTTCAAAACCATAGATTACTGCGGGTCTAATCCCAATGTTTTGTAGATAGTCATTTTGGTTGTTTTGTTTAATAATTTCGATGTCGTCAATATTTTATAAGCATAGTGCCTATGTTTAATTCCCACTGGAAATGCGTGTATTAATTTCACTATTTAGAGAATTTTCATTGATTTCTGTGCCCAGACATGTGAAGTGAAGGCATCCATACGTTCAATAGTTGTCTATTGTTATATTATTTTCATTCTCAGGTGGGTGACGACTTTGAATATGGAAAACACTAAACTCCACATCATATCAGTCTACGCACCAGATCTAAGTAAACCCGAGAGGGAGACTAAAGACTTCTATAATAAACTACAGGATGTAATCGACAAGATACAGAAGAACGAAAAAATAATTATTCTTGGAGATCTCAATACAAGAATAGGAAACGACAGCATAGATAATATCAAACAACGATTTAACGAAGATACATTGAACCGAAATGGAGAATACCTTGTTAAATTCTGTACCCAAAATTTGTTGAGAATAAACAACAGGTTTTTCCACACAACTAGAGTTGCACAAGTTTGACTTGAATATTTGAACTTGACTTGAGTTTGACTTAATTTCAAGTCAAACTCAAGTCAATCCTTCTGACAAATATTTCAAGTCAAGTCAAACTGGTCAATCGTACAGGTTTGAAAATTCAAACTGTTTGTCAAACTAGTTTGAAAGAGTTTGAAAAATAATTTATTTAGTAGATATACTTATTTGTCGAGATAGACATGTTATTTGCCAATTAAGATAAGAAAATTAATAATACAATGAGTGCCACATAAAAGTCAAAATTTTCAATGTGTTTTAATTTAAAACTTTTAAATGTAGATATTTATTTTTTTCGAATCCGAGAAAACTAATAAGTATTTTTGAAAAATTTAAACGCAGAATGAAAGATTACGTTATTACCGAGGGCCAAAAGTCTCTTAGAATAAATAAAAAGTTTCTTTTGAATGAAATATTTGCAATTAATAATAACACTAAATTTTCCTTTTTATGTTTACCCCTGTAACTTATTAAAATAAACATTATAGAAGTTTTCAGGGATGTTCGTTCCTCAGAAATAATGTAATCTTTCATGCTGGGTTTAATTTTTTTAAATTCTTATTAGTTTTCTCAGGATTTGAAAAAAATTAATACATTTAAAACACATTGAACATTTTGATAAGCGACATGTTACGCCTATGCCCTTAAGGGTTACAATAAAATAAGACTATGTAATTGGTTTTTCAATGGACAGCTCAAAATAAAATGATTTGGAATTTTGATGACTTTCTTTTATTAAAAAAGGCATTTATTTATCTTAGGGCCAGTTCGAAAAAACATGTGGTACCAAGCTGCTAGTTCACTCGAAAATATATACCACAATACAAAAGTTAGTATTGTTGTATATTCGTTGGTATTTCTTTAAAATTCAAAACTAACCATAGGGTTATTAGAACTGGATCCCGCGTACCAAAAAAAGGTTGATTAATAGCAAGCTGAAAATTTGTTAATAGCTTAACGGTGCCTAGTCGGACAAACCATGATGTACGGGAACACTGGAACAGGGGAAGTTTTAATTGTGGAACAGTTTAAAAATTTGTAACGTCAGATTACGAAAACGTCCCATGTATTTTGTCGGTCAGAACATCCAATTGATTTGTTACCCTTTCATTAAACTCTCATGCAAAAATCAGACTGCTATTACTAACCAACATGACTCCTGTCATTTGACATGTTCTTCGTGTTCCACTCATTAAAATGCCCAGTTGGTGATAAACACCAGCCTGATTTTTGCAAGAGAGTTTAATGAAAGGGTAACAAATCAATTGGAAGTTCTGTCCGACAAAATACATGGAACGTTTACGTAGTCTGACGTTCCAAATTTTTAACCTTTCCCACGAGTAAAACTTCTTCTCTTCCAGTGTTCCCATATATCAAAGTTTGTCTGACTAGACACCGTTAAGCTACTAACAAATTTTCAGCTTGCTATTAATCAACTTTTTTTTGGTACGCGGGATCCAGGGATTTTTTTCGGATACAGGCTACAAATGTTGGGTTTAAATAAAAAAAAAAATTAATGTATAAATATGCATTAAGCTTTCTTAATAATTATCCTAACTGGCGCGTTTATTAGGTTTTATTTGTCTGTCTGCGGTTTAAATATCGTATCAGCCAATACATTTCTATGTTTATTGAAATTTGTCAAAAAAATTTTTTGGACCTTGTTGGGAGGGGGGGATTTCCCCTACCCCTCCCCACCCATCGTTGATCCGCCACTGAACAAATAAAGGCGTAGGCGGTCTCATTTAAAATTGAAAATAAACACGTTGCGTAATATTCAAACTTTTCAAACTGTTTGAAGATATTTGAATTCAAGTCAAACCTAAAGATATCGAAATCAAGCCAAGTCAAACTTTTTTATACAAAAAGTTTGATTTTCAAGTCAAGTTTGTTGAGTAAAATCAAACTAGTTTGACTTGATGCATCTATACACACAACCCACAACACAAATACACGTGGCAAAACACGCAAGGCCAACAATCAACAATAGCCTATATAATTACAAATAGAGAAATCATACCTAAACAAATACTAGACGTAAGGGCATTAACATCGCCCAATATCGGATCAGACCATAAAATGGTGCTTGGTAAATTTTTGCTCAAAATACCACAAAACAAGAAAAAACCACCCAAGTACTTCGAAAAACTAAACATTGAGTCTCTAGAGAACCAAAACACAAAATGGCTGTATAAAAGACGTTTAGAACAAATATTTGAGATAAACCCAGTAACAACAGGTGAAGGAGTAAATGAGATATGGGCAAAAATAGAATATAATATATTACAAGCCGCAAAGGAAAGCATAGGGGTCAGAAAAATTAACCTGAATGCAACAAAAATATCAAAGCCCTGGTTCAATACTGAAATAAGAGATCTAGCGTATGAGAAGAGGAAAGCATACCTACAATACTGCACTAACAAAACACCAAACAATTACCAACAATACAGAGACACAAGAAATTACATCAATTATAAGATAAGAAATATAAAAGGGAATATTGGACACGCTTTACCAAAGAACCCATTAACGAATATAGAAGTCTAAATAAAATAGAAGCAGAAAAATGGACCGCCTATATAGAAGAACTATATAAGGAAGATACTATAGTACCTGAAGAAGAAGAAGAAACAGGAAATGAAGACGAATCCAACATAGAAACAGAACTAGAAATCACAAAAGAAGAAATAAGGAATAACATACGTAAATTAAAAAACAGAAAAGCACCAGGACCCGATGGGATACCAAATGAACTCCTTAAATACGGAGGAGAAACCTTAATCGAAAACATAGAGATCCTCTTTCAAGAAATAATATGTAGCCAGCGTGTACCAGACCAGTGGAGGACGAGTATAACAATACCTATACACAAGAGAGGAAACAGAAAAGACCCTAGCAACTACTGTACCATCACCTTGCTGAGCACAACTCTTAAACTCATAACAAAAATACTTGCCAATAAAATAAATGAAGAATACACAATTAGTGAGGAACAACAAGGTTTTCGGAAAAATTGGTCCACAATAGACGCCATATTCATAGCCAGACAAATTGCTGAGAAAGCACTGGAATATAATAAACCTGCATTTATGTGCTTTATAGATCTAAATTGGAAAAGACTGCAAGACTTGTACACACTTCTAAATAGGTCAAAGCGGCAAACAGGTGTATGTTTTCAAAAAACTTTTGATAGTGTGTAAAAAATATATTTTATATCAGCTAAGTACTTTCAACACATAACGTGCCATCATCAGAGCTTCCTAAAAGGACATATTTAAGATAAGATTTTTTTCATATAAAAAATGAGTGAAAAACTTACGTCCTCTTAAAATACCTTCATAGAAGAGCAATTGCTTAACAGCACAACAAAAAACATGAATACTGGGCAAAAGCCACAGATATAGGGTAATAACCCTTTACAGTGAATAGAATCACATCTAAATTCTTTTATTAATTTATAAAGACAACATGGCTGAGTCAGACCATTTTGAGCCCACGTAAACAGCAGATCAGCTGAGGAAGACTGTCAATTTATTAAAATGGTAAAGAAGGAACTACAATCTTATGCGACCTCTATATTCATAAATATTAATTAAAAAATTGAAAATGGCTAAAAAGCCATGTATAGGTTAAATGAATTTAAAGTTAAGATACTAAATTTTAAAGTTAAATTTTCAAAAGATTACTATTATTACTATTTAAGTGAAATGTTAACGTGTATATTATAAGTTATCAAAATTCTCCCAAAAACAAAACTGTTATAGTTCGACCAAGTGTAGAAGAAGTTAGATGAAATCAAACCTAGGAGAAATATCATTTGACAAGCTCAGAGTTCGAAAGCTGTTATTTAAAAAATTTTAAAAATCGTATTGATTAATTCAGACAAATAACAAATATTTATTTGTTTAAAAACATGTAAAAAATGAACGAAAACTCAAGAATACCTAAAAGTAAAGTTCAAAAAACTTTCATAAATTGTTGGGTATACTGTATACTAAACCAAAATTATTAAAGAAATTTCTTAAAAATAGGATCAAATTTACAATTTAATTGAATCTGGGTGTTAACACAGTTTTGAGGGTTTCTTTTCATTTCTCTACTTATTTCTAGATCTTCTAGTAGATTCATTTTGGTATAGTTATTATTAGGTATGCTGTGTAAGATCCTACTATCTCTCGATAAATCTAGCTTTGGTCATCATTTACATGCATCGAAACATAGCTTTAGTCCACAAAGAGATAGTAGGATCTTACACAGCATACCTAATAATAACTATACCAAAATGAATCTACTAGAAGATCTAGAAATAAGTAGAGAAATGAAAAGAAACCCTCAAAACTGTGTTAACACCCAGATTCAATTAAATTGTAAATTTGATCCTATTTTTAAGAAATTTCTTTAATAATTTTGGTTTAGTATACAGTATACCCAACAATTTATGAAAGTTTTTTGAACTTTACTTTTAGGTATTCTTGAGTTTTCGTTCATTTTTTACATGTTTTTAAACAAATAAATATTTGTTATTTGTCTGAATTAATCAATACGATTTTTAAAATTTTTTAAATAACAGCTTTCGAACTCTGAGCTTGTCAAATGATATTTCTCCTAGGTTTGATTTCATCTAACTTCTTCTACACTTGGTCGAACTATAACAGTTTTGTTTTTGGGAGAATTTTGATAACTTATAATATACACGTTAACATTTCACTTAAATAGTAATAATATTAATCTTTTGAAAATTTAACTTTAAAATTTAGTATCTTAACTTTAAATTCATTTAACCTATACATGGCTTTTTAGCCATTTTCAATTTTTTAATTAATATTTATGAATATAGAGGTCGCATAAGATTGTAGTTCCTTCTTTACCATTTTAATAAATTGACAGTCTTCCTCAGCTGATCTGCTGTTTACGTGGTCTCAAAATGGTCTGACTCAGCCATGTTGTCTTTATAAATTAATAAAAGAATTTAGATGTGATTCTATTCACTGTAAAGGGTTATTACTCTATATCTGTGGCTTTTGCCCAGTATTCATGTTTTTTGTTGTGCTGTTAAGCAATTGCTCTTCTATGAAGGTATTTTAAGAGGACGTAAGTTTTTCACTCATTTTTTATATGAAAAAAATCTTATCTTAAATATGTCCTTTTAGGAAGCTCTGATGATGGCACGTTATGTGTTGAAAGTACTTAGCTGATATAAAATATATTTTTTACACACTATCAAAAGTTTTTTGAAAACATACACCTGTTTGCCGTTTTGACCTTTATAGATCTGACTAAGGCCTTCGATTGTGTAAGATTGGAAGATGTGCTAAGATTGCTAAAGGATAAAAATCAGCCCAACAAGATGATAAGGATAATTAAAGACATTAATACGAAGAACAGAACCAGAATAAAAGTCGAGAATTAACTAACATCGGAAGTAGAAATCAACTCGGGAATCAGACAAGGAGATAGCTTGAGCCGATTGCTTTTTAATTTAGTCATGGACAAAATCATAGAAAACATTAAAGGTACTGGAAAAGGATATAAGATGGCAGAAAAACAAATAAAAATTCTCTGTTATGCTGACGACGCAATCTTCATCTCCGATAACGAGGATAACCTACAGCGAATGGCACAAACTTTCAATACAATGGCGAAGAACTACAACCTGAAAATATCAACAGCCAAGACAAAATCCCTGGTAGTCTCAAGGGAACCCATCAGATGCAAATTAGTAATTAACAACGAACTAATTGAACAAGTCTCGAGATTCCAATATCTGGGAATCGAAATATGTTGTTATGGAGATGTTAAAGAGAGCGTCCGAAAGCAAGCAAATAAAGCCAATTACGTGTCAGGATGTCTGAGGGATGTCATCTGGAGAAAAAAAGATATGAGGCTGGAAGGGAAAGTACGCATATACAAATCATGTGTAAGACCAATCATGACGTACGCGATAGAAACAAGATGTGACACAGCAGAAACCAAGAGGATACTGAGAACATCAGAAATGAGAACGCTGAGGTCAATAACTGGGAAAACACTGAGAGACAGAATACCGAACGACAGAATAAGAGATCTATGTAACATACAAGATATAGTACGGTGGGGAAGACAGAGACGACGAGAGTGGAATCAGCATGTGACGAGAATGGACAGCGAGAGAATAGCCCGTATAGCCAGGGATTCGAAGCCAACAAGCAAGCGACCAATAGGAAGGCCCTTTAAAAGGTGGCGAGATAGCTGGCAGTCAACATCACAGCTACGAGTACAAGCTCAAAATCGGTAAGAACAGGCCAAGAGGCCTATTATAAGAAGAAGAAGAAGAAGATTCTCAGGTGTTCTTTTGACGGTGATGTACTTCGTTTTTGTTTCGTTTATTTTAAGCCCTCTTTTTCGTGCTTCAGTATCAATTTCCTTGAATGCTTCCATTAGTCGTTGCTTGTTTATACTATAATGACAGCTACATCGTCTGCATATGCAGTAATTTGTACTGTTTTGGTGTTTATATGGCTGACTTTTTGGTTTTTCTGATAACTGCCTCAAGAACTTAGTTACACAGCATGGTCGATAGTGCATCTCCCTGTCTCTCTCCCACGTTGATGTCAATTAAATAGGGGTGTATGTTCTCCATCTTATTTAACTGCGGTTGTTGAACACAGTAACGTCATTTTCATGAGGCTGATATATTTTTTAGGTATACCTAGGCTTTTGTCTCTTTTTAAACTATCGAAGCTTGTTTCAAGTCTATAATATACATATTATATAAATCAATGTTGTATTCACAAGCTTCATGGAACAAGTGGAAGAAGATCTGAAAACACTTGAGATTACCCACTGGAAGAACAAAGCAAGGAACAGAACAGAATGGCGAAAAATCCTAGAACAAGCCAGGACCCAAAAAGGGTTGTCGAGCTACTGATGATGATGATTCACAAGCTTCTTCTTTGTCACTTTTTGCCGCCAAATTTCGAAAAGACATTTTGGAAGGGCAAAATAAATATTTATGATGTTATTTCATTTATCTGTCTGATTTTTGCATGAGTTTACTTTTTCTACATTATGAAAATTAACTATATAGAACCAATTACGTTACAAAGTGTTTCTTTTCTTTTCAATGTAGACTCAGATGTCCTCATAAATGAGAAACAAATGTAGGACAACATATCTTGCCAATGTGTTGTCTAATAAACCGGTACGCTTATATCTGTCAAGCCGAGGAACTCATCAGTAATAAGATCCCATCCTAGTGCTAGTGGTTATTCTTTTGGGAACGTTCCAAATAGTCAAAGACTTTGTTTGATGCAAACAAGTGCGAAATTTACGGAAATGGCCCCGCAACAGCAACAAATCCTCCTAATTAATCTATTCTAGG
Organism: Diabrotica virgifera virgifera; assembly: GCF_917563875.1. Lineage (NCBI taxonomy): Eukaryota > Metazoa > Arthropoda > Insecta > Coleoptera > Chrysomelidae > Diabrotica > Diabrotica virgifera. The sequence goes on along the minus strand of NC_065443.1, from coordinate 283,235,980 downwards.
AATCTAAGTGAATTTCGTAATATTTGTATCTTATGAAGTTTGATGTTATACTTTGTTTTTATTATATATGTAGCAGCGCCGGTTCAACCAGGGGTCTTTGGGGTGCTGTAGCACCGGGCGGTTGAAGGTTCTAGGGCGGTACGCGCGAAGCGCGTGCTGTTCCGAAATTATATGATTATGGTAAAATAAAATTTGCATACAAATCCACATGATATAATAATAAAAAAATTTCTGTTTTATCATTAACTTGAAAACTTAACAATAATTTATAAATAAATTATTATTATTAACGTCGACGTACCTATATGGTTTATGCACTGTGTTCAGTTTATGTTATCTAAATGTCAGATAACGTACAAACATGCCGCGCGCCGTAAAATTATATCATTCTACAGCGTTTAAGAATATAATTAGACCAGTAAGAATCTGTTTTTAGGTGGATGTGAGAGGTGGCATTCAGATTTTTGCGGATAAAGTTAGGTGATAACTTCGTTAATAATAATTAATTTATGCTCCTTCTCAAGTATGCCCCGAACATTAATAAAAAGATAAAATATTTAAAAATTTCATATTTCGTTTTTTTTTCTACTTTTTTTTGCTTATAACTTAAAAACTATTCATTTTAGAACAAAGTCCTATAGGAATAAAACAAAGATAATTAAATTTTCTATCAGATGCGATTTGTTAAAAATGTCTTAATTTATCACCCTTGCTTCAAAATAGCAATAAATATAAAATAAGGGGGCAAAACAAGCCTGTCCTTATTCAATTATTTTCTATCACTTAGGTTACACTTGGACCTTCCTAATTCGCTTAGAAAATTTTTTTAATGTGCTAAAACCGTACACCAAATTTCATTAAAATTAACTTACTAGATTTTGCATAATAATTTTGCAATCTAAACTTTTTTTAAAAAATTAAAATTTTTTAAAATATTGCACAACAAAAACTAGAACATAGAAAGATTTGTCAATTTTTTACATATAAAGAAGTACTCCACCTATCTAATGCACTTTACAGAATTGAAATCGGATTATTGAAGCAGCCTCAGCAATGTTTTAAAATTATAAACAATTTTTTGGCTTATAAACAAATTAGTGCTGTGTCCAGGAGGGGGTGCTACGGGCTCCTTTATTTAGATGGACTTACCCAAGTTTTTTTATGTATTTTGACCCGTAGAACACGAATTTTTTGGGTAACAGTTGATCCGGATGTCGATAAGATTGTTATAAACAAAGAACTTGAGGAATTACATAAAATCGATTTTTCGCAAAATAAAACATTTTTTTGTATTTCTTGGGTAATTCTAAGCAAAAATGTTCTTACAAGTTTTTTCGTAGGATGCATAGTTTTCGAAATAAACGCGGTGAAACTTTCAAAAAATCGAGAAATTGCAATTTTTGAACGCGAATAACGTTTGATTAAAAAATAAAGTAGCAATTCTGCTGACAGCAATTGAAAGTTTAAGTCAAATTATACCGGTTTTAATTATTACATAATTGAAATAAAGTTAAGAAATATTTTTGAGCCTGGGCGCGGCATCCGTATCAGCACCGGGCGGCAGACTGTGTTAAACCGGCACTGATATGTAGATAGCACAAGCACAACACAAGTATGTATGCAGGGTCTTGAATTGCTTTAGCTGTTTTTAAAGAGAAAGTATTAAATATTGGTTACACTGGACAACAAATAGAATATAATGTATTATGACAAAAGTTTTATCGACTGATTCTTATTTACATTCATTCCAAAAATATTAAGAGCGTACGCGCAAAAGCTAAAGTTTCTATTAAGCGTGGTATACGACAGGTATGTGTTATGTCACCGATATTGTTCAATGTCTACACCGAACCAGTTTCGGAGGAAGCGGTAATATTTAATAACGTCAGATACGCGGATGACACCGCCATAATGGCAGAGAGTCTAGAAGACCCTCAAACCTTCTTGAACGCTGTAAACAACGAATGTACTGCAAAGGGCTTAACAATCAAAGCAAACAAAACAAAATGGATGGTGGTCGGAAAAAGTAATATCCAAAACTCAGTACTAAAATTAGATAAGAGAATCCTGAAAAGGGTGGAACACTTTAGATATCTGGGTAGCTGGATTGATTGCATGGTTGAAAGTGATGAGAAAATTTCGACCAGAATAGAACTTGCACGAAAAAGTTTTATTAGCTGCCGTTCTGTATTGTGCAGTAGAAGTCTGTCATTGAACACACGTATAATAGTACTGAAGTGCTACGTCTAGTCCGTTTTGTTCTATGGATGTGAAACTTGGACAACAAAAATGAAGAATCTTAACAAATTAGAAGCGTTCGAGTTGTGGTGTTGTGTTACCATCGCATGCTCAGAATTTCGTGGACAACACACATATCCAACGAACGTGGCCATGCACAAAGAGCGGGAATTGATCAACGTCATAAAAATGAGAAATGTTCAATACTTCGGTCATATAATGAGAGAATCTAAATATCAGCCGTGTGAAGTTGGCACCTCTAAATACGATTTTTTCAAAAAAAATTTTATTTTTTAATTGTCCATCAAATGTCCACTCTTGTCCAGCAAAAATTTTTTTTTGTCCACCTTTTGTTTAGGAGATACTAAAAAAACGTGAAATAAGGCCCAACACCCCGAAGTCAAAGAAACGTCGTAAAAACTGATACGTTTGATTGTCCAACTGTTGTCCACACTTTTCCAGGCATTTTTTTTTAATTGTCCACCTTTTGTTTATTTAAATTAGCAATAATTATTGTTTGTTAGTAAAAATGCCAAAAAATGAGAATTTTGGAAATTTTTTTTCACGTTTGATTGTCCATCGAATGTCCACCCTTGTCCAGCAAAAAGTTTCTTTGTCCACCTTTTTTGAAAAATATAGTTTAAAATAATTTTTCGGACCGGGAAAAAGTCGTCAAAACTGACAGGTTTCGATTGTCTAATAGTTGTCCACACGTGTTCAGGCATTTTTTTACTTTTCCACTTTTTTCTTCATTATAGGAATAGTTGTAGTTTTTTAATAAAAATGTCAAGAAAAAATAACAAATCTAATATTTACTCGTATGATTGTAAATCTCGGCTTCGCCTCTGTGTACAAACTTCACACTCGTAAATAAAATAAGTCCTAGTTATGTAATATACTATTTTTGAAATTTTTTTTTATATTTGATTGTCAATCGAATTTCCATCCTTGTTTAGCTAAAAGTTTTTTCTGTCTACCTTTTGTTCAAGAGATTTAAAAAAAAAACAAGAAATAAGGGCCCGCACTCCGAATTGAAAAAAAAAGTCGTGAAAACCGATACGTTTAATTGTTCAACAGTTTTCCACGCGTGTCCAAGCATTTTTTTACCTGTCCATCTTTCTTTTACATTTTATATCAATAATTTTAATTTGTTTTCAAAATATTCAGAAAATGCAAATTTTTGAAAAATTTGTCTTTCGCGCTTGATTGTCTATCGAATATCCACTCTTGTCCAGCAGGAAATTTTTTTTGTTCACCGTTTATGAAAAATATGGATTCAACAATATTTTGAGATTGACAAAAAGCGCAGCAATTCGACTTTGGAAATAGTCGGTCAAAATAGAAAGGTATGATTATCCAAGAAGCTTGCCCCAACGGTAATTAAGACGTATATTCTCAGCAACTATAATGCCAAATTCAGTAATATTTACAAGAGACTAAATATCTTGGTCGTAACTTAGTCAAACAAAATCAATGGTAGTACATTTTGCACCACGGATAAAAAGCTATTTTCGAATGAATTGAACACTTTTTCAAATAACTATAACTGATGAGCAATTTGCCTGTTCATAGCTTTTACGCTATGATCGCAATTGCGATCAACAAAAAAAAAAGAAAAATAGAAAGTGTACAAATAAAAAAAAATGCCAAAATATGTCTACACATCAGTTGGACAGTCAAATCTATTACTTTTTACGACCTTTGTTCAAAGTCCAGGTGCTTGGCCTTATTATCGGTCAAATATAATATGTATCATTTTCTAATTATCTCTTAGACTAAAAATGAACAACGAAAATTTTCTTGTTAAGCAATAGTAAAAGTTAAAAACATCAAACAAACAATAATATATTTCTTCACTAGTGTGGAAAAGTTGTTTTAAACGAATCTGAGGGTTGCAATGCGAGCCGAAGGCGAGCATTGTAATCAGATGAGTTAAAAAACTGTTCCACGCTAGTTAAGGATATTTTATTCAACAATGTGTGAAAATGCGAATATTGCATCGCTCGAGCGTGTGGAAAAGTAACCTTTCCTACACGGCGTTGAATAAAAACATCATTTTTTGGAATTCGCATTCATGATCCATTGTTGCTACCAAATTAAAAAATATTGCTGAGAAAAAACCAATGTTTCACAAGTAATGAAAATGTCTGAACACGAATGGACAACTATTGGAGAATCCAAAGCTGTTAGTCCTGACAACTTTTTCCCGAATTCGGAAACTTGTACTTCTTCCCTGTCCAAAAAATTTTTTTCAACAATTTTTTTCAAAATAGGTGGACAAAAAAAACTTTTTGTTGGACAAGGGTAGACATTCGACGGACAATCAAACGTGAAAAAAAATTTCCAAAAATTCTCATTTTTTGGCATTTTTACTAACAAACAATAATTATTGCTAATTTAAATAAACAAAAGGAGGACAATTAAAAAAAATGCCTGGACAAGTGTGGACAACAGTTGGACAATCAAACGTATCAGTTTTTACGACGTTTTTCTGACTTCGGGATGTTGGGCCTTACTTCACGTTTTTTTAGTATCTCGTAAACAAAAGGTGGACAAAAAAAAATTTTTGCTGGACGAGAGAGGCCATTCGACGGACAATCAAACGTGAAAAAATATTTCCAAAAATTCTCATTTTTTTGGCATTTTTACTAACAAACGATAATGATTGCTAATTTAAATAAATAAAAGGTGGACAATTAAAAAAAATGCCTGGACAAGTGTGGACAACAGTTGGACAATCAAACGTATCAGTTTTTACGACGTTTTTTTGGCTTCGGGGTATTGGGCCTTATGTCACGTTTTTTTAGTATCTCGTAAACAAAAGGTGGACAAAAAAAAATTTTTGTTGGACAAGAGTGGACATTTAATGGACAATTAAAAAATAAAAAAAATTTTGAAAAAATCGTATTTAGAGGTGCCAACTTCACACGGCTCTAAATATCGCTTACTCCGGTTGATCATTCAGGGCAAAATCGAAGGAAAACGCTGGGTTAGAAGAAATCAACTATCCTCACTGCGTAACATTAGACAATGGACAGGTCAAACGGTTGAAGAATTGTTTTATATAGCTGCCGACCGAGAAACATTCCATCAGCTTGTTAATACGACGATAGCCAATGCTTGAAAACAAGCACGGCACACAAAGAAGAAGAGATTGGGTTTCAGAAAGCTGTGTTTACAATGGGTGCCGCATTCGGTAACAATGGAACAAAAACACTTTCGAATAAGACTTTTTTAGCAAGCTTTAGAGCGTCCTCGAAAGGACAAAGTGGAGTTTGTGAATTGATTCATCACTATGGATGAGACTAGGAACTATCACCATGATCCTGAATCAAAACAAGAGGCTAAAGACTGTTGTGAATCCGGTTCTTCGGTTCCAAATGAGTTCGTCACCAGAAATCAGCTAAGAAAGTGTTCGTAGCGTCTACAACAATCCTGTTTGTCGAGATTTATTATAGACCAGGTCTGATCTGTGAAAAAACGTCTATTTTTGGATGTGCGAGGTGGCATTCGGATTTTTGCAGATAAAGTTAGGTGACAGCTTCAATAATAATAATTGACTTATGCTCCTTCTCAAATAGGCCCGGAATATTAATAAAAAAATTAAAATATGTAAAAATTTCGAAAAACATCGATTTTTTCTACTTTCTTTGCTTATAACTTTTAAACGATTCATTTTGGAAAAAAAGTCGTGGGGAAATAAAATAAAAATAATTGAATTTTGTATCATATACGTCCAGTTAGACATGTCTTAATTTATTAACATTTCTGCAAAATAGCAATACATACAAAATAAGGGGGCAAAATAAGCCTGTTTTTATTCAATGTTTTTCATCCACTTTGGTTGCATTTAGAACCTTCGTAATTAGCTTAGAAAATTCTTATAACATACTTAAATCGTCCACCAAACTTCATTAAAATCAACTTAATAGATTTTGCATAATAATTTGGCAATCTAATTTTTTTTTAAATTTAAAATTTTTTAAAAACTTTCTGAACAAAAAGTAGACTATTTAGAAGTTTGCTAATTTTTTACATATAAAGAGGCGCTCTACCTATCTAATACACTTTACAGAACTAAAATTGGATTATTTAAGCGGCCTCAGCACTGTTTTAACGTTATAAATAATTTTTTGGCTTATAAACAAATACAGTGAGGACGTTTGAGTTGGAATAAATTCATTTTTCAGTTATTTATCAAATAAACATTTTTTTCTGCTTTATGACAACAGTAAAATGTATTTCGAATTAAATAAATTATATACTTTCTTCTTTTTGTCTCAATTAATTAAAAAAAAACAGTTTTTGGGCACCCTGTATAAATAATTATTTTAATGTCTATATTAATGAATAGAGAATTGAATAACATTTCGAATAAGCTAGCACACGACCTCTACTGTCATTTAAAAAAAAATCATCGATTACTAGTATGAAATCACTAGTATGATATATATGCCAAAAAATTATAATTTAAATATAAAAATCGACCTGTTTCGGGATTTATCTCCAGAGTCGCCCATTCTCGAGAAAATGAATTTATTCCAACTTAAACGTCCTCACTATATTTGTTTATAAGCCAAAAAATTGTGTATAACTTTAAAACAGTGCTGAGGCCGCTTAAATAATCCGATTAATGCTGTAAAGTATATTAGATAGGTAGAGGGCCTGTTGATATGTGAAAAAATTAGCAAAGTTCTAAATGGTCTTTTTTTTGTTCAGAAAGTTTTGAAAAAATTTGAACTTTTAAAAAAAAATTAGATTGCAAAATTATTATGCAAAATCTATTATTTCGATTTTAATGAAATTTGGTGGACGATTTAAGTATGTTATAAGAATTTTCTAAGCTAATTACGAAGGTTCTAAGTGCAACAAAGTGGTTGAAAAACATTGACTAAAAACAGGCTTATTTTGCCCCCTTATTTTGTATTTATTGCTATTTGGCAGAAAGGGTAATAATTTAAGACATTTTAAACCAGTCGTATATTATACAAAATTCAATTATCTTTATTTTATTTCCGTACAACTTTGTTCCAAAATGAATCGTTTTAAAGTTATAAGCAATGAAAGTAGAAAAAAATCGATGGTTTTCGAAATTTTTAAATATATTAATATTTTTATTAATGTTCCGGGCATATTTGAGAAGGAGCATAAGTCAATTATAATTACTGAAGTTGACACCTAATTTTATCTGCAAATATCCGAATGCCACCTCTCACATCCACCTCAAAACAGATCCGCCCTGGTCTATAACCCTATCAAACTAACTATCTTTACAATATGTATTATACTTATGTATTAATGCTAATAATATGATTTGCCTTCGCTGTTTATACAAATTGCCGAATTTAGTATCGGAAATGGTTTTTTATATCCAGTTGCAGTAAGAGCATCGTTTTAATAATTCACCCAGTCTCTTTTAGTGCCCTTAGGTCAAGTAAAGGCCTGGTTTGCGTGCGATGTGCGGCGATATTAAGAAGAAATTAGAATGGGAGCTATTAGTGGTCGTAATGGCATAATTGTGATAAGCTGATAATTGGATAGCGGCAACTTTTGTGCGGTACCGAGACTTCTTGCAGTTGACCTGGGGGTGTGTCAGTCACTCGCAGCGGTCGGTCTACGGTCTGCCACTTCTCGATATATTTATGGTTCTTCAACCCGGTTCGGTAATAATATTATGGGCCATAGATGGAAGGAACGGTTCTCGGAAAATGTACTGAGTCATCGTTTGATGTTTCCTAATACTCGTAGATATAAACATAGGTGGTGAGTTTTGATGGAAGTAGTTATTGTTATTAAGTCTAGTTGACGAGGTGTTGTTTTGAGAAGATGAATGTGATAGGTTTAAAAAGGCACAATTAATTCATTGGAAGCTACAACGATGATTTAAGAAATTGCCAAACACAGATATTAGGGAGATAATTTATTTTCACAAATAATAATCGACTGTTTAATAAGTTGTGCGGTTCGATAAAAAAACACAATTTTATAGTTAGTCCAAGTAATGAAGCTTAAAATAGGACAAAACCTCGCAATTTTTACAGAATGGATCGATTTGTTTGAAAATTTGAGAATAAGTAGCGGATAGTCCAACGATCAAAATCTATATGAGGCCAAAAGGCGCTTTTACCATGGGGGTGGTTGCCACCCCATGTCGAGGGTGGAAATTTTTTATTTTATTTTATTTTGACCGCAAAAGTTGGTAAAAACGTTCATTCTAAGCAAAAAACGTTCTATACATTTTTTTGATAAAACTACTAGTTTTCGATTTATTCACTATCGAATATCGAAAAAATCAACGTTTTTAATCAGCTTTTTGCTAATAACTCAAAAAGTTCTCGTTTTATTAAAAGAACTTTGCATAACAAAAATGTACCTTTTAAAAAGCCAAACAAAAACGTTTTTTTTTTTAATTTTCTTTAAGACCAATAGTAATCGAGCTATACTTTATTATATATGTTAGCTCTTCTTCGTCAAATGCTAAATATTGTAGTTTCAAAGTCAAAAGACGGGAAAACTATGCATTTTGCGAGGATAACTTGTTCAAACTAATTAAAAGTATTCAAAAATATCTATCTCCTGAAAAAAAAAAGTAGTCTCTTGCTCAAAAATTAAGTGACTTTTTATAAAAAAAATATCAGTCCCTATTTTTTTTCAGCGAAAAAGTGATCGGAAACTTCCTTATTATCACAACCCTAATCAAAATTAGTCATTGACCTTATTTGGTCTTCTTTATTTTTGTATTATTAATAGGTTCTAGATGTTTGACCGGCTTATAGTGATTAGTATAAAAAAATGGAGTTACAAGCAAATAACGAATTTTTGTAGCTTGGTAAAAAATGCCCTTTTCTTCATAATAGAAAGAATAGCATCAGAGATACTAAAAAATATTTGAATATAAAATTGTAGGCTATTTAATTCCCTAGAACATGGTTTGAAAAAAAAAAAATTTACGGCAAAAATTGAGTGAGCAATTGACAATTAAAACTTGTAATAACATGCAAAAACCACCTTTACCAACCCTTTCAAAGTCACCTCTTTTTGCGATTGAGGATTTTAAAAGGCTTTAATATTAATAGCCTTATAGACCGTACAAAAACCTACAACATTCTTTTTTAACAAACTTTCTAGGATAATAAAATAAAAAAGTTACGGTTAAAAAATCAATATATTTTTTTGAAAAAAATGAGAAATCCAATTGGAAGGATAATAATGTAAGTTAGCGGTGTTTTTAGCCATTGGCCTTATTTATTCTTCTTTATTTATGCATTAATAATAGATTACAGAAGTTTGACTGGCTTAAAATGATTAGTTTTTAAAAAACTGGAGTTAAAAACGAATAACGAATTTTTGTAGTTTGGTAAAAAATGCCATTTTCTTCAGAATAAAAAGATTAGCATCAGAGATACGAAAAAATGTTTAAACATGAAATTGTAGGTTATTTAATTCCCAAGAACTTGGTTTGAAACAATTTTTTCTAAGGCAAAAATTGAGTGAATCGTAAATGAGTATAATATCGAAAAACATTGATTTTTTCGATATATGTAAAAGTAATATTTTCGATAGCGAATAAATCGAAAACTGTTAATTTTATCAAAAAAATGTATAGAACATTTTTTGCTTAAAATGAATGTTTTTATCATCTTTTGCGGTCAAAATATAATAAAAAATTTTCACCCCCGAGATGGGGGTGGCAACCACCCCCATGGGAAAAGCGCCTTTTGGCATGATATAGATCTTGATCCTTGGACTATCCACTACTTATTCTCAAATTTTCAAGCAAATCGATTCATTTTGTAAAAATTGCGAGGTGAAAAGCTTCGGTTCCTGGACTAAGTTTGAAATACACTTTATCCTCACCATTTGATTAAAAACGCTTTCCACATATCAAGAGCTAGTAGGAATGCCCTCTCTTATCGAATCGCAAAAATTATTGAACAGCCTTCAAATTTGGTATTGTTTTGCATAAATTTTATTGTTTTCACCCAATTTTGAAAAAATGTGAAAACTTTGAATTATGCACGTCTGTCTGTCCGTCTGTCTGTCTGTGAACACAACTCCTCCGTCATTATACCAGCTAGAATGACAAATGAGGTGTCAAATGAAAGCTTATAATCCAAGGATGGTACTAAATGTGAGAAATTTTACCTAGACTGTCTGTCCGTCCGCGAATATAACTTCTCCGTCATTATACCAGGTAGACTGACAAATAAGATGTCAAATGAAAGCTTATAATCCAAGGATGGTACTATAGGTGACAAATTTGACCTAGGCTGCCTGTCCGTCTGTCCGTCCGACCGCGAATATGTAACTCCTCCGTCATTATACCAGGTAGAATGACAAATGAGGGGTCAAATGAAAGCTTATAATCCAAGTATTTTACTAAAGGTGAGAAATTTGACTTAGGCTGCCTGTCCGTCCGACCGCAAATATATAACTCCTCCGTCAATATACCAGGTACAATGACAAGTGAGGTGTCAAATGAAAGCTTATAATCCAAGGATGGTACTCAAGGTGAGAAATTTGACCTAGGCTGTCTGTCCGTCCGACCGCGAATATAAGTCCTACTTCATTCCTGGAAAATCATCTGTGTATCTTCAAGTGGTGTGTAATTGTACCTGCTCTCAACTGCTGCAGTTTTGGTATGGTTTAGTCTTTGAGCTACGTTGACGTAAAAATTTCTTGCGCTATCGCGTATCACGTGCCGCATGTCGGTGTTTACGTTTCTATAGTTAAAAGCAGTCCATTCAGTATTCTTTCGCTATTAGTATGGCAGCAGGTTCATCCAGTTGTTCTACGTTCAAGTGCTTTTAACATTACTTTACTATTTTTAGTTAACAATGCTAGTTTTTAAACGCTTTTATTTAATTCAATAGTTTGCATCAAATCTTTAGACGTTAATTTGACTGCCTTTTGTTCAATGCAAATGAATGAAAATTTTCATACATATGTATTCGCGAGAACAATACACGAATAGTCATATAAAAAAAATTATGTTTATTAATTGTTTAAATAAAAAAACGATTTTAATGGAAAATGCTTAAATTCTCTTGTTTTTTACAATGTAGAAAATTGAAACTTTTACCTTTTGTAGCTAATGATATGAACTATACAGAACTATACATAGTTTCCACTTTTTACGTTAATTGTTTACGTTATGCTTCATAGATAAACAATGAAGTTTCAAATTTTGAACGCTTATATTTGTTTATATAAAAATCGGCGCTTATGGTAGGGGAGCCCAAGCGGGGATTTTTGCAGTTACTTGAGCGCGTCAGATTATAATATGGGGAGAAACCTGGTACCCTGCAGATGTACCTCTGCCATATATTGGCTCTTAACACTGTTCGTTATAGGGGGCCCGAAAAAAAATCTATCCTTAAAAATACTCGAAATTGTCAGATTAAGATAAGGTAAGTTAATTAAGTACATGCAAAAGAGTGTATATTTAAAAAATCTGACGATTTGAGCGGGGGTAAGGAAATGCGCGAATCAAAAAGTTTCACAAAAAAAAGCGAATATTTCCCGAAATGAACGTCAGATCGAAAAACTAAAAAATACGTCTTCAATGTTTTTCAACAATCGATTGAATGGTACCAAACATGGGGGGTAAATTTAAAATTTTAAATTCAAACCCGCGATATTTCGCAAAATAAACATCAGATCGAAAAACTGCAAAATACAATTTCATTATGTTTTTGAAAAATTTATCGAATGGTATCAAACACAACCTCCCACGGAGGTGGGGTTGGAGGTTTATTTAAAATCTTAAATGGAAGCCCCAAATTTTTATTGCAGATTCGGATTCTTTACGTAAAAATAGGCAACTTTTATTCGAGACATTTTTTCAAGCTATGGATAGATGGCGCTATAATCGGAGAAATCGATTGTTGGAAATGGAAAATTAAATTAAAAAGTGGAAAGTTCCCACTAAAATGGAAAATTTTACTTAACTTTTTTTGGTTTTAGGACCTAATAATCACAACCCAATAGGTCCCCATAACGCTCGAGTGACTGCAAATTTAGCATACTTTGCTCCCCTATTATTCGTGTCAAATTTCAATATGATACGAAACAACAACCAAACCTTGAATAAAAAAAATTCCTGTTTTTATCGTAGTCTTAGAAAAACCACCGGTAGAGAGGTTTTTTGCTACAATTAACATTAACGCATTCGTTTTGGCGTATTAATTAAACGCTTTCTTTAGTTCAATCGTTTGGGTCAACTCTTTGGACGTTAATTTGACTACTTTTTGCTCAATGCAAATGACTAAAAATTTGCAGACATATGCATTCGCGGAAACAATACACGAATAATCAATAAAAAAATTGTTTATGTTTATTAATTGTCTAAATAAAAAAACGATTTTAACGGAAAATGATTAAAATTCCTTGTTTTTACAATGAAGAAACTTGAAACTTTTACAGATTGTAGCTAGTTATATGAACTATATACATAATTTCACTTTTTACATTAATTGTTTACGTTATGCAATAAAGTTTCAAATTTTTTGCCGATTCCGACTACTTTTCATGTTTGTACCTACATCATAATATGTTTTATACATATTTTAATAAACATGACAATATATTTTAATGTTTGAAAAGTGTAAGACTAAAAAGTAAAAAATAATAAAAAAATTTAAAAAAATTTTTTTAAGAAACGCTTTTCTTTAGTTATGAGTGCCTAAAATTAAAAATTTTAAAAAATCAACTAAAAAGCAAAAAATAAAAAAAAATTAAAAATCTAACACATTCGTTAAAGAATAACGTGGGGTGAAAAAACTGTTTATTCGATGAAGACGCGCCACGCTTTTCTTTAACGAATGTGTTGGATTTTTTCAATGTTTTTTATTTTTTGCTCTTTAGTTGATTTGTTATATTTTTAATTTTAGTCACTCATAGCTAAAAAAAGCGTTTCTTAAAAAAAATTTTTTCATATTTTTTTATTTTGTAATTCAGTTCTAAATGATTTTGTAAGAACCTCCGCCATTTTTTTAATATCATGCATGGGTTCATAATTATTTTCTTGTAATTTTCTTGAAAAAATAAAGTTTATTTTATTTGGAGCAATATTTTATTCTACAGCTGTGTGAAGAATCATTCCGTAGCTGAGGAGGTTTAAAGCAAAACCGAATAAATCCACTAAAAACGATTTTTGGAAAAATAGGATTTTTCTGGGACGCAAAAAGTAATTATGTTTTTGTTTACCTTTTTCGCAAATACTATTAGAGAAGACATAATAAAACTTTTCTTACAATATAAATTTAAACAAGTGATATTCAGTACAAAAGAAAATTTAAACAAAAGTGGATTTATTTGGTTTTGCTTATAATTACTGGATTTATTTCATTTTGCTCACAACTGTATTAGCAAGAATTAACAAAAGTAATATTTTTATTACTAATACATAAATCAAAAGCATATGGCGTTTAGTAGACTAAGAGCACATCCAATAGTGCATTTAAGAATGAAGTGCAAACTCTTCTTCTAAACAGTCACACTCATTTCTTAGCCCTTCTTCTTCCTGAGGTACTTCCTTAGTATGTTCAACTTTATTATTTTCCCATAAAAGATTCGTGTACTTACCACAGAAAATTTCGTCACTTTTCCACTCCTTTCCAAATTGTTTTTCCATAAGTTGTTAAACACTTTTTGGTGGAATGGCAACTCGCAGGTTGACTTCGGATAACAAAAATTTTTTTAAAGACTTTACCTTTTTGTAAATTGCGCGCCTAAGTTCAGATTGGGCTTCAAATCGATAATGCTGAAAGCATGAAATTAAAATTTTAATTTCTTTAGTTTTTTTAATCTGTTTCTTTTTCAAACAGATTCTTTTTAAGTGATATTCCAACAATCTTGTTAAGGTAATTTTGCAAAGGCGAATCAATCAACGACAAAATATCTGACCACTAGTGACCACCCATATTACATCGTCGTATTCTAATAACTCCCTAGTACCATCTATTGGTCGAATGAAATATTTGCATAAGAAGATAAAGTAAAAAATGCGTATTTTGTTATTTATTTGTGTTTTTAACAAAAAGTGGATTTATTCGGTTTTGCTTGAAAACATTAATATCACCATTAAAATTCAGTAGGATTTATTCGTTTTTGCACATCGATGGCTAAAGTGCAAAACCTCGTAAGTCAAAATTTTCCAGTTTTGGGATTAATTTACCAATAATTTTTATATATTGCTATCTATTAAACTACAAATCCTCATAAAAGTCTATTTCAACTTAAGACCTCTAGTGACATCTATCAAAAACTAGTAAAAACTCTTTAGCAAAAAGTGTAAAGCAGAAACCTATTAAGTAGGACTTACGAGTTTTTTATATTTACATTTGCTCGGATATTTTATGTAGTAATACAATGTTGTGAGGTTTTACCGGAATGCGGCAAGTGTTTTTTTAGGTTTTGTGTTTCACTCTTGTGAATAAACGCAGTTTTGTTGTTTTGTTTTGAAAAATATGTCTTGTAGTCGTGGAAAAACAATTTTGAATTTAGTGTTGCAAGCTGATACAGATGGGTAAGTGATTTTTTGCCTTTTTCTTATATTTTTATTATTATTTATCGTTTGAGGTTAAGTCTGCTTTCTTTCTCACTGAAAAAGTAGGGCATGGTGTAAATTACAATAAAGCAAATAATGATTGTTTATAAAATACTTTTATGCAAACGTGAATTATAAGAGTTAACGTTATGCCATTGAATTATAAAATAGATTATGAAAATATTGGTTATGAATTTTATAGTGATTGTTATGACTATTGAAATGTAAAATTCCACTAAATTAGGTATACTTATCTTAAAATCTTGACAAATGTTTCAAGAACTCAGGTTCTTATCAATAGTTAAATTAATTATTAATGAATTCAACTATGTACTATCAATCTTCTGATGATTGAGTTCTTAAAATAATTGTTAAATTTTTAAGATAGGTATTCTTAATTTAGTTTAATTTCATATTTTAATAATTTATTGGTTATGAATTTGATGTTTTTTGCAGTACAATACAGAGTAGCAGCTCAGATGAACCTCAAGAAGTTAATAGCGTGGTCGAGGAACCACCATCAGCGGTATCAAATAACGTAAACATAACCACTGATATGGCAAATTTTCAAGATGAAAATTCCGATAGCGAACCTTTCCAAGATAGTGGATCGGAATATATGGCATCAACCGACTCCAATGAATCAGATGAAGAAACACATAACCAGTCGCTAAATGAATTACTAAATGAGACAGAAACAGTAACATCGCCCATAATGAGAAAAAGATCAAGGAAATCTGACGTCAATTATTTAAACTGGGAACGAAATAAAAATAAACTGAAAAGAATGAAGGGAGAATCATACCAATCCTGTCAACTAGATAAAGATGACAACAAGTATAAAAAAATTGAACGAGACGAGCGAAAGATGGGACCTCCATGTCAATGTAAGAATTCGCAAAGATCTCTAAAATTTTTTTGCAATATTTTTGAAGACGACGACAGAAAAAATATTTTCAATATGTTTTGGAAAAATTTGGACTGGAATCAGAAGAAAATTTATGTTACCAGCCTTGTAGATAAAGAACCGGTGAAGTATCATCGAACAGGTATTTATAAAAATTTGTTTCCGTAAATCACATTTTACAAACCTTCATTGCATTTCAGTTACTCCAGAAAAGCAACGAAGTACTTCGTATATTTTTTTCCTTAAGAAATCTAATTCCCGAAAACGGGTATGCAAGAAAATGTTTCTGCAAACATTAGGTATAGGCGAATGGAGTGTGCAAAATTGGATTAGTCAAGGAGAACAAAACATTGCAGTTGAAACTACAAAGAGTTCAAGAAAAGGCAAGATATCCGAAGATAAAGCCTTCCTAATCCAGTTTTTAGAGAAAATTCCAAAAATGGAGAGCCACTACTGTAGGAAAGACACTAATAAATTGTATTTAGATACACAGTGGACCAGCGTTAATGAACTATACAAATTTTATACCAATGAGTGTGTGGCTGCAAAGATAGCCAAACTGAATAATACAACTTTTCGTCAGGAGCTCGATAAGCAACGTATAGCCTTATTTAAGCCAAAGTAAGTTAAGCATACAGAACAATAGAAAACGTTTTTTTTGTTACAAGAATTTTTATTTTTTAGGAAAGATCAGTGCGACACTTGCACTGGGTATTCTGCCGGCAAAATAAATGATGAACAGTTTCAGCAGCATTTGGAGAAAAAAAATTTAGCTCGTGCTGAAAAGGAAAAACTAAAAGAAGAGGCTAGTAAGGACAACAGTAAACTTGTTTTGACTATGGATGCACAGGCAATATTAACAGCACCAAGATTACAAGTATCAGCTGCATATTATAAAATGAAGCTAAATGTTCACAACTATAGCTTCTATAATTTATCCACTGGCAAAGGCCATTGCTATGTATGGCATGAGGGTTCAGGTGGGGTTGAAGCAAACGAGTTCACTTCCATTATCATAGATTATATCAAAAGAAATTTATCTCCTGCTACTAAATCCGTTGTTTGCTTCAGCGACGGATGCTGCTACCAAACTCGAAATGTTACGCTTTCGAATGCTCTTTCTTACTTATCAAGAACATCAGGTGTAGAAATATTTCAATATTATCTAGAAAAGGGTCATACTCAAATGGAGTGTGACTCGATTCACGCGTGTATTGAGCGTAAACTTAGAAATCGTGTCGTGTATGTACCGGGATGCTATGTTGACATTTGTAGGTCTGCTAAGGCAAAAGATCCTTATGAAGTTGACTACTTAAATTATTCCTTTTTTAAAGATTACTCGGTAATCAAAACATTTTCTTCAATTCGTCCTGGCAGTACTAAGGGAGATCCTAAAGTAACTGATCTTAGAGCACTGGCATACCGTTGTGATGGTGCGATTGAGTATAAATTATTATACCAGGACCATTGGACACCATTACCAAGGCGTACAAGAGCAATTCAAGATAATTTGGATATACCCCAATTGCATAACGCTCCTCTAAAAATTAAGCCTGATAAATTTAAACATCTTCAAGAATTAAAAAACTATATTCCAGAAGATTTTAGGCTATTCTACGACAACTTATCTCACTAACTCAAACTTTTTTTTATTTTTTTTGTATTTCTGTCGAATAAAGTTTTTAGTTGTGTTCGTATTGTTTCATTAATATTTTTTAATCATCTAATTAAACAAAATATTGTATTAAAATCCTTAACCAGATAATACTTTTCATGTCAAAACATCGCAAGTTGAAAAATGATTTAAAAAAATACAACAAAACCTCGTAAGTCGATTTTTTTTTGAAAAATCAAATCCAATTTAATGTACTTGCATACCATTAAAAAGAGGTGTAATTATAATTTTTTATATCGCTAACACCAAAACGGGAACGCCTTATTAAAAAAAGTAATCAGTTTTTTGTCTCTCCTGTAAAATTTATAAAATTCGACTTAATAGGTTTTACACTTTAGCCATCGACATATATATTTTTATATATGGTGTAATTTAACAAAATAAACCGATATTGGCCACTAACGAAATTTTCGTGAAAAGTGGATTTATTCGGTTTTGCTTGAAACCTCCTCAGTTGATGTAAAAATCAAATACAGTTAATAGTCATCTAAGATAAATTCATATTGAAAACAAACGAGAATAGGCCAATAGGCAACGGTATAACATACCGCATGTCAGTGTCTAAGTTCTAAAACATCCACATCAGTAGTTAAGGGTTAATGAAATATCGTGAATATAAGAAGCAATCCTGGTATATCATCAGACAGCTGGTGCCCAAAAACCGATCCGAAACAGACGAAAATCTGCACGTTCTTTTTTGCCATATCAATTACAGCTGTCGGGGATTCTGTTTAAGAACACAAATACTAAAGCATGCAAATTTTTATTGTAAGGTACCCCGGCGTTATCATCCTCTCAGCCACGCCCACCAACTTTTAATCTTCTTCGGATCGCCGATACTTCGAATACATAATGAGAAGGAACGTTCGGTGGTACCGATAACATCCAACATCTGTGTTAGTACCTCGTATATGGGATACGACAGTGCCGGGTTGAGTAATGGCGAAGAAGATGAAGATACCCAACGAAGATATAACGGAAGCGATGGGTCCACTTGGTTCGTCCACCTTTAAGGGTGGAAGAACAAAAATGTAAAAATAATCCATTTGTCAGTAGAAAAGCGAAACTGTTCTTCTCAACTAAATAGCAGAACAGAATAGAAAAATATCATGAAAAATCTTGATCTTCTTAAGGTGCCATCTTCTTTCGAAGGTTGGCCTTGGTGATCATCATGACTAGTTGTATTCTGCTGACAGCTGTTCTAAAAAGCCTGTTAGACTAGCAATTCACCACTTCCTGAGTTGCGCAGCCATGACATTCGTCACCTTCCAACGCTACGCTTTCCTAGAATCTTTTCCTGTATGATATTTCGTATCTTTATTTCATTATTTAGTTCTGTTTCTTTTGAAAATCGTCGTCACTCGTGACTCTGTTTACGTAAGACATTCTCAGGATTCTTCTGTAAAACCCCATCTCGAAAACTTCCACTTTTCTCATCATTGGTTTAGTCCAGGGGTCACCAATTATCGGACCGCGGTCTGCATCCGTACCGTGAGCTACTTTTGTGCGGACCGTCATTAAATTCAGAATATAGCGTTTGGCAATTTTGAAAATGTTTGGCCATGAAATTGTAAATTATGTTTGACTCAACTTATGTGTGCGAAGCCGCTTTATCAAGAATGAACTTTATTAAAAATCGGTACAGATCTCAGCTAACAGATGAATATCTCAACTCCCCAATGAGAATCAGTTGCACCAAACTCACTCCAAACTTCAGACAGGTTGTACATAATAAAAAATGTCATTTTTCTCACTGATAATTTAATTTTGTAAAGAATGACAAATTTTCTGATTTGGTTTTATCTTAAATAAATCAGAAGGGGCCCGGGATGCCGGGCAAAACAATCTTTTTATGCAAATTCAAAATTATCTTTTAGCCCTGAAAATTATAATAAAAAAAAGGTCTGTTGCCATTTTTTTCAAAAGTTGATGGTTTTCGAGTTACAAGCGATTTAAAATCTGAAAAATGTGAAAATACCTACGCATTTTCGAGGTTTGAAAACTTATATGTAAATTATTAGTTTTCAGGTTGCCAAGTGCCTAAATTGAAGTTTATAAATTCAATTCCAAGATTCTAACGAGTAATCGGGACTTACTTTAATATAGACCTTTGTTTTTACTGTTATTATGCGAGTCCACTCGACTTTTAAGTCGCCGCACATCGCAATTTATGGTGCGTCTCTGTCGCACTTATTATACATGTTACCGGCAAAGTGTCAAATCAGGCATTGTATAGAATACCTAGGCATTCTATACATTGCCAAAAGTAAGCAGGCAAAGTGTGAACTTTTAAACATTTCATACTTTGCCTAGGCATTCTATAGAATGCCTACTGGAGTTCAGGCAGAGTTAAAAATCTGTCTGTTCCATTGTTTTCGAGTTACAACGTGCTTGCCTCACCTACTCCCCCTGCCCATCCCCGCTATAACGCTGCTCTCAGTTCTGTTCCGTCACGCCACAGTATTATGCTAGGCCTACGCTTCAGTTCTGTTCTGTCGTGCCACTGTATTGTTGCTTGAAAATGTCACAAGTGAACAGTAGTATCAGTAGTTCTAGTGATCGTTTATCGCTAATGAAACTTCGTTTTAGTGCCGAACTTGTAAAAATTCGGAATGCAAGTGCTAAAAATAGTGTTTTTTTGACTGAAGACGACTATAAGAAGCTGGTGTTGGAGGTCGAAGATGCCAAGGCCAAGCCCAGAAAGGAACCTCGTCACTACTGGCTACTCAACAGGTATGATGTAATGATCGTAGAAAATGTGCAAAAACTAATACACCCATTAAAACAAGGAGACAGTGTTGTAAAATTTTATGTCCACGATTCAGATTTATTTACTGTTCTCCATGAAGCTCATGTAGCTATTGGTCATGGTGGAAGAGATCGAATGTTAAAAGAGCTAGATATTAAGTAGAAAAATGTTACACGTCATAATGTTGAGCTATATATTAGTTTGTGTGAGCCATGTCAGAAGAAACAAAAGGGTTCGAAAAGAGGAGTGGTAGTAAAGCCCCTGATTTCATCAGAATTTAATTCTCGTTGTCAAGTAGATTTGATTGATTTCCAGTCACAGCCCGACAGGGAGTTTAAGTTCATAATGGTCTATCAGGATCATTTGACAAAATTTGTGATTCTTAAGCCTCTCAAAACTAAAACCGCTGAGGAAGTAGCATATCACCTAGTTGATATTTTTACTCTCATTGGAGCACCAAGTATATTGCAGTCAGACAATGGAAGGGAGTTTGCAAACAAAATAGTTTACAATTTAAAAGATTATTGGCCTACGTTAAAAATCGTTCATGGCAAACCACGTCATTCTCAAAGTCAGGGTAGTGTAGAACGTGCAAACCAAGATATTGAAAACATGATTTCGACTTGGATGCAAGATGAAAAAACTGACCGTTGGAGTGAGGGATTGAGATTTGTGCAACTTATGAAAAATAGAGCTTTAAATTCAGGAATCAAAAGAACGCCCTATGAGGCTCTCTTCGGCTGTAAAGTAAAGGTCGGTCTTACAACATCTTCTCTGCCTCGAGACATTTTGGTTTCCATTAACAGCGAAGAAGATTTGGAAAGAGTGGTTAATAACATGCACACAACAGAAACACAAACAATGTCAAGTCTAGAACCTCCACTCCAAACCGATCATAACACATCAGAAGTTAATGAGGCAACCGTTGATGTCTCGGTCAGTTCTAGCCTTCTACAAATGTGTAGCGTTTGTTTGCAGCAAACTAATGAGAAACAAAACTGCACAAAATGTTTAGCGGACATACATATTTCATGTGGCCATTCAATTCAGGGGTGTGATGATACTGAAAAAACCCTGTTGTGTGTCCCTTGTTTTAATTCGGAAAATATTGATAAAGAGAGGAAGAGGTCAAAAGCTTGTCTTGAAAAACAAGCTAAGAAAATGAAAGCTAACTCCGATAAAAAGTTTCCCCCCGTCACCAAAGCAGTCACTGTTCGTGTTCCAATTCCTGACGTTGACAAATGAAAAGGTGACTTGAGAAATATTCTGGCAGTGGTCATGGATACGACAGAAGATGGGTTTTACAAATTAGGGACCGCCAACGGAGTTTTGAAACAACTGTACGCAAGGTCAGAGTTTACAGTTTGCAAAAAAAGCCTAGTTCGAGTAGAAGACGTGCCTGATCAAGAAACAGGACTTCGTACCGTTGCAACAGCTCAGTCAACAGGAAGCGGCCAAGGATTTGTGAGATGCACTTGCAAAACTAAATGTCAAACCAAACAATGTGCTTGTGTTAAAAACAATCGAAAATGCAACTCGAAGTGCCATAGTTCTCTTTCCTGCTGTAACAAGTAATTTCTTAAATTAATATTTCACTTTTAAATTTTACTCTAGTAAAATATGAGGATTTTCAGATCCTATGTTTAATACATTTCATGTTTGTTATTTGCAATAAACAATTTTTAACAATGTTGTTCATTTTATACTTTGCCTGCAAAACTTTCGACATTCTATATAATGCCTAGGCATTATACACAATGCCTAGGCAAAGTTTGTACAATTGTTAAGAAATGAGTTTATTTCATATTTTGCCTGGATTCACTCGGCAATGTATACAATGCCTAGGTATTCCATACAATGCCTGAATTGTACACATTGCCGGTAACATACATATTATACGTACTTATGCAAAAAATGCTCAACAAATACTTTACATTTATTAAAATTTTATAATTTATTATTAACATATTTTTTCTTAATGATTTATTTATTTATTCAATTAATTATTGCCAATGTGCTAATTAAATACGCCATTAAAAACAAACGGTCGAAATTGAAATAAACCCCGATAACTCATCAGAATCTTGAAATTGAATGTTTAAACTTCCATTTATTCACTTGACAACCGCAAAAATAATAATGTACACATGAATTTTCAAGCTTCGAAAATGCTTATTTTCGCATTTTTCAGTTTATAAATAGCTTAAAACTTGAACTCTATCAAGTTTTGAGAAAAATGACAGAAAATCTTTTTTGTTTAAGATGACCCAAAAATGCTAAAAACATATTTTCGGAAGCAAAGAAGGTGATGTTTTGGATTTATTAAAAAACTGTTAAAACAATTTCTGCCTAAAAATTTCGCACTGCACCCTTCTGATTTGTTTACCGAATTGGAACAACCAGACAGGTAGTGTTAACTCCGGACCCCGGAAGTGTCATAGATTTTCTAAACGGCCCCTGAGGAAATACAATTGGTGACCCCTGGTTTAGTCTATAGTGGCTTCCTCTATAGGAATATGAGGATAAATAATAATATGTAATATATCAGCATGAGAATTTTTATGTCGAACTCAGTTCTATTGAAAAACATTGTTTCATTTTCATGAAGTTTCAATAATTCTGGTTGTTTCTACCGTTGAAAAATAGTTATTTTCATTTATTATAGTTTCAAGGTACCTATTTATACCTATTTATATACACGTCCGATAATGGCCCTCAATATTTGAATGATGCCAAATAATGAAATATTGGGCATTATTATTTGGTTTCTTGGTAAAGATTAGAAACTTGCTTTATCCAAGTTCATATTTAAGCTATAATGCAAACCTGCCATAATTTTTGGACTATTCTCTGACAATATTCAATATTGACTGTCATTACTACGGTGCCATCTGCATACCTTAAGATATTAAGGGGGATTCCCATGTAAATGACACTACAACGCCAGATGTTTCGTTGTCCAGTACCTCTTGCATAATAACTTCTGAGTATAAGTTAAATAGCAATGAAGAGAGAATGCAACCTTGCCGTTTCCCTCTTTTAATTTTGATGTTCTCCGATTGTGTGTTATATATACTCAGTGATATTAGAAGTGTTACACCCAGAAGCAGTGCCGGATTTAGGATACTTGCAGCCCTAGGCCAAATTACCCCGAGCGGCCCCAGATAACTTCACGATAACATAACATAAATGAAGAGAAGTGCCACTAATGTTCTATTATTTGAATACGGTACATAAATGAGCTGAAAAGTTGTATTCACTAATTGAATATTCTTGGTTTACAAAACAGCTTCAGTAAATGAACGGTAAATACGGCGATACCCGATACCCTGGAATTTTTAGGGGCAACTCCGAATTGCATGAAAATTTGGATTTAGGTTCTACTTACCCTCCACTTCAAAGTTGAATTTGTGCCGTTGGTTGCTTTTACTTGGGGGGTGACAGTAACCCCTTCTCGGGGGTGAAAAAACATACGTTCAAGATAAGACCTTCTTCTTCTTCAGGTGCCATCTCCGCTACCTAGGTTGGCAATCATCATGGCCATTTTAATTTTTGAGGCAGTAGCTAAGATAAGACCGGAAATTGATAAATTGATTGATTATAAGCAACTTTCATTATGCAGTCGAACCCGCTTATTGGAATAGCCTTCGTGCCATGCAAACGTATTTCTATATTCTAATAACCGATCATTAGTGGCTAATATATAGTAACGTTCCGGGACCTCAAATTTTTATTCCTTTAAGCGGGATATTCCTATAAATGGTATTCTAATAAGCGGGTTCTAACTGTATATAGTTTTTTATGTAAGTCAAAACTTTTCGAGTTTTTTGCGATTGAAAATGTTTATTTTTCGACAAAAAACTACGTTTTCAGACGGTTTTTCGCAAATAACTCAAAAAGTTATATTTTATCGAAAAAACTATTTTTAGCAAAAGTGTAGCTTAGAAGAAAACAAAAAGAGTTATGTAATCGTGAAGTGTATAGATCGATCAAAATCAAATTTGTAGCTCATGAAAAATACGTTTTTATTCGTCCAATTCCAAATCGAATATTTCATCGTGAAATAACCAAAAAATTAAACACTTTTCGGGAAAACCCCATTTAAACTTTAAAAAGGTGTTTAAAAAAAGCTTTATTTTAACTGCTTACAAAAGTTTCTAGCGTTAAGAATAAGCGAGTTACGCTCAAAATAAAGTTGGCCCCACTTTTTTGGTAAAAAAAAATCATGAAAATTTCCCCGTGTTTAGCTGTTGTTGTTTTTATGATCTACACTTTTGCTAAGAATATTTTTTTCGATAAAATATTTACTTTTTGAGTTATTTGCGAAAAACTGTCTGAAAACGTAGATTTTTTGTCGAAAAATAAACATTTTCAATCGCAAAGAACAATCGCAAAGAAAAAAAATTCTATAGAACGAAAGTTGCTTAGAATTAGTCAATTTAACCATTTCCGGGATTATTTTAAACACGCGTTTTTTCACCCCCCAGAAGGGGTGACTGTCACCCCCCAAGTAAAAGCAACCAACGGCACAAATTCAACTTTGAAGTGGAGGGTAAGTAGAACCTAAATCCAAATTTTCATGCAATTTGGAGTTGCCCCTGAAAATTACACACCAAATCGGTCATTTACTGGGCTAAAATTAGGATTGCAGTTAATTGTTAAAGTTAAATAACATTTGTTTCATTCGATGGGGGAAAGTACAGGTGACAAAAAAAGACTAAAAAAAGCCGAGTTGAAAAGACATTATAAGTAAAACAACAAGTAATAGTAATAGGCTACGGTACTCAAAAATAAAAATATTAAGAATACAAAAATTTAAATTAAATTAAACTAAATTAAAAAAAAAGTTTTTTTTACAAAACGCTGCGGCCCCCTTTTGCTTGCGGCCCTAGGCCGCGGCCTAGTCGGCCTAGTGGTAAATTCGGCACTGCCCAGAAGGAGTCATTTCTTGAACTTAATTTTTTGGCAGCACAATTACTATATTTAAAGCATGCTATGATATCAATATCAATGTTTTATCTTTTATAGTTCTTGTAAAAATAAAGTTTCATCTTTAAATTTTTTTGTGAAAAGACCAAAGACCATTTATAAAGACCGGTTAGTACAGATATTTTTAGTTATGATTCCTATCCTCAGTCTAATTGTATTCAGTGCAAGAATATGCCTCGACTTCGAAGACACCAAAATTACCACCATTTTAGCGATTTTGATAGGGGTAGAATTATTGTCTATATGAGATATGGGTTTGTCGTATCGCGAAATTGGCGTCGTGTTAATTGTACGGCAATGACCACTGGCGAAGCGTCCATGTAACCATTGTTACCATTGGTAACAGTTAAAATTTGTAAATAAATATTTTATGACTACTATGAAATAATTCCATTTATATTTTTTAAAAATAGAAATATTTGTTAATAGTATCTAGCTAATTCAGTAAAATAGCCAACTAGACGCACGAAAATATCAGCGAGTTTATGTAAAATCGGTTGCACGTTATTATAATAAGCCCTTACCACAGTATAAAGAGGTTCCATATTTATTATAGGTTTGTTCGTAGTACGATCCAATCGATCAGCAACCGTTGCCAACCATCAGACGCATGCGCAGTTAACAGTTAGCGCTGCGCAGTTAACAGTTCGAGTTCGTAGACTACGAACGCGCTTGCGTCTGACGGTTGGCAACGGTTCCTGATCGTTCTACGAACAAACCTTATACTGTGCCCTTACCGTGCGCCGCGCCGTTTACCACTTCTGTGAGTGGCAACGATAGTAGGATCTTTGACTGGATCGTCTCTGAAAATTTTGCGGGGACGATGGCTCTGAAACCGCGTATTGGTTTTAACAAAATTTAATTTGGTGACGCTAGGTAGGGCCGGTGTCTATCGGGACAGAAAATACCGACCGTAAGAATATCAGACTTAATAAATGCAATTTTAATTATTATTATAATTATAGATAATAATTATAATTCCATTTATGAAGTCTGTTATTCTTAGGGCAGGTATTTTCTCGATTAAACTCCGGTTAGTTAACCGTACCGGCCCTTTGGATTCGATTATTGCATAATATGCATTATTAATTATTAGTTTATAACTTGTAACTGTACTTGCTTATTATACAGATAATATATCTATACCTTTTTATCCTATATAAATCATATTAATCGATTTTAATCACTTGTCGAAATATATTAATTAACAACAACATTATTATAATATGACATATAATAATATTGATTATACAGTACATTGTAGTGTATAATCAATAAAATAAAAATTATTTAATATTTTAGGCTAAAAATGACAAATGAATGTACTGATTAGTATACTAATTATACAATTTGGATTTTTTAATAAAGTATAAAGGTGATATAATACATATTTTACCTAAAAACAACAAATATGTTTTTAGTTTGTAGATACTTTATATAATTTCTTAAATTTTTAATTTTTTAATTTTATTTCATCTATTTTTATAATAGACCTGGATCGCGCGTACCAAAAAAAAGTTGATTAATAGCAAGCTGAAAATTCACGGTGTCTAGTCGAACAAACTTTGATGTATGGGAACACTGTATATATAAAAATATTTATAAAATACATGATATATATAGATAATATATAATATATCTGGTATATATCGCACCTTGAAAACAAAAGTGACATTATCCCAAAATCTAGATTTTCAGTATGACCGTTTAAAGTTTTTTGAACAGTTCTGTAATGGATATTGAACTAAAATAACCGAATTAAATACTATAATTAATGTTACTTAACAGTTTGATTAAAATACAATTAGTTTCTCCCGAAGAATGCAAGTTAATAATGTAACTATTAATTTAGAAAAAATCTTTAAAAAAAATTCCTTATAGTGCCACTTTTGTTTTACATAAAAGTTCTGATTATTAGAATAAAAAGTCAAGTTAATATTTACCTTAATGATAAAAAAAGAGAAAAATAAAACGAAATTGTGTCATATTAAAAAGAAAAATCGTTTATTTGGTAAAAGTAAACAAACTATTAATAATACTTAATGAAACTTGACATTTTAAATTTACGTGAAAACCGGCACTAAAGAAAAAATGTCACTTTTTTACTTACAACGACGTGCTTCTCCCTCAACAATCCGCCGGAAACCGACACGAAACCGATAGAGTGCCACTTTTTAAATTACCACATTGACAAAACACCTAAAAGTCAAAAGTGACACTAGCAACTTCTAGGAGAAACAATGCGAGCTATTAGAACAGGAGTCTCTGCAATAGGAGCGTTTAGTCAAAAGTAATTCAGATATCGCTATAACTAAAAATTGATGTTTTCAGCATAGTGCCACTTTTGTTTTCAAGGTGCGATATTTAATATCTGGTTTTGGTAACACTTTAGAAAAAGTCACGCGTCGCCACTGGCAATGACAGTTATGTGAGTATGTCGTGTGTGGACAAAAGAAGGTAAGGGAATACGAAGAAGACCAACTGGTCAACCGAGACGTACCACAGGGCGTCAAGATAGGCGTTTTAGATTCCTGGGTCTGAGAGACCGTTTTGCTATCCGTCCACCACGAGTGCTTCCTTTGACTGCGGACCACTGTCCTCAATGTTTGAATTGGTGCAGAGAACGGCAGCATTGGGTGGCAGAATGGCATAATGCAGCATTCAGCGATGAATCGCGATTTTTTTTAGGTATGCATGATGGTCGTAAGATGATAAGACGCCGCCAAACGATGCCTTTACGCCAGACGATAAGTCGACGAGATATCGGGTTTGGTGTTGAGAGGCATTTACACAAGACAGTTGGAGTAATGGTTTGGGGTGTTAATGCCTAAAGTGATGCCAATCACCACTTTTGTTTATTCGAGGCAGTATGACAGATGCGCGTTATGTTGATGACATCTTACAAACCAGTTTACTGCCTTATTTAGACGGCCGTCGAAACGCCCTTTTTCAGGAAGACAACGCGCGTCCCCATATTGCTCGTCAAACTATGGACTTTTTCCAAGAAGCTGGCGTTAATTTTTTGCCGTGGCTACCCCGTTCACTGGGTTTAAATTCTATCGAACGTGTGTGGGATATGATGGGGAGGAGACTGTCCACTTTGCACCATCCTCCACAGACTCTGGCACAGTTAATCCATGAAATTCAAGTTGCTTGAAACGAGGTGCCACAACCAGACATCGTTCATCTCATTTTGTCAATGACTAAACGTGTACAGGAGTGTATTCAGCTAGGGGGTCGCCAAACACATTATTAATTTTTTTTTTGATTACATGGCAATAAAAAGTCTTGTCAATGTTATCGTTTTATTCTTAATGAAAATGTAACCTGTTGCCAAAAAATTAAGTTCCAGCTTTCTATTATTCTTACATCTCGGATGCCTACTTGATTTTGTTTTAAAATTGTCATAGGTCGTGTCTTACTCTGTGAAACGCCTTTTCATAATCTATAAAGCAGACATACATATCTTTATTTACATCCAAACAGCGATGCATTAATACATTTTTTAAAAAGAATAAAGCCTCTCTTGTTACAGTCGGAAAATTTAAGAAATGCTGGGCATCAAAATTAGTAGCAGTATTACATATTGAGAACAGAGAGACGAGCAATACCTAAGTGGATACCAAAAAGAAAAAAAGAGAAAAAAGCTGATCGACGATACGATGCATAAAAGAGGCGAATAATGCACAAAAAGAGTGAAAATAAGAAGAAAAAAGCATTGGTTCTTTAATGAATTGTATGCCAAAAGGTACTACTTTGGTTATACTACTCAAATCTTACATAGTCGGTTAAGTATATGATATAGTTTCGTTTTATATTAAGTTACACCTGCAGAATTGAACCCATTCCTGCGCCACTGCCTCCTATTTTCCTAATAGAAATGTAAAGTATCTCTAATAACAGTCATCTTAAATGGTCCAGTTGCTATTATAAAAAAAGGCATTCAGCCCGAAGGTTCTTTTCGAATGAGTGCGGCAAATTTAGAAGACTTGGAAGTTAATAGAAATCGCTGATTATACCTCTTACCATCCAGAAAACCATGTTTAGCTCTCTCTGTTTGAACATGGAACGTCCAAAGGTAGAATAAAATTAGATTTAATTTAACGTTGAGATGGAATTGATTATACACCATATTTGCATTAAAATTGGCAAGAATCTTCGTATGTCGTTTCTTATGTCAATCAATGTCAGCAAAAGCTTAGTTTTCATTAAGTTAGAATGGCAAATATCTAGGAAACGAAGTTATTTTAATTAATTAAGGATTTAATTAAACCAAAAAATAAGATTGGATTTCTACAAAACGCTTTAAAACATTCTTAATGCATTTTATTACTATCAAGTATAATCCCCTCCTTAGACATGTATTGGTTCATTGAAGAATACATTTCTTTTAAAAGAGGACCCAATATCACTATTTGATTCTTCTGCTTGATAACTGCTTTAAAGAGTGTTTTGTGCTGCATTTATACCATTCCCTTACGTTTTCAGTCCTATTCGTCTTCTTTCCGCACTCCTTCTGGCGTCTATCTTGCTTTGGATTACGAAGCATAAGATGCTGTATTAGATTCAGATGGACGGATGGATTCAGTCTCGACGTTCGTTCAAAACCGAGGTAGCAAAAGGAAAAAAGAACTAGAAACCTGATGAGAAACATCACACAGAACCAACCTAACGCCAAAGAGCATAGATCTGCTCATTAACCTAATATTATTTTTTTATGTTGTTCCTTTGGCTTAAAAAATATACTTTTTCCACAACCACTATTCAAAATGCACTTTTTTCTACGAGCGTGCAAAAATTCTACTTTCGCGCACGCATTTTAGTTTAGAAAGTTTCACTTTTCCGCACGCGTGTTACTTTTCCGCACGCGGTTTTTACTTTTCCGCACGCGTGTTAATTTAGATATGTTAATATGGCCTTAAAGTAATTATAATACATGCAATAACCTAATATTTAGATATTATTTACTAATTTATTTCAAATATATCTTATTGTGTTCCTGTTTTAATAAAATTAACGCGACAATTCGATGAAATAAAATTATTTTGACATAATATTCGAAAGTCAAATCGGTAGACAATAACAGTCGTTTTGAATCATCGTCATGGAAACCAAGATCGTCGTAATGCTAACTAATTATATTGAAAGTTTGGTTTTGACAACCTTGTCAAAGAATTAATTTGTCTATGTATTTTCATATTAATTAAATTAATTGATTAAGATTTGGTAATTTTTTAAAGACTCTTAGAAAAAATATTGTTCCTAACTCTTGCAGAAAGTCTCTTTTCCGCACTTGACTGCTTGCCGAACTCCCGCTTTGCGTCGTTCGGCAAATTGCAGTCGCGTGCGGAAAAGAATGACTTTCTGCACTTGTTAGGAAAATACCTATTCTGCACAGTTTTATGTTAGCAAACTTGATATTTTCTCACAGTATAAGATATTTGCAGAAAAGTGATGTTTTTGTGCCGGAAAGTTCTTTTCTGCACAGTTGACCACCTCATTCTGAGTAACGTCATATTCTGTTTACATCCATGGTTAAAGTTTAGACAAATATATAACCTATCCTATAAGACAATTATTATATTTATATTTAACTATAGAATAGAAATTAAATTATGGATGTTACAACTGTTTAATTTTACAATTTTATTCTTAATAAACACTTTATAATTATCAATTAACCAATAAAGATTTAGCAACCTCAACAAGATACGTCGAATGAAGTAGGTTTGGTGGCACTCCGTGACTGCATAAATATAACGTCAAATGTGACATTATTTTGTAATAATTATTTAAAATATTTTAAATTCAAACAAATTAAGGCAGTACATTAATATTTTAACTGATTTCTGTGTTATTTGTTTAGGTACAATGAATTTAAATTGTTTAGTATTAATTAAATACAGTTTTTCTATTCTCATACTATAATATATTAATTATGATGAATGAATGAACATGAACTTCATTATGATACAGATTTTCATTAAGATACAGATTTTTAACCAATAGAATCGCGATATGGCGTTCGCGATAAAGGTGGTACACGCGCAGTGACCAATGGCGAGTCAAATACATACTCTTTGACAGTTCTCAATATGTAAACAAATTGTCAAACTGACAAACTACTTAATTTGTTTACGTTACAATATTAATAAATTTGAATATATTTTTTGTTGTGAATGATCATAGAAAAAATAGTGTATACAACTTGCATTTAATTATCATTATGAAGCTCGTACTCTACACGAAACTCGCCGCATACGGCTTGTTTCGTAACCCTCATACTCGCTTCATAATGACCATCATTAAATGCTCTTTGCATAATATACTATTAAAGTTTAT
Source organism: Diabrotica virgifera virgifera (assembly GCF_917563875.1). Taxonomy (NCBI): domain Eukaryota; kingdom Metazoa; phylum Arthropoda; class Insecta; order Coleoptera; family Chrysomelidae; genus Diabrotica; species Diabrotica virgifera. Next base: position 283,204,530 of record NC_065443.1, on the reverse strand, counting down.
AATTTATTATTATAATAAATCTTCGTTTGGAAATTGTGATTTTTATTTTTAGCAAAAACTGTGGTTGTAGAAAAAGTATAGTGTGTAACACGTGCAGAAAGGTAATTTCTCACTCGTTTGAATTGCGGCACTCGCTTGCGCTCGTACGGCAACTTTTCAAACTCATGAGAAATTAGTACCTTTCTGCACTTGTTGCACAATATACTATTTTTAAATCCCAATATTGTTTATTATAGTCCTGTCGCCAGGGGAGGTACAACGGCCTATTTAATTCAGATGGACTTACCCAAGTTTTTTTTATATATTTTGACCCGCAGAATACGAATTTTTTGGGTAACAGTTGATCCAGATGTCGATGAGATTGTTATAGACAAAGAACTTGAGGAATTACATAACAGTGATTTCTGGCAAAACAAAACATCTTTTTGTATTTTTTGGGTCATTCTAGGCAAAAAATGCTCTGACAAGTATTTTCGTAGGTTGCATAGTTTTCGAGATAACCGCGGTTGAACTTTCAAAAAATCGAAAAATTGCAATGTTTGAACCCGAATAACTTTTGATTAAAAAATAAAGTAGCAATTCTGCTTACCGCATTTGAAAGTTTAAGTCAATTATATCGGTTCTGATTATTTGCATTGCTAAAAATTTATTATTTTATTGTTAAACAAAGCTATAAACACCTAATGCGTGAGTGATGTTTTCAATGATTTCTCATTTAAAATCGAACGAGTAGATAGAGTCGCTACAAGTGCAAGCGAGGCAATTTCTACGTAGCATGCGTTAAACCGCATGTATTAGGTACGGGAAACACTATGTGTTTATAGATTTCTTTAACAATAAAAAAATAAATTTTTAGCAATGCAAATAATCAAAACCGATATAATTTGACTTAAACTTTCAAATGCGGTAAGCAGAATTGCTACTTTATTTTTTAATCAAAAGTTATTCGGGTACAAATATTGCAATTTTTCGATTTTTTGAAAGTTCAACCGCAGTTATCTCGAAAACTATGCATTCGACGAAAAAACTTGTAGGAATATTTTTTGCTTAAAATGACTCAAAAAATACAAAAAGATGTTTTGTTTTGCGAGAAATCGCTGTTATGTCATTCCTCAAGTTCTTTGTCTATAACAATCTTATCGACATCCGGATCAACTGTTACCCAAAAAATTCGTATTCTACGGGTCAAAATATATAAACAAAACTTGGGTAAGTCCATCTGAATTAAGGAGGCCGTTGTACCCCCCCTGGCGACAGGACTATTAATACCTAAATCACTTAAATATTTTTCCACAGAAGTAGGTATTTAAAATCAGTGTCAACGGCCGTTAGCATATTATGTGCATGTATAGCCACTACAAAGGCTCGCTGGTTTCAACACTCTGGTGTCCATATCTGTTAGTATTTGCAAATGTACTGTTTTCCAAAACCTCACAGATTTCAACACCCAGGTGCCAACACAGGCTAGCATCTGTAAATATGCATCCCGGAGCACAGAAGGTTATTAATAGAGCAGACACTTTAGGAAGATTCATCAGCGGACGATGGAAGGCTACTACCACCTACCACTGTTGCCAGGGCCTATTTTACCACTAGACCCATGAGGCCCCTGCCTCGGGCCCGCATTTTATTGGGGCCCGAAAAGATCACTAAAAGAAAATTTTTATTGAAAAAACAAAATAAATTTTCAAAATTATTTCATTTTACGAACAGGAAATGATAAATGATAACAAATTAGGTTAGAGTTTTCATTCATAAACCATAAACCGTTCTTATCATAACACTGCAAAAAGAGTAGGTAGATTGCATTTTCAGCATCAGTAACAATAAGCAAAATTTAGACACCACTCCGAAGGATTAATAAGAGGTAGGACTAACAAGAGATATCGTCACGTATTAATTGTCATAATATTTATTCAAAATTTACTTTTAAATGTAATACATATCAGGAGCTTGGAAGATTAAGGGCGAACTCACCCACATAATATATAGGCGATTTCTCCTTTCTTCTTCTACGGCACTAAATCCTAAATTAAGCCTTGGTCTCCTTTATTTCTTGGCTCCACCCTTGTTTATCTGTGGCTGCTCTTCTCCATACACGGACTCCTAAAAATGCTAGTGCATCGCTGCTTACTGTGTCTTCCCAGCGCTTTCTTGGCTTTCCAACCTCTCTTTCCCTGCATCCTAGCGTTCAGTGCTCTTTTTGGTAGCCTATCCTGTCCCATTCTTATCACATGTCCGGCCCATTACAATATTTATATTCTAATGAAGTCTGACAGACAGGGGTGTTTCCTTATAAAGTTGATAAAGCTGGCTATTGTATTGAATTCTGAAGATTCTGTTTTCTCTCACAGGTCCTAGTATTCTCCTCAGTACTTTCCTTTCGAATGTGTCGAGTTTGGTTTTGGATATTTCTTTCAGGGCCCATGCTTCACTTCCATAGCATGATATTGGTCGAAATAATGTTTTATAGATTCTTATCTTTGTATTATGGTGTACATTTTTGGACAGAAATATATGGGAGAGGACAATATAAGTTCTGTTTGCCTACGTTATTCTCTTTCATATTTCTCCAGCTTCTGATCCATCGGCATATATTTCTACTCCCAGAGGTATGTAAACTTTCCAACCGTTTCAATGTCATCTTTATGTATAATGTTTTGTGGGACTATATTTCTTCTCGTCTGTATCATTATTTTCGTTTTTTTCTGTTAATTTCCAGACCAGCCCTTTCGTTTGCTTTTTTAACTCTGCGTTTGTTTCCTGCGCTCCTGTTGATGTTCTACTCGTAATATCATAGGCATAAGTGACCTGTTGAACGGTTCTGTTGGTCATTATGTTTTCTCGTTCAGTTTGCATTTGCCTAACCTCATACTCCAGTGCCAGGTTAAACAATGTTGGGGCCGGCCCATCTCCCTGCTTCAATCCCTGCGAGATTTTGAGAAAGTCTATCCGGTGGTTTTGTACTCGTACACATGCCTGAGTTTCATCCATTGTAGCTTTAATGAGTCTAATATATGTAAAAAAATTATTATTATTACTATTAAATTTTTGTAAGGGGGCCGAAAATTATGTAGTGCATCGGGACTGATTCGAAGTAAAATAGGCCTACTGTTGCCTTTGATAACGTCTGCCAAAGGTCAGCGAAACGTTACTCTGAACACCAACAATATCATAATCAATTTGTAATTACAATATGGTAATAAGTTAGATCTATATCTTGCTTAATTTTCATAAAATGATTTTATGACTAAAGAATTCTGGAATATTTGTTTTATATAACACTATTGTTAATGTATGCATCATAAAATTGTTTTGATTTCCTTTCGATTTATTTATAAGATATTTTTTGCATAAAATATGGATTTATTATAACAAATATGTAATTATTAACATACATAGTTGTAATGTACGTCATTTTCTATTTTTGAACTATTGCAATGCGTAAAAGAAATCGGCGTAATTTGAGGAATAAACTAGGTCAAGAAAGTGCATAATATAGTAGGTGTGAGATAAATTCGAGAACAGAAGAAAAAATGGCATACTCCTTTTAAAATTATTGACAGTGTAGTTCTTATGACAAAGGTGATAATCCCAACAAATAACAAATTGAAAATAAAAAAAATGAAAGACAGTTAATATTTCATTCTGTTTTAGAGTCAACCACCGTCGTCTTACATACGTATCACCCTATTGGGATCTTCGGAGAGATCTGTGGGCTTCTCTAAATCAAAACGAAAACTAACTGTCTTAGTAAGCAAAATGTTTCAAAATAATTTGCCTGTAGACGCTGTAGTCTTACTCTGGGCTAATTAGCAAAATTCATGGAAAAGTTATTTACCAGCAATTTTATTGCTGGAATCGAATTATAAGATCCTATATATTAATAATATAGGTATGCAAAGTCCGCAGATAGTGTGCTACTTTTTATAAACAAAATGGCGCCGACAAATCGTATTTTTTTCAATTATTGCTCTATAACTCCGAAGATTTTAACTTTACAACAAAAACACCCAAATAAAAATTCACCGCAATTAAATTCTGCATAGAGATATGTTTTTCACGATTTGCTCCGACGAAAATTTTCTTCGGAAAATGTGGGTTTTCCTAACAAAAACTATAATTTTCAAATAAAGTTTTAGGTAAGTAATTATTAATCAATAATTAAATAACATCAAAGACTTCTTGGTATAGATTGTAATTACAGAAGCTGGTGAAAATTAAACGAATATTTTAGCAACAATTCAATTGTTAATTAACAATTTACGATCGCAATAATAACCAAAATAAACATGATACATTGATCAAACTTATAAAGATTATAAAGATGAGATGCTTGTTTAATATTTTATCGACAAAATATAAATTTTTCTTTTTTTTTGCATAATCTTTAAATTTTGAAAAAAAAATAGTTATAATACGTTGGTCTAATTAGTAAAGTACAAAGAAAGGTTATTTACCAGCAATTTTATTGGTTTAATCGAATTATAAGATCCTATATATTATTAATATAGGTATGCAAAGTCCACAGATAGTGTGCTACTTTTTTTATAAACAAAATGGCGCCGTCAAATCGTATTTTTTTCAATTATTGCTCTATAACTCCGAAGATTTTAACTTTATACCAAAAATACTCAAATAAAAATTCACCCCAATTTAATTCTACATAGAGGCATGTTTTTCCCGATTTGCTCCGACGAAAATTTTCCTCGGAAAACGTGGGTTTTCCCAACAAAATCTCGAATTTTCAAATAAATTTTTTGGGCCAGTAATTATTTATCAATAATTATATAGCTTGGTGAAATAAAAGCTTTCTTGGTATAGATTATAAATTCAGAAGCCGGTTAAAATGAAACGAATATTTTAGCAACAATTCAATTGTTAATTAACAATTTACAGTCGCAATAACAACCAAAATAATCATAAGACATTGATCAAACTTAGAAAGATTATAAAGGTGTTATGCCTATTTAATATTTTGTCGACAAAATATAATTTTTTCATTTTTTTGCATAATCTTTAAATGTTTAAAAAAAATTGTTATAAACAAATTAACATTTCTTAGAAATTGTTTATTATATTCTAATTTTAAAAAATACTTAAAATGCGTATTACATAGGTCTTGAAAATGAATGCTTTAGAAAAATTTTCCAACCATTTGCAAAAAAGTTAGGAAACAGCAAAATAAATATACGATAGCTCCATTGTTTGTAATTTGTTTTAATTGTTTCAAAGGTTAAAAGTGAGTCTATGGTACAATCTAATTACTCACAAATAATCTCAAAAATTAGTGCAATGGTTATATTTTAATCAAAGATTAAAAATACTTTTTTTTGTAATTTTTAGCGCGAAAGTAGGCTTGATACAGAGCCGGAGATAAAATGTTCACTCGAAGCGACTGACACGCTTAAACTCGCGCGAGTTGTGTATGTGGGCGGGTAGCTACGGTACTGTATTATTCTACATTCGCGCGTGTAAATTACAAAAAAATATATTTATAATCTTTAATTAAAATATAACCATTAAGCTGATAATCGATATTGTTTTATAAATAATTAGCTTGTACTTTAAACTCACTTCCACGCTTTGAAAGAATTAAAAAAAATTATTAACACCGTAGTAATCGTATGTTTACTTTGCTGTTTCATAACTTTTTTGCAGATGGTTGCAAAAAAGTTTTAAAGTATTTATTTACAAGATATTTGAAATGCACATTTTAGCTATTTTTTTAAATTATAATATAATAAAAACTTTCTGAGAAACGTTAATTTGTTTATAACTATTTTCTTTTAAACATTTAAAGATTATGCAAAAAAATAAAAAATTTATATTTTGTCGACAAAATGTTAAATAGGTATCTCATTTTTATAAGATTTCAAAGTTTGATTAGTGTATCATAATTATTTTGGTTATTATTGCGACCGTAAATTATTAATTAACAATTGAATTGTTGCTAAAATATTCGTTTAATTTTCACCAGCTTCTTGAACTATAATCTAAACCAAGAAGGCTATTAAGTCACCAAATTATTTAATTATTGGTAAATAATTATTTATCTAAAACTTTATTTGAAAAGTAAAGATTTTGTTGGGAATACCCGCATTTTCCGAGGAAAATTTTCGTCAGAGCAGATCGGGAAAAACACGTCTCAATGCAGAATTTAATCACGGTGAATTTTTATTTGAGTGTTTTTGTTGTAAAGTTAAAATCTTCGGAGTTCTAGAGCAATAATTGAAAAAAACACGATTTTCGGGCGCCATTTTGTTTATAAAAAAAGTAGCACACTATCTGAGGACTTTGCATACCTATATTATTAATATATAGGATCTTATAATTCGATTCCAGCAATAAAATTGCTGGTAAATAGCTTTTCCCAAAAATGGCCTATTCTCCGATAATTAAGCCCAGACTATCTGTAGTGACGTCTATTTAACACAATTAAAAGCGTTAGATCCGAAAATCTCAAACTTCTATCTACAGTGAACTCTCCGTTGAACGGACAGTAGTTGTTCCGCATAAAGTGTCCGTTTAAAGAAGGTGTCCGTTAAAGAGAAAAAAAAATATGTTAACTTAAAATTTAAAAAAAAGTGCATGAATATTAGGTATATACACATAAATAGAAACATAAGTTTAACATTACATAACACAAGTTGTGGATGAGACGCAGCATTGTCTAGGAACAAAAGAACTTTGATTTTTTCTCTGCATTCTTCTTTGAAATTTAATTAGCCAGTCTTTCATGATTTCTTTTGTCATTTGTCATCCACGACTTCTTATTGCTGTACCATTCGATAGGTAATTATTCTGCGTATGAACCCTTGAATTAACGAGGACTTTCACTTTTCCCGGTTACCAGTGGCCTTTTCTTTGTTCCCCTTCATCCATCATATTGTGCAAAATAGAATTGTGATCCTATCTTTAGAAGCCTTACCTCCAGTGCATCTTTCTCCTTTCAGAGTATAAGTTATCTTGGATATTGCTCCAAACTCTAAAAAAATAATCCCGTCTCATCTGCGTTAAAAATGATTCGCGGAGCGTATACTTTTATTAAAGTAGGCAGTTTTTCCTTTCAATTAGAAACCACTAATAAATCTACAGCAGCTGCTTTGCCACATGCAGATTTGATGGAAATATTTTGTCACCTACAGAATTTCTCGAGCCATCCACCAGAAGCTTTCATATCAACGCTTAGTTCCCTTGCAACTCCTAATGCATTTTCCTGAATAATTTACCAGAAACAGGAATATTTTTAAACTGCACTTTACGGAGTCAATCGAAAACAATTTAGTATTTCTAGGTCTAATCCAGCACCCTCGGTTTTCAAAAATTGCCTTTCGCTTTGAGTTTTCCGCCCTCAGAAAACTGATTAGTTAAATCACTTTTATGTTTTAAAATTTCACTGGTTTGAGGTTTTCCAATTAAAATTTTTCTGTTAACTGTCTAACACTTAACTTATGCTTCTACCCATAATGAACCACATCGACTTTTTCTTTCAAATTTGAAACTTCCTCTTATCGGACCCCATATTATTAACGTTGCAAAAACACTCAAAATACAACTACGTCTATTGAATAGGCTTATCATACATTTCGGTTAAAATTCTTAAATCCTTGTTTCAGTCAAAAGAATAATTATTCGCAATAAGTTTCTGGTGTCGCATTTCTTTCATCGACAGACATACACATTAAATTTTTATTATTTACTTAGTGTTGATTACGTGAAAAATATTAAATATCTCGTCGTGGACATCGGTAATGATTTGAAATTATAAATGTATTATACACGTCGTTTATATTGTAAATTATTTGAAAAAAAATGTAAACTTTTTTCATTTCAGAAGAACAAAAAATACACTTTCTTCAAATAAACTTTTTTATCCGATGCCTAGATTTGGTGTCATTTTGGAACTACTAATGAAATAAAAAATTTTAGTAGTTCCAAATGACACAAAATTTAGGCATCGGATAAAAAAGTTTATTTGAAGAAAGTGTATTTTTTTGTTCTTCTTAATGGCGGTACAGGCTCGTTTTTTTAATATTTTATTTAATTACAGAGTAATTTCCACATATTAATATATTTTTTAAATTGAGCTCTGTACCGCCATTCTTTATTATATTACGAATACATGTGCCAAATACCTCGAAAAAATACTCAAAATTACAGCCGCAATCTTGGAACGCGTTTTTGCTACCTGTTGATCGCTACTGTTTCCTCTTAACCCAATAATGTTAACAGCTGCATAATCTGTTCAGGTGTAAACTATTATCATTATGAAGCACCTAAATTACTTAGAAAGGATTAAAATTTCTAATCGACATAAAATTTCTTGTTATCAATTATTACTTCAGTTAAGATTTACATATGTGTCTATTTAGATCTGTAAACATACCACGCAGTATTACTAATTTTGCATTAATAGCGACAAAAAGTGATATTAAGTAAACTTGTGCAATAAAAACTACGCACTATTAGTACTGTTTGACGTATAGTGGTTAACATGACCAGAGTTGGAGAAAACTACAAACTAATAGAAGAATTAAAAAGAGGCATGATTCTTTTAATTTGTACCAGAAAGTGGAAGAATTTTTATGTATAAAAAAAATTGCTCTGTCGTAAATAACAACGGACAGTTGATCTACAACACCAAAGATAAAATACAAGAATGGGGAAAATTTATATAAGAGTTGTTCCGAAATGAAAGTATGGACATTACGATAAATAATTCTGTTAGTTTTTTTTTAATTTATTAATCTTTATTTTAATTTATTACATTTACTATTTATACTAAAACGTATAATTTATAAGTACAATTACCTGATTAGTACGTATAGACCAGGATAATAAGCTAGAAATAGACCATGTTCGGGACACTTAAAAATCCAGGTAGCTGACTACTTTTTGAGTTATTGTTATTGTATACCTATAGGATGAAAACCTACCTGTTTCCTGCCTAGATTTCGCGTCCGTTTTTTAATTATTAACAATTTAGTGCAAAAATCACGATTTTTTCAATTTTTTGCACCCCATTCAAAAGCTAAATAGTTGACATAAAATTACAAAATTTAATTTTTTAGAACATTAAAAAACCTTCACAATACCGATTTTTGAAAGTTAAAAAGTTAATTTTACGCAAATTGCAAAATAAGTGAAAATTGTTATTTGTTAATATTTTTTACTAAAACTACCTTAGAACTTTAGTGTTTCACCCGAAGTTGGGTATTGGGGTATTTAACAAACCCTCAAAATTTGAGACCGATCCATTAATTAGTTTAAGAGTTATTCTAATTGTTTATCCCAGAGACCTTTATTTTGCAATAACATAAGACAGAAAATAATGAAGATAGGGCAATTCTGAGTATGCCAAATTAAAGTAGAAAACTGATGCTATCAAAATCTACTAAAAAAACGATAAAAAGATTATCTAATATAGTCAAAAATCCTAATGCCAAATTTGTGAAATTTTGTAGTTTAAAAACATTTAGAATAACTTTAAAAATATTGTCTGTAGAAAAAGTCATTTTACATATTAGAAAAGCTGGTATTTTACACGAATTTTTAAAAATGTAGCTTAATTGGTGACTAGTCGTGGTAAGTGAAGGGGGAGCTGGGAGCCGACAAATGCACGAGTTCAAAAACTATAAAAAGCAACTTAAAACTACTATCGTTTTCTATATCTCGGGATCTACTGAATATATTTTGATCGTTCTTTTTTTTAATTTGTATGTAATTTTTCTGTACATTACAAATATGCGATTTGTCTAGACATTTATTATTTAATAAACAGTCTAATTAGTTTAAACAATTTTTGAAAAAATAATTTTTTCCCAAAAATCCATGATTTTAATCATACTATCCCTATTAATCATAGAAAAAGTTAAGGTATACTTTAATAAATAAATTATCTTCAATAAATAATTATCTAATAAAAATCATTTATTTATTAAAGTGTACTTTAACTTTTTCTGTGATTCTTAATGATACTATGATTAAAAAAATAGATTTTTGTAAAAAGAAATATTTTTTCAAGAATTGTTTAAACATTAAAGACTGTGTATTAATTAATAAATTTATAAACAAATTGCATATTTGTAATGTACGTAAAAATTATATACCAATTAAAAAAGAAAGATCAAAATCCATTGAGTTGATCCGGAGATACAGAAAATTATATTCGTTTGAAATTGCTTTTTCGGTATTTTAACTCGCTGGATTTGTAGATTTACCCTAGTAATCGTTTGCACTACATTTTTGAAAAATCGTAGAGGGTGCTGTGAAGGTATAATGTTTGTGCACATTTGTTAAGAAAAAATACAAATCCCATTCTTTAAAATGGCATTAATGAGATTCCTTAATTATTATAAACAAATTAGCTGTGAATTTAAAAAACATATGGCTAACTTTGTCCCAAATGAGCCCAGGCTAAATTTTTTTATTTGAAAATTCGTGTTAAAATACTATCTTTTCGAATATATAAAAATATTGTTTCTACGGACAACATTTTTAAAGTTATTCTAAATGTTTATAAACTACAAAATTTTAAAAATTTGGCATTAAGATCTTTTACTCTGTTAATTATTTTTTATCTTTTTTTAATACATTTTGATACTATCACTCTTCTACTTTCATTTGGCATACTCAGAATTGCACTTCATTCATCTTCATTATTTTCTGTCTTATGTTATTGCAAAATGAAGGTCTCTGGGATAAACAAATAGAATAACTCTTAAACTAATTATTAAATCGATCTCAAATTTTGAGCGTTTTAAGTACCCCATTATCCAACTTTGGGTGAAACACTAAAGTTCTAAGGTAGTTTTAGTAAAAGTTATTAACAAATAACGATTTTCACTTATTTTTCAGTTTGCGTAGCAACAAATTAACTTTTTAACTTTCAAAAATCGGCATTTTGAAGGTTTTTCAATGTTCTAAAAAACTGAATTTTGTAATTTTATGTCAACTATTTAGTTTTTGAATTGACTGAAAAAACGAAAAAATCGCGATTTTTGCACTAAATTGTTAATAATTAAAAATCGGACTTGAACTCTAGGCAGGAAACAGGTAGGTTTCCTTCCTATAGGTACATCTTCTTCTTCTTCAAGTCCGTCTCCTATCGGAGGTTGGAAATCATCACAGCTATTCTTATTTTACTGGCGGCTGCCCTAAATAGGTCGATGGAACTGCAGCCGAACCATTCCCTTAGATTTCTTAACCAAGATATTCTGCGCCTACCGATACTTCTCTTACCCCTGATTTTACCATGAATGATCAGTCTCAGCAGTGAGTATTTGTCACCTCTCATAACATGGCCAAAGTATTCAAGCTTTCTTCTTTTAACAGTAAGTACAACTTCACATCTTTTTCCGATCCGACGTAAAATTTCGGCATTCGTCACGTGGTCCACCCAAGATACACGTAGCATTCTACGGTAACACCACATCTCAAAAGCTTCAATGTTTTTAATGCTGCCCATCTTGATGGTCCATGACTCAACTCCGTATAATAAAGTGGAGAAGATATAACACCGCAGCATACGCACTCTCAGATCAAGATTTATGTCACGACTACAGAGAAATATTTTCATCTTGTTAAATGCTGATCTAGCTATTTCTATTCTTGCTCTTATTTCTTTTGTTTGATCGCCTGTATGATCCAGGCAAGCTCCAAGGTATTTATAGGAGGATACCCTTTCTATAACCGTGTTATTGACAACCAAATCATTCCTGGCGTGTGGATCTTTTGTTATTACCATCCATTTAGTTTTTCTGAGGTTTAATGTAAGTCCGTAGCTGTTGCAGTAGTGGTTAGTGCGTTCCATCAGTCGTTGCAGATCTGTAAGATTGTCTGCTAATATCACTGTGTCGTCAGCGTATCTCAAATTATTGATTGTATTTCCGTTGATCACTACACCACAACTAACGTCCGACAGAGCTTCTTTAAATATGACTTCGCTATAAAAATTAAACAAAAGAGGAGACAGAATACACCCCTGTCTTACTCCTCTACATATTTTGATCTCCTCAGTCATTTCATCATCTACTCGTGCTGTTTGATTCCAATACAAATTAGTTATTATTCTAATATCTTTTTCATCAATGTTCTTTTCGACTAGAAGTTGTCTCAGTCGGTCGTGTCGGACTCTATCGAAGGCCTTCTCAAAGTCTATAAAGCAGGCGTATACATCCTGATTGATATCCAAACACCGTTGAAATAGTACGCCCACACCAAAGAGCGCTTCCCTCGTACAAAGGCCGTTCCTGAAGCCCATTTGTGTTTCACTAATATCTTCTTCAAGTTTGCGGAAAATTCTATTATGAATGATTTTTAGAAAAACTTTAAGCATATGACTCATCAAGGCAATCGTTCTGTAATCCGAGCACTCTTTTACATTTGATTTACCTATAGGTCTACAATAACTAAAAAAGTAATCTTTGAGCTACCTGGATCTTTAAGTGTCCCGAGAAAATCCTTATTACCCTGGACTAGTACCTGATGTTGTTTTATGCTGGTTCCGTTAATCTTGTTTCCACCTTGGACCTCGTCTAATGCTTCTCTCTATAGACTCCGAATACAGATTAAATAATAGCGGTGATAAGACGCAACCCTGTCGCACTCCTCGTCGGATTTGTATATATTCGGACGTTGTGTGCTCTATTTCAATTGTTGCTGTTTGGTGCCAATATAGTTCTGAGATAATTCGCAGGTTTTGCTCGTCAATTCCAGTTGTTCTTAGAATTACGATCATCTTTTAATGATTAACGCAGTCAAATGCTCTTCGATAATCAATAAAACATGCATACACATCTACATCCATGTCTCTGCATCGTTGTCTTAACACATTTAAGGCAAAAAGAGCTTCTCGTGTTAGCAATGCGTTTCGAAATCCGAACTGCAACTCACACTTCTTGTAAATTCGTGTACCTATGGATGATTCTGAGAAAAGTTTTCAGGACATGAGACATCAAGCTTAATTTTCGATAATCATCGCACTGTGAAGAATTGGATTTTTTCGGTAATGTTACGAATGTTGATTTTAGCCAGTCTGATTTTATTTCACCTGTGTCATATAATACATCTTATTAAACAGTGCCGTAATAAAGTCAAGACTTCCACTTTCTTCTTCTTCTTTTTCCTCTTTATAAGCAATTCTGTTTGTTCATTGGCGGATTGATACCTCTATGGAAGGTTGTCATTCCATCTTCTGCGCGGTCGGCCGATACTTCTTCTACCGATTGGTGATTTATCTCGTGCTATTTTGACCACACGTGTCTCCCCCCATTCTGGTTATGTGGTTGTTCCATTCTTTTTTTCTATTTAGTGTCCATTCGTTTATCCACTGTACGTTACATTGTCTTCTAATATCTTCACTCCTCTTTCGATCTCTCAGTGTATTTCCTGTAATTCTTTTCAGTACTCTCATCTCTGCCGTTTCCAGTAGTCTTTGTGTTGTGGCTGTATCGGGTCTTGTTTCTGATGCATATGTCATTATTGGTCTTACACTGGCTTTATAAATTCTTGATTTCATCTCAGTGTTAATAGGTCGGATTCGCCATATAGTGTTATTAAGTCATCCTGCCAATATATTTGCTTTTTGTACTTGATTTCTCACTTCTTTGTCTAGGTCTCCTTAACTTGACAATGTAATTCCAAGGTATTTTACTTCCATTACTTGTTCAATACTGATACCATCAATTTCTATTTTGCATCTGATTGGTTCTTTACTGATTACTATTGTTTGGGTTTTCTGAGATGAAATTGTCATATTGAATTCTTTTGCTCTTATGTTAAATCTGTGGACTAATCTTTGCAGACTATCTTCATCTTGGACTATCAATATTGCGTCGTCTGAGTAGCAGAGTATTTTTACTTCTGTGTTTCCCATTCTATATCCTCTTCCTTTGTTGACGTTTTTGATGATTTCATCCATGATTAAATTGAAAAGCATAGGACTCAATGAGTCTCCTTGTCTTATTCCGCTGCCTATATCTATAGGTTCTGTAAGTTGTCCATCTATTCTGACTTCCATTTTGTTGTTTTGGTAGATGTTCTCAATAGTTTTTATGATATCTAGAGGGACTTCTCTATTATACAGAAGATGGATTACATCTTTAAGTCTTACTCTGTCAAATGCTTTCTTCAAGTCAATCAGACATAGAAATGCTGGTATATTATACTCTAGTGATTTCTCAGTAATTTGCTTTATGACAAATATTGCATCTGTACACGATCTTCTAGTACGAAAACCCTGTTGTTCATCTGCTAAACTTATCCTCTGATTCATTACGTCTTGTAAGATTTTAGTTGTAAGTGTTAGGGTGGTTTTTAACAAGTTGATACCTCTGTAGTTTTCTGGCTGCTTTTTATCTCCTTTTTTGAATAGTAGAATTAGTTCGCTCGTTCTCCATTCTTCCAGTATTTTATTGTGTTTTATGATTTTGTTAGTTAATGTTGTTAATTGTTCTGTCATTGCTGCTCCACAATATTTCAGTAATTCGTTTGGTATTCCATCCTTACTTGCAGCTTTTCTGTTCTTCAGCTTTTTTCAGTTTCAGCTTCAGTTTTTCTTACTTCCTGTGTACTTATATTAACATCTTCATTAAATTTGTGGTAATTTCTGGTATTTCCGGTTCTAGCATCATTTGTTCTTCCTCTGCATAGAGCTTTTTAGATAGTCAATCCATGTATCCTTTTCTATGTGTTTTGGTTCTATTAGTTCCTTTACCTCCGTTCTTTGACCTCTTATAAAGCGCCATATTTCCTTTTGGAGACCATAAAAATCATGTTCCATTTCTTTCGAAAAACGTTTTCAGTGATAATTTGTTATTCTTCTTACTACTGAAGGCTTCCACTTTCGTTGTCTGTAATTAACTTGATAACATTTTCAGGACCGGTGGCTTTTCCGTCTTTCTGAGCCTTTACTGCATGAACAACCTCTTCCCTGGTCATTTTTGGAGCTTTTTCATTCATTTGACAATCTACAGATGGTGCAGAACAAGGTCTATCGTCGTCAAACAGTGTCTGGATGTATTCCTTCTCATCCATTCATTAATTCCATATCTTCAGTTTGTCCTCAGTGCTTATAATTATTTGGTTATTGTTATTTCTTAATATTGTTGCTTGTTTCTTTCTACGTCTACCTGCCACTTTTTTATGAACATTAATGGTGTGTATCTTTCCTGAAGTTCTGACAATAAAACACTGAAAACGTTTGTTAGATAACTAGACTGAAGTTGTTCGATTTCTAGACATTTTGCTGACATCCAATTTTCTTTAGCTGCTCTGCACTTTTCTCTAATGATTTTATTGATTCGTTTATACTCTATTGGGTGTGTTTTATGTTTTCGTCTTACGTCCATGAGGTCCATAATCTCTTGCGTTATCCATTCTTGTCTTCTATTGTTTTTCATGAACCCGATGTCTTCTTCTTGTATCTTTGTTATTTTCGTTTTTAAAGCAGTCCATGTTACTTCAACGTATATCTGTATTAAAAGTTCTCTATTAAGTTCTTTAGAGAACAATAACTTAGATGATAAAGATATCAGATTAATAAGAAACTTATATTGGAAGTAAAGTGCAAAGACAAATTAGGATCAATGATCAAACATTCAGAAAAAACTATGGACAATCCATAAAAAGGCAGCAGAAGTCAGTAAGATAACTACCGGTTAATAGCTCAATTAGCTGATTATATGGAAAGCTTGTTAAAAATCGGGTTGAATGAGAGTATAAATGTTTGGAAAGCGTAGAACAGGCAGGCGTTAGAGCAGGAAGCTCTACGAGAGGTCCTTTTCTGTGTAACCCCAGTGGTTGAGAAGAAGACAGCGTTTGATGAAGTTCATTTGATCTAAGTATGTGGACTTAAAAAAAGGCGTACGACAAATAATAATATAGTGTTAGCACAAGAATATGATGATTTATAATACGGGAGACGAAAACTTTACAAGAATATAAAGAATGGGATTTAGAAGTGAAAATGGAGAAAGCTAAATAGATGTGTAATGGGGGAAAAGTGAATGAAGAGTGAATTAAACAATATAAAAAATATACATAATTATCTAGATTTGCCTGCCTGGAGAGAACACAGAACCAACTTGTAAATTCTGAAAGAGCTCATATAAAAGACATGCTATTAAAACACGTTAAGCGCCATGACGACCCCTGGGGACCGATGTAGGAAGTTCCTCATACGCTATGGAGGTCCCTAGGGAGCGTTGCGTAATGACGAAACTGCTGCTTGGCCTGGGGGCATTTTTTCAATATTGTGTCTAGCGCGTGTTTTAAAGGAGTAAACCGAGCATAGTTAAATTATTACTTTGACCACACTTTACATATTTGCACAATATATGTCTATAAAATTTGTTTTCTTTTTTATTGCTGTACAATCCATATTTATTTCTTTGCGTTGTAATACTACAGATCCCTGTATATCAAGTAAAGTGTAAACAAGTATAATATCAATTGTGTGTACCAAAAAGCCGTTTTGGCTTATCTCAGTGGGGTTCATTGTCAACAATGCAAGAAGAGTGTAGTGATGATTCTCGGAAGGTTACCTTCTTCTTTTATGTACAAGATCTCAGTTTACAGATAACCTTTAAAGAAATAGACACGTGATTATCATAATCGATTAGCGAAAGGTACAAAATCAGGTGATCTGGTGGTAGGTGGGGCACCGTTATTCACACAGGGTAACAAAAGCACCCCATTTAGAACTAATAGAACTCCATAGATATAATAGATATTATACTCCATAGAAAAATTTTTTGAAACTTTGACTGTTTTATCAAATACTAAAATAATTTTACTCACAAAATAAATAAATCTTTATTACAAAAAGGACAAAATTACTTTGATATTATACATACAGGGTGATTGATTAGTAGGGTAAAGCTCAATAGCTCCTCTATAGTAATAGATAGCAATAAAAGTTAATAACAAAAATTTTAGCCACCTTTGAGCTTCATATTACAAAATTAGTTAGAATGTTACAGAGTGTTCGATAACACAGTGGCAGACCAAACTTATGTTTTTTTAAATGGAACACCCTATATTTTATTTTAAATTCGAAATCCTGTTAACTTCTCCATCACAAAAATATAAAGGTTTGTTATGTTATACAGGGTATTTACAAAGTCATAACCAATTTTATATGAAAATCGTAACAAGTTCAACTCCCTGTATAAATAAAAATAAGCAAAACAACAATGGTTTATTAATGCCATATTTTTTAACGTATTGTCAAAATTTTCAAGAATGGTCGATATTGCTAATTTTCTTTATATCAAATACAGGGTGAGTCAAAACGCAAGTACATTATTTTCTCAGTAATTTTAAATGGAACACCCTGTATTTTATACCACCATTGAAAAGTACCATTACCGTACTTTAGTTTTTGGATAACATTCCCTATGTCTAAATTTATTAGTTTTCGAGATATTTTCATTTTTCAATGGACCAGTAGCGTGGCCACCCAAATCACCAGAATTTAATAAACTGGACTGATTTTTTTGGGGTTCGTTAATAATGAAGTTTATAAAATACCTCCAACAACAAGGAATGAGATGAAAAATAGAATACAAAGTGTATTTCGATGTGTTAATTTACAAATGCTCCGTAGAGTAAGTAGCTCATTCAATGATCGTTTTTAGGCGTACATAAATGTGTTAGGAGATAATTTTGAGCACCTTATGTAATTAAATATTAAAAATATTTTATTAAAAGTAGCTTCTAATTTTTTCAAACATGTTTTTTTGCAAAATGTATTACTGATAAATTATGTTTCGTTCTTTATTTGTTACATTGTTACATTTACATACAAAAGTAGTGTTTGTCTTCACAAAATATTGTATTTTGTGTCTGTGTGTTTTTTGTAAAATTTATTACTAATTTTCTTGGTTTATTTGTTGCATTTACATAAAAAGACAGTTTGTTTGTTTCAAAAATGTTGCATGTAGTGGTTGTGTTTTTGTTTGTAAAATGTATTATGTACTAATAAATTATTTTTATTCCTTTATTTGCTACAGTGTTACATTGATTACCTGATTGATAATCGGTAATCTTCAATTGTCAATTCAGTCATGGCTTACTTAAAATTTAGATAAATTTAAACAGCTAAAATAATTTGCTCTGAAAAATGAAAATATCTCGAAAACTAATAAATTTGGGCATAGGGAATGTTATATAAAAATCAAAGTACGTTAATGTTACTTTTCATATATGTTTAATGATATAAAATACAGGGTGTTCCATTTAACATTACTGAGAAAATAATGTACTTGCGTTTTGACTCACCCTGTATTTGATATAAAGAAAATTGGCAATATCAATAATTCCCAATAACTTTGACAATAAATAAAAAAATGTGGCATTAATAAACCATTGCTGTTGGGCTTATTTTTATTTATACAGGGAGTTAAACTTAATGTTGTTCTGAAGCTATTTTCTTGTGGCATTTTTATAATCAAGTATATTCAAATGGGAAATAAGCCACAATTTTACCTAAAAATGATTTTATTAACGTTTCGACGCCCAAGTCGGGTGTCGTTGTCAAAATACAAAATAATATTAAATAAACAAAAATGTTGTTGCTTAGTAAAAAATTCTTCTAATAATTTATTTAATCTGACTCATTTATATCGGCAATTCAGACACGTATTATACATTTTAAAGTAGACGACTTTAAAAATGATATTAAAATCATTAATAAAATCATTTTTAGGTAAAATTGTGGCTTATTTCCCATTTGAATATACTTGAGTTAAACTTGTTACGATTTTCATACAAAATTGGTTATAACTTTGTAAATACCCTGTATAACATTACAAACCTTTATATTTTTGTGATGGAGAAGTTAATAGGATTTCGAATATAAAATAAAACATAGGGTGTTCCATTAAAAAAAAACATAAGTTAGGTCTGCCACTGTGTTATCGAACATCCTGTAACATTCTAACTAATTTTGTAATGTAAAGCTCAAAGGTGGCTAAAATTTTTCAAGGTGGCTAATCAATCACCCTGTATATGCATAAATAGAACAAAAACCAGAATTCAGCATTGATAGAGACGAACAAAAAACAATGATCAGAGGAAGAAAAAATTTTAATGAAAAATCCTTTGTAAAAGGTATAAAAAATATTTATTATTGTAGGGGAGCCCAAGCGGGGATTTTTGCAGTTACTCGAGCGCGTCAGATTATCATATGGTGAGAAACCTGGTACCCTGCAGTTGTACCTCTACCATATATTGGCTCTTAACACAGGGGAGTTCGTTAAGGGGGGCCCGAAAAAAAAAATCTATCCTTAAAAAAACTCGAAATTGTCAGATTAAGATAAGGTAAGTTAAGTACATGCAAAAGAGTGTATATTTCAAAAATCTGACGATTTGAGCCAGACGTAAGGAAATGGGTGAGTCCCAAAGTTTCACAAGAAAAAAGCGAATATTTCGCGAAATGAATGACAGATCGAAAAACTAAAAAATACTTACTCAATATTTTTTAAAAATCTATCCAAAGATACCAAACACGACTTACAAGGGAGGGGGGTGGGGGGTAAATGTATTATTTTAAATACAACTCCCGCGATATTTCGCGAAATGAACATCAGATCGAAAAACTGTAAAATACACTTATTCAATATTTTTAAAAAATCTATCTAATGGCACCAAACATGACCTCCCACGGAGGTGGGGAGGGGGGTTACTTTAAAATCTTAAATAGAAGCCCCCATTTTTTATTGCAGATTTGGATTCCTTATGTAAAAATAAGTAACTTTTATTAGAAACATTTTTTCGAATTATGGATAGATGGCGTTATAATCGGAAAAAACGATTGTTGGAAATGGAAAATTAAATTAAAAAATGGCAAGCGCCCGCTAAAATGGAAAACTTTACTTAACTTTTTTTGGTTTTAAGACCTACTCTTCACAACCCAATAGGTCCCCATAACGCTCGAGTGACTGCACATTTAGCATACTTTGCTCCCCTACCATTAATAGTTATTTATGATATAAGTGTTAAAAATACAATTGCAGAATTCGCTTCGCTCATTCTGCAAACCTTCACATGCGTGCCTTAAAAATGTAGTTTTAACACGTATATCACATAATATTTTTTCTACAAACGTCTTATATATCAACAATTATAATTTATTCATTCTCAATTACAGGATTACCTACAAAAACTTTTACTTGAACTTGACTGACATTCCATTTTTATATTTTTCTTGACATTACATCAAAACTGCCTATACTGTCAATACGTAAATCATAACAACTATAGAATAACATCTACTTTTATTGTTGTATATTCTAACAAAGTTTAATAGTTTTCTTTTCTAGAAACGTGTTAAAAATGCAATAATACAGTTTAAATTAAATTTTAAAAAACCTTCTAAAAAACCTTTTTCATATTGCGCAAGTTGTACTGTTAATATTAATGTTGAATATAAATAAAATATAAAAAATATTTTGACGTTTGTTTTCAAAATTTGACATTTCAATTTTAACTGCAGTGCCTTAAAATTTTTAAAGCAAAGAAGTAACATTTTTAACGCTCCTATGGAGTGCTAAAAGTTGCATTTTTAACACTTTTGTAGAAAAAATATATTTAGGGGCTTTTTAGGAGCTGTACCTCAGAACGTTTTCGGATTTTTACAAAATCATCATCAGTATTGAGAACAGGTTAATTGAAGTCAAAGAAATACCAGGATGAGAACCCTTTAGATATTATACCAGGGTGAGAACTCTTTAGATGGTATATAATTATATTATAATTGCATATTTGTTTAAAATTGGATTTGGATAGTATTTATAAAGAATTATGCTCTTCGGCAAAGTATGACTTTTCCCATCACGTGGGTTGCAAAACGAGTTGATGTGTCTCTGGGTACATGACGACAGTTATAACTAGAGTTGCCATCTAACTGCCGTCATGTAGAAACACATCAACTTGCTTTGCAACCCACGTGATGCGAAAAGTCATACTTTGCTGAAGAGTGTAATCCTTTATAAATACTATCCAACCTATGGAATTTCAAGCAAATATGCGATTATAATATAATTATACACCATTTAAAGGGTTAACACTCTGGTATTTCTTTGGTGGCTCAGCTTGTAATTAACCTGTTCTCAACACTGATGATGATTTTGTAAAAAATCGAAAACGTTTTGTCATGTATCCCTTAAAGGGATTTTACTAAATATTTTTTATACCTTTTACAAAGAATTTTTCATTAAAAATTTTTGTGATTGATGATATACAGACAGCTTGCCAGCTACAGGAAAAATTCTTTCTTTTCCTTGTGGATTTTGAAGAAAAAATAGTCATAACAGACAAAGAGATGAAACAAGCAATAAATTCCATGTAAAACAATAAAGCTGGAGGACCAGGAGAAGTTGTGGTGGAGAAAAAGCAATAAATGGAGAGGACACTCCTAAACAATGGCAGGAAGCCTACACAACATCGATATATAAAAAAAGAGATAGACAAGAATTGGAAAAATGCCGGGAATAAGCGTCATTGCTACAATCGGAAGACTGTAAGGCAGGATCCTCAGGAACAAAATAGAAGAGCATAGAAGGTAAAATCGGCGGTAAAAAAAGAGCAAGCAGGATTCACACAAGGAAATCATGTCTAGATCATATCTATACAATACAACAGACAACAGAGAAGAAAAGAGCTAAGAATAGAGATATACACATGGCGTTTGTAGACCTTAGGAAGGCATACTAGTCCGTGCCAAGGAAAGAACTATACAAAGCAAAGACAAAAATAGGGATACCAGCTAACCGAACACAAGCAATCAAGAACACATACAGGGGAAATGAAGTATATATAAAATCGGAAACAAGATAGTTACATACTTCAAAACAGCAAAAGGACTAGTACAGAGGTGCCCAACGTTACTAACTCATTGTCACACGACCAGGTGGTGATGGCTCAAGATGAGGAGGATATCAGCTACATGGTACGAAAACAGAAATACAGAAAGGTGGGCCTGGAAATAAATATGAAGAAAACGGAATACTTAGCAATATCGGAAGAAGACGCCAAAAATTTGGAAATTGAAGCAACACCTAGAAATAAAAGGAAAGAAGAATTGTAAATATTTGGGTTTAATAATGTCGAAACTACACAAGAAGAGATAAAAAATTGGGACAAACATATTGGGACAAAAAAATTGGAAAAGATAAAGATTGGGACAAACAAGATCTTGCTTAAGACGACTCCATATGCAATCTGGAATAAAATTATCAAAGAAAAAACAAAAAAAATTATATACCAAACAATAATAATATACCAAAAGTATCACGACATGACATATGCAGTAGAGATTTGGAACATAAACAAAAAAATCAAAGGAGCCCATTCTGGCAACCGAAATGGAATACTGTAGAAGATGCTGTGGTCTGACCAGAAGAGACAGAATGAGGGAATAAGGATAATAATGAAAATGACTAAAATGGTATGCAGTGGCGTAACAAAATCCGTCGGCCCCCCTCAGAATTGGAAATGGGGCCCCTTTAAAAAATTACTAAATGCGACATGTGTAAAAACTTATGTGTAAAGACTTATATGTGATATAGCCCAGTAAATGAACGCGAAATACGGCGATACCGCGTAATTTTCAGTATCACCACCGAAGTGGTTAAGTCAATACTTTTCGAGTTATTTACGAGTTCAACAAAAAAATCACGTTTTAAGGCGGTTTTTCGCAAATAACTCAAAAGGTAAGTATTTGATCGAAAAAAATATTCTTAGCAAAAATATACCTTATAAAAAATGAAAGTCTAGTGACCTACTAAAAGCAAAGTTGTAGCTCTTGAAAAATTGTTATTATTCGTCAAATTCCAAATCGAATATATTAACATGAAAAAATCAAAAAATGAAGCACTTCGAAGGATACTTATTGAAAACCTTTTTAAAATGTATTGTAAAGTTGAAAAAAAGCTTTATTTTTATCTTCTATAAAAATTTCTAATTAAGCGAATTACGCTCAAAATACAGTTAAGGTCGAGGGGGGAAAGCATGAACTTTTTTATGATACATGCAAAGCTTAGACTACCTCACACTTTACCTCGTTCAACACAACCTTTACTACCGTTCAACACAAAGCTAAAAACATTGGAACTGCAAATATTTAAATTTATATTTTTTAAACGTTGTGTTCCAGAGAAAGGGCATGGTCCCCTCTCCGAATCCGCCCTTTTTAATACTTTTTAAGTTATTTTTAAAAAAGAACATTTTTCCAAAATAAAAAATCTTTTTTTACTATAAAACCAAATTTTTTCAAAAAGAAGAACTTCGATCAGATCGTACTTACAGATCATATAGGGGAAGCTTTTCAGGTTTTTTTTTTTAGCAAAAAAAGGGGCCAACTTTATGTTAACGTAACTCGGTTAGTTTTGATGCTAGAAACTTGCTATAAACGCTATAAAAAATAAAGCTTTTTTTTTAAACATTAAAAAAAGCTTTAATGAGTTTTCCCCGAAAAGTACTTCATTTTTTGGTTATTTCAGGTTGAAATATTCGATTTGGAATTGTACGAATTTTTGGATGAAGAACAATTTTTCATGAGCTACAACTTTGCTTTTACTGTGTCGATAGACTTCATGAATACACCATTTTTTTGTTTTTTTATAAGCTACATTTTTGCTAGAAATATTTTTTCGATAATGTTTCGATAATATTATTTAATTCGATAAAATACTTATTTTTTGAGATATTTGCTATAAACCGCAACATTTTCACTTGCAATTAACTTACGAAAAGTGTTGACTTACATAAAGAAATTCTATAGAACAAAAGTTGCTTATAATTAGTCAATTTATTCATTTCCGGACTTATTTTAAAGGTATGTTTTTCACCCCCGAGAAGGAGTGACTTTTACCCCCCCCCCTCCTGTAAAAGCAACCAAACGGCACAAATCCAATTTTAAAGGGTAGGATAAGTAGAACCTACATCTAAATTGTCAAGCAAATACGTCGTGACGCTGATAATTACACTCCAAAACGATCAATTACTATTAGTGTATTCATGCACTGTTTATGACAACTTACATTTTTCGTCTGTATTGGTATACAAAATAATAGAACGAAAATTAATAAACGATTACATTAAGTATTGCATAGTATTATTCTATAAAATGCACAACTTTCTTCGTGCACTACTATCGCGAATATATCGATACATTTTTGGCAAAGTACGGTAAGTGACATTTTTGAAAATCATGTTTTTCCATTAAACTAACGCTATTATTGTTCAGAAGGCACTGCCAAAGTGTAGTAAGCCTATACTTATTGGCTTATTATATTATGTTTAAAGTAATTCTAGGCTTACTACACTTTGGCAGTACCTTCTAAACAAGTTTAGACCAACCTGTTAGTTATCCAACTATTGGACATTTAGTTATTAGACCAACAACAAAAATGTATCGATATCTACAATTTTATTAATACATATCTATCTGATGGGCACCTTCATTTTCAATACCGCATTGCTTAAAAAACGTTGCGTATGTATGCGTAAAATAATATAACAATAACACACTTTTACATAAATATTAGATGACAAGATGGGGCCCCTCACATATTGTCCCCCCCCCCGCAAGCTTCATGCTGCGGGGGCCTCTGTTACGCCCCTGATGGTAGGCCACGTACATAGAGCACAAAATACATAGATAAACAAGGTTGTAGAATGGAGTCCAAGAGGAACAAGAAGTGGAGGACGAGGAGATCATGGAAAAATGAATTCGACGAAATCATATCAAAGAAAGGATTGGAAGACGGAGACTGGGAAGATCGTAAGGGAAACGGCACTAGCTGTAAACAACTCTTTATATACATACGATAATCATCTCGGAAAAAATAATCTGTTTTTGTTAAATACTAAAATATTTACTCACATAACAAATAAATATTTATTACAATCGATAAAACTACATACATTGATATTATATAAATGCATAATAGCTTATTTGTTTAGAAGATAGATAGATATACATACACTTTTAGCCCCACCTTAACGTTTGCGGCAAGACAAATTATTGCAAATTATTACCACGACGATTTATGAAGTGCTGGTAATTTGATCTTTGTTTATTGGCTTTTTGATTACGCAAATTCTAAGTAAATAGATCTTTGAATAATGCGATAGGTTCGAGAGGTTCCCACCTGTTGGTTGGTTGGAGGACGAGCGTGCACCACAAATCATAGTGCAATTGTGGGTTGCGTGATGGTGTGAACGGGTTCCATCAGAACCTGAATGAGGAAGAAGGCGCAGATTGATGATCTAGTAATTGTAAAGATTAAAAGAAGAACAGGAGGGCAAGAAAGACGTTAGAAACTGATATATCAACGTGTAGCGAGCACTGATTAATGATCTAGTAACCATAAAAATAAAAATAAAAATAAAAATAAAGAAAAAAGAGAAGGGTTTGAAGAATAGCTGTTATATTACAGATATAAAAATAAACTTCTTTAAATAAGCATAATGAATAAATAAAAGCTTGAACTAGATCTACAGGGTAAAAAGCGTAGATTGGACAATTTGAAAAAGGTGACCGAAATGAATTGACACTTAGAAACCAGGGGAGAAATTTGGAAAATATCTCTTACAGGTACAGGATATTTAGATTTTTTAACAAATTTTTGGTACCACAATTGAAATTTTTTACCCTGGTAATAAGGATTTAGATGAAATGGATCGGAATGTTTGATTCCAGCAAAATATACTACGCTGCATTTTGTCGTGCAGCGATAGTTTACCTGAACGAAGTCTTCCATAAAATGATCAAAATTGTAAATTGGCAAGGTGAAGCCAGCCATTGAATGACCACCTCAATCTTCCGATTTAACATCATTTAGTTATTATCTATCTTGCAAAGCTGTATAAAGAGTTGAAAAAACCCGAGTGGGTGGAAAGGTTATACAACATTGCTAAAGCAAGAGACAAGTCATCAAAGGACTTGATTCACTTGCGACAATTTAAGAGCGCGGATGAAAGAGTGTTAAGGTCCGATATTGAAATAAAGAGAAGATGGTAGAAAATTGCTAAATGAAGAACACCAAAGGAGAGACAAAAGAATTGCTAATTGGTTGATTAGAATATGCAATTAGTAAAATATCGTCTGAGTTGAATCAAAACGATTATTGGCCTTTGTTGATGATCTAGCAGTCGTTCATTCTACAAGAAATGTGAGAGAGGTATTTTCATAACTGGAAGAGGAAGCAAGTAGTCTGGGTCTTCGAATAAAAGAAAAGAAAACAAAATACATGTTTGTAGTTTGTATCAGGAAAAACCAGGAAAAATCCTCGTGATATTATCCCGAGGTTATACTCTTCTTTTTTCCTGGTCTTTCTCGTGATTTACTATGGAATCTCTAACACGAGAATTTTACTGTCACCGTTGCATGTGGTTGTCTTTTTAAAGACAGATCACATGCTATGATTTTTTTGTGACGGATATTTTTGAGTTGGGGTTGATTACATGTAATCGAATGAACTAACTTTCAGTAAAGTCGTCCCAGGAACGCCACTCATAAATATTGGCAATATAATTTTAAAGTCTTTTACTTTAAAATGTATAACATATGTCTGAATTACCGATATAAATGAGTCAGATTAAATTAAATTATTATAGAAGAATTTTTTTACCAAGCAACAAAAACACCTTTAAGTTATTAATGTT
Organism: Diabrotica virgifera virgifera; assembly: GCF_917563875.1. Taxonomy (NCBI): domain Eukaryota; kingdom Metazoa; phylum Arthropoda; class Insecta; order Coleoptera; family Chrysomelidae; genus Diabrotica; species Diabrotica virgifera. The sequence continues at coordinate 283,177,854 of NC_065443.1, read as the reverse complement.
TTGTATTGTGATAACTTCAAATAAATTTAATTTTAAGCTTAAATTGTAACTTATTCCCACCTAAAATATTAAATTATATAAAAAGTAAAAGTAGGCCATTAAGATATTACAACATCACGGATGGTGGCGCAATCATACCCAGGGATTAGGGACCCTCTGAGTTTGATCGGCGCAATCATGCCCTCAGCTTAACGTACCTCAGGTAATATCGGCGCAATCGTCCCCTGCCCAAATGATCATTCAAGGGAAGATTGAAGGAAAACGGGGTACCGGTAGGCGCCAGATTTCATGGATTAAAAATATCAGAGACTGGACCGGCCTTGATTCAACATCTTTGTTTAGAGCCGCATTGGATAGAGACAGATTTGCTAGTGTAGTCGCTAACGTCTACTAAAGGAGAGAGCACCACAAGAAGAAGAACCCAACATTTGTCTCATGATACATTCCATAGCTGTATTGTTGAAAACTGTTGCTATTTAAATTAATACTAAATATTTGATATTTCCTTGTTTGCTGGTAAGCACGCACACCACTGGTATATGACAGACCCATTAGGAATCGTTTGATATATATTCAGTTATTAACTTATTAAATTATAAGCCCATAACGGCTTCGTGCTTTAACCAACTCTCTTACCAGTTTTTCGTCTAGGCAAAACAAGCCAGATTGAATCAACTTCCTTATAACCAATAAGAAGACCTAAAAATTTAGCATGTATTAATAATTTATGGATATTATTTTAATATGCCTATTAGATAATACCGCTGCTTTCTATTACTCTTGTAGTTATTGGCTATCGCATGAGAATCAATTATTTTTCTTCTTTTCGTTTTAATTGCAACGGATGTATAGAAGTTATATGTTTGATATCATATAAAATACAATTAATAGTTTCAACCTGTATATATACAACAAATAGGGTAGTCTGGACAGTGAGAGACGGTTCCCCAATAGGAAGACGATCAGTGGGAAGCCCACGAAAACGATGGAACGACATCTTTCTAGAGGCACATTAAAAAAACAGACAGAGTCATGTCTATACAAAAAGAGGAAGAAGAAGAAGAACTTGTATATATGAAAAGGTCAAACAAAGATGGTATTTCTTTAAAGGAGATTCCCATTACTGATAACGAAAATTAGAAAATCAGTAGATTTATAACAAAATATAGTGATATGTCAACATTGCAAACTTGTTAATGATCCTCTTTTGGGCCATCACTCCTATTGGAGTATTTTGCGCGTCTGCGTTTCTTGGCCCGTCCTGTGACGGCTGGTGCCCAGCTCAGCGCATTTTTTTTGTATTTATTATCTGGTTAATCTACGTACCAGTTCCTTCTATTAATTCTCCTCTGTTTCTTGCTTTATTTTTTACTTCCCCCATCTTCAGCCGATTCTGTTATGATCTCTGGTTATTGTTTTCTTTCAGGTATTATCCGGTCTTCCTCTCTTTTTTTTTTGTCCTTTCAGGTTGATATTCGAGTGCTTGTCTTGAGATGGTTTTAGGATCTTACCTTAACGTATGTCCAATCCATTTCCATTTCTTATTATTGTTATTATACTGGTTTGTTTTGTTTTTTTTTTCATAGACATTCGTTTTTTTATTAGGCCAGTAAATTTTTAGGATCTTTCTTAAGGACCTATTTATAAAAGTATGTATCTCTTTGTTGTGCTTTCGTCGTGCTTCCAAGTTTCTGCAACGTAGAGTAAAATTCTTTTGGCACAGGTATTGAATACATTGATTTCTGCTTCTTCTGATATTTCACTTGTTTGACAAATTTTATTCAACGCATTGAAGGCAAATTATTGTGCCTTCGTTATTCTTACTTGTATTTCGTGCATCCTCCTTTTCTTTCCATGATTAATCCCAAATAAGTAACTTTCTCTTATTCAATATCTTTATCCATGATTAGAATAACTTAATGTTTAATAAATCCCCACATCTTATTCCATTGCCTGTATCTATAGGTTTCATAAGTTGTCCATCTATTCTGACTTCCATTTTATTGTTTTGGTAGATATTGTGAATTGTTTTTATAATATTCAGCGGGATCTCTTTATTACGCTAGAGATGTTTTACATCTTTAAGCCTTATTCTGTCAAATGTCTTCTTTAAGTTAATTAAACATAGGGTTGCGGAATTATTGCAGTCTAATGCTTTCTCTGTAATCTGTTTTATGACGAATATTGCTTATGTACACGATCTTCTCGTACGGAAATCTCATACTGTTTGAAATTAACATCTTCTTCTTCTTCAGGTGCCGTGTCCGTATTCAGACGTTGGCCGTCATCATGTTTAAAGTTCTTGAAACCTCTCTCTATCGGCTGCTGTGCGAAATAATTCTTCTACCGTGGAACCACACCATTGTCTAATATTACGCAACCAAGACAGTTTCTTTCGACCAATCCATCTCTTTCCGTCCACTTGTCCTTGTATTATAAGGCGAAGTAGATGGTATTTAGGTCCTCTAATTATATGGCCGAAGTATTCGGTTTTTCTCCTCTGTGAGAGCAGAGCCTCTTTATGAGCAGACGTTCTGAGTTCATCATTTGGAGAACATATTCGTTGGAAGTGTGCGAAACCCATGATATCTTTAGAATTCGTCGACAGCACCACAATTCGAATGCTTCTAATTTATTTAGAATTGTGGTTTTTAACGTGCATGTCTCACAACCATACAATAGTATAGACCACACGTAACATTTTAGGACCTTCTTGCGAATGTTCATCGACAGGCTTCGGTTACATAACACTGGTTTCCAGGTCATAAAAGCCGTACTTGATATTGCAATCCTGGTTATTATCTCTTTGAAAGTAACAAAGAAGAATTAAAAGTTAAGAGAAACAAATTGGCAGAAAAATGGAAATCTTATGTTTAAAAATAAATAACCAAATATTAGAAATATTGACCACTACAAACGAAAAAGACACAGAAGAGGGACAAAAATTTCAAGGTGTTGAAATTAAAAAAGTATGTACTCTCTCTCCTCAATCCTGACCCCCGGAGGAAGTGTAGTGGTCGACGTGATGTCGTGTATTGTCCGTCTCCAAAGATCTCTGTCTCTGGTCATTTCTTTTAACTCATGCATATTCCTTCTTTTGCATATTCCCGTAATTTGAACGATCCATCTTGTTGGGGATCTTCCTCGTGATCTTCGGCCTTCCACCTTTACTTGTATAATGAGTCTTTCCACGTTTTCTGTGTTGGCTCTCATGACATGTCCAAAGTATTTTAATTGTTGGAGATGTACTTTACTGGAGAAAAAAGTAGGTACTAAGACTGATATATCTAGGGACAATAATGGAAACAAGGTAAACTGAAGGAAGCAATATTAAGCCGAATGAACAAAGTAAATATAGTAATATAGTATACCAAAACATAATATAATATATACCCTAAAAAAAGAGAATTTTCAAAGAAAACCAAAATAAGTGTACCTACGAGTCATGGTGCTAATATTAATATATGAAAGCGGACCAAAGGTTATAAAAAATTATCTAAAATAAAAAGATATGAAAAAATATTTTTAAGAAACGCTTTTCTTTACTTACGAGTGACTAAAATTAAACATATTATAAAAAAATTTACTAAAAAGCAAAAAATAAAAGAAAAATTTAAAAACTTTAACACATTCGTCAAAGAAAAGCGTGGCGCGTCTTCATCGACTAAACGGTTTTCGCACCACGCTTTTCTTTAACGGATATGTTAGATTTTTTAAATGTTTTTTATTTTTTGCTTTTTAGTAAATTTTTTTATATGTTTAATTTTAGTCACTCGTAACTAAAGAAAAGCGTTTCTTAAAAATATTTTTTCATATTTTTTTATTTTTTACTTTTTAGTCTTACACTTTTCAAACATTAAAATACATCGTCATGTTTATTAAAATATATATATAAAACATATGATGTACAAACATGAAAAGTAGTCGGAATCGGCAAAACATTTGAAACTTTATTGTTTATTTATGAAGCATAACGTAAACAATTCACGTAAAAAGTGAAATTATGTATAGTTCATATAATTAGCTACAATCTGTAAAAGTTTCAAGTTTCTTCATTGTAAAAAACAATACAATTTAAGCATTTTCCGCTAAAATCGTTTTTTTTTATTTAAACAATTAATAAACAAAAAATTTTTTTATTGACTATTCGTGTATTGTTCTCGCGAATGAATATGTCTGCAAATTTTTAGTCATTTGCATTGATGAAAAGGCAGTCAAATTAACGTCCAAATATTTGACCCAAACGATTGAATTAAAGAAAAGCGTGTATTTAATTAATACGACAAAACGAATTAATACGACAAAACGAATTCTAATGTTAATTGTAGAACAAAACGTCTCTACCGGTGGTTTTTCTAAGACTACGATAAAAACACGAATTTTTTGAATTTGAATTTTGGTTGAAGTTTTGTTTCGTATCATATTGAAATTTGACACGAATAAACGCCGATTTATACATATATAAACAAATATATGAGCGTTCAAAATTTGAAACTTTAGTGTTTGTTTATGAAGCATAACGTAAACAATTAACGCAAAAAGCGAAATTATGTGTAGTTCATATCATTAGCTACAATCCGTAAAAGTTTCAAGTTTTTACATTGTAAAAACAAGAGAATTTAGGCATTTTCCATTAAAATCGTTTTTTTTTTATTTAAACAATTAATAAACATAATTTTTTTTTAATGACTATTCGTGTATTGTTCCCGCGAATGCATATGTCTGCAAATTTTCATTCATTGGCATTGAAGAAAAGTCAGTCAAATTCACGTCTAAAGATTTGATGCAAACTATTGAAGTAAAGAAAAGCGTTTAAAAAAAAAGAATAACGGCTTGCGAGATGAAAATATTACAGAAAGTTTAAGGAGTGACGAAAATGGACAAAATCAGAAACGAAATGATAAGAAACAACCTAGGAGTCAACAGGATTTCAGAAAAACATAGAAACACAACAATTGGGCTGATTCGGGCATCTAATGCATATGGACAATGAAAAAAAAACGGTAAAAGTGATACGGGAAACTGAAAACTGCGAAACTGGAATCAAATGAAGAAGAGGACGGACCCAGGAGGAAGGTGTAAGAAACATGGATAGTAATCCTTCCACATCCCAAGAAATATTATAGCTCTGACGGAAAGATCTCAAAGAAGAAGCAGACATACATTCTTCTTGCTCACATTGCAAATTAAGAAAATCAATATATCTGCGACAAAACTGATTGATGTGACAGCAGCGCAAATTCAATAACGGCCAAACGAAGCGTTGTAAATTAGCATGACATGACTTTTACGGTCTCTACATGAGTGAAGTAGCTGTGGTGCAAAAATATTGTTTCTTTTTGGTTGGTTTATATCTATTACATACGTGTGAGGCGTATAGTGTTATATGCATCATTAAATGCAGTAATGGTCGATAACTTAAAGGGTACGTACGCTCCACACGACCTGGAGAATAGTTTTGCAAACGACGGTTTTTATACAGGGTGTGTAAAAAGGTTGGTTTTGATGGTTGTAGTAGAAGTTATTAACAAAAGAGGAGTATAGTGAGTGGAAAATGTGTGGTGTACATAAAAGGTACTGTTTTTTATACATCATTAGTTTCTACACAGTTTCTATATTAAACACGTTAACAGACTTACTTTTTGCTATCTTGCTAACAATAATGATCTATACTTTTTAATTTTGACGCTGTTCGTTCTTTTTTACTGCCCGAGATTTAGTGCTGTACATGTACCTAATCGCTGGTCTTACTTCTACTTAGAAGTTACCTTTCAGTTTCACCGAGCTTTTCCTGTCATACCTTTCTTTCCTTATAATATCCTTATTATATTTTGTCCATCAGTTTTTAAAAATTTAATCTTTATGTAATACCTAGACTTTTTAAAATTACTTCACCCTCCAAAGTTACCTACTCTCTTATTTGTAGCATTTTCCGCCTTCAAATTGCTATATACATATATTATGTGCATATGCACATAATGTACATATACTGGTACCTGTTTACAAAAACAAGGGAGATATACAACAATGTACAAACTACAGGGCTATAAAACTGCTTAGCCACACCATGAAAATATGGGAAAGAGTAATTGATAGACGGATACGTGAAGAAACCGAAATATCCGAGAATCAATTTGGTTTTATGCAGGGTAGATCAACAACAGATGCAATTTTCATTATAAGGCAGTTGATGGAAAAATACAGGAGTAAAGAAACAAACGCTCATATGGTATTCATTGATCTTGAGAAAGCATATGATAGAGTTCCTCGAGAGATTCTGTGGTGGGCACTCAATAAGAAAGGAGTCCCTGGTGAATATGTAAAGATTGTGAGGGATATGTATGAGGGAGTAACGACTAGTGTTAGGACAGGTGTGGGAGAGACTGATAAATTTCATGTGAAAGTAGGATTGCATCAAGGTTCTGTGCTTAGTCCGTATTTATTCTCATTAGTTTTGGACCAGATAACAGCGAAAATACAGGGTAACATTCCATGGTGCTTAATGTATGCTGATGATGTCGTGTTAGTAGGAAATAGTGAAAGAGACTTAGAACAAAAACTGGAACAGTGGAGACAAGCTCTGGAGGAAAAAGGTTTAAAACTTAGTAGGACAAAAACAGAGTATTTGGAATGTTCATTTAAAGATGGAGCTACTACAAATAAAATGGTATCTTTGGATGGTGAAATGATTGTAAAAAGCAATAGTTTTAAGTACCTAGGATCGGTATTACAGAGTAATGGAGAAATAGATGGAGATGCATGCAGTAGAATTAGGGCTGGATGGATGAAGTGGAAAGAAGCGAGTGGTGTGTTGTGTGACAGAAAAATTCCAATGAAGCTGAAGGGAAAATTCTATAAAACAGCCATAAGACCAGCTATGATGTACGGAACTGAATGTTGGGCAGTGAAAAAGAAAGAGGAACAGCGAATGCATGTGGCGGAAATGAGAATGCTTAGATGGATGAGTGGAGTGACAAAGAAGGATAAAATTAGAAATGAGTATATTAGGGGAAGTCTAGGTGTGGCACCAATTGATGCCAAAATGAGAGAGCATAGGTTAAGATGGTTTGGTCATGTTCAACGTCGAGACGTTAACCACCCAATACGAAGAATAGCTGAAGTGCAGATTCCTGGAAGGAGTAGGAGAGGAAGACCAAAGAAGAGCTGGGGGGAGACGATAAGGCAGGACATGTTGGTAAAGGGGATTAACATTGATATGGCCCAAGATAGAATTGTGTGGAGAAATGCAATTAGGGAAGCCGACCCCGCATAGGGATAAGGCAAAGAGAATGATGATATATTATGTGCATCACTAATCACTATTCCAGTTTTAGATCTAATTTATAATCAAATATTTGGAGCCACTTCGATGTCTCCGAAAAGTGTTTGCCGCCTCCGATCAAATGTCTCACAGTCATGCAAAATATGGCTGACTGTTTCAGGTTCTCTGTTACAGAGTCTGCAGCTCAAGTCTCCATGAAATAGCCCCATTGTATGCAGGTGACCCTTAACTGGCGCATGTCCAGTGAGAAAACCTGTTATGACTCTGAGCTGATTCCTGCTTGTTTTCAGCAGTAACTCAGCCCTACTAGCACATGTCCGTCCGATATACATCTTGCCATGTGTTTAACCGGGTACACTCTCCCAGTGTGAGTTGTGTTGGCTTCCACCAGCTTCCACAAATATATATGGCACCCAACCACTGGGCCTGTACAAGCTGGTACAGGATTCCAGAATTCTGGAATGGGTTTCATAAACGAATGGAAGATATACAATAAGCCAAGTGGCTGCAGTACAACCGGTACACAACAGACGACTTCCAGGAAAAAAAATAATCAAATATTACGGTTGCATCTGTAAAGAAAGTCAGCACATATTTTTAAATTTTATCATCCACAAACAAACGCAAAAATACTAAAAAGCTATTCTTTTCCTTCGGGATCAACATAAAAATCTTGGCATTATTTCCAGGTACTCTAAATAGTTGGTTTGTTGTAAGACTCAGCCAATCTCTTTAATGTTCCATCTCTGAAATGTTTCTTCTTCCTTGGCTCATACTTTTTATTTTAGCTCTCATTATGCTTTATAGCTCCCTTGTAGTAGTTCTTCGCATAATATGTCCAAGATATTAAGTTTTTTCGTAAGGATTTTGATGGCACACCAACAACAGCCATGAAGACTTTGCTGGCCCTCCCTTCCCTGCATAACGTTAGAAAAGAGAGGTTGGGAATGGGCTATTATAGAGAGCGAGAAAACCTGAGCCACATAATGTTTAGATAAATTAATCAGAAAGAAATTAGGGATATAATATTTTTTATGAATGATCCTCACCATATAGTACCAAATTTAGGTTTAAAGTACCTTTTTAAGTGTGCATATGCCCATGAGAGAAATGGCGCAGAAATAACACATAACCCAGGTAGACTTGTACCTGGTATACAGACGGGTCTAAAACTGCAGAAGGATCAATGTATGAGTATGAACTGAAACGGACCAATGTATATCCAGATAGTCAAGTGGCTATGGGGGCTCGTAGAAGCCCCAAGGTGGACTCTAGGCTACTGTGTGAAGGCCAAGAAAAATTCTCTGGGAATAAACAAACCAGAAGAGGATCGGCTAGAAAATACTTTTGACCAGATCTGGCAGCAGAAGTGTTAAAAACGCCTTCCGCAACCAAAAAAAAGCCTAGATCCGAACACAACATAATTATCACTGGGAAAGTATACGCTGACAAAAACATGGTAAAATATATATTGACCGAACGTGCAATAACAGAACTGAAGTACTGCGGAAAACAAGAAAGAATCAGCTCAGAGTCATAACAAGCTTCCTTACTGCATACCATGCAACATCTGCATACCATGAGCTTTTTTTTTGGAAAATTAAGGTTTGATTATTTCTTCATTTATCTCAATTATTCGATGCAATTCTAAGCTCGTAACTATGTGAATGATTTATTTTCCTATCCTGAAAATTATTTTTGGATATTTTTTTTCAAATGCCTGTAGTCTATCAACTTCTTTTTTTTCTGTTTTCTTCATTCCCTTCAAATATTATTCTGAGCCTTGGATTGATATTAGCCACAACGAATAGCCACTAATCTGGCTATCTACGTTGGTATTTAATCAACCAAAAACATGTATCAATCTTCATACTAGCTTCCTCCTCTCATCTTTCATCTATCCTGCTAACACTGTGCTATTTTCATTCATCCCAGTTTAGCGTGTTGTTTTATATCATCTGACCATCTAAGTCCTCTTACTTGTTTATCTACAGTCGTTTCTACAGTGTAATATATTTTTCCACCCACCTCTACCGAAAGTATACTAATTGATTGTAGGGAGCAAAGTTGTACTTTTCCTCCCTAGGGAGGAAAATATTTTTCCTCCCTAGGGAGGAAAAGTAAAAGTGACGTCATGGTATTTTATTCATAAAATATAACTTATTTGACGCCCTGTACACTATCTATTTTCTATTACGTAAGTATCTATATATTTTAACGTTTATTCATAAAACACCCGGTATTTTGCAGAATGGTAAAAAACAGTAAATTGTTATTTTGATTTAACAATGTTTACATTAATAATTTGACTTATATTTGACAGTTGACAGTTAGATTGTACCTACTTGTTAGTATTAGTTTTAATAAATTTTGTTGGTTAGTTACATAAATAAATTAAGTAAAAATGTAAAAATGACTTGTTATTTGAGGAAGGTGGAAAAACCATATGTATAACATAGGAGTAAAATGCCTTTTCCTCCCTTGAATGATTACTGCCCTCCGCTACGCGTCGGGCAGTAAACTTCATTCTCGGGAGGAAAAGTAGCACTTTCCTCCCTTGTTATACAAATAGCTATTGTTACATAAGTGTCATCCTTCTCGCTCGGGGCATGCCTAGATTTTCATTGAGTTTTAACACTTGCGTGAAAATAACTTATACATATTTTGGTTTTAGTGCGAATCCAGCTATTTCTTTTTCTATCTGAGAGTTTCATGTTTAGCATTTTTCTTTCTATAGATTGATGATTTTCTTCATCTTTTCTATATTAGTACGTTCTTTAACGGTAAAATATTGCAAAACCTCTAGATTTTAAAGAACCGCTTGTATTGACATGAAATTTGGCATACAAATAGCTAACAAGTCAGAGAAAAAAAGTGATATTGTGCCGATGTGTACTTTTTCCCTGGAGGTGGTTTTCACCCCCGGTTGGGTGTGAGGAAATATACGACCAAAGTAAGTCCGGAAATAGATAAACTGGCTAATTGTAAGTAACTTTTGTTCTATAGAGTTTTTTCATTAAGTCAATATTTTTAGAGTTATTTGCCAGTGAATATGTTCATTTTTTCAACAAAATAACCACGCTTTTAGACAGTTTTCGCAAATATCTCAAAAAGTAAGTATTTTGTCGAAAAAAACATTCTTAGCAACAATATAGCTTGTAAAAATTAAAAAAAAATGGTGTATATATTACGTCTCTATACCTAGTAGAAGCAGAGTTATAACTAATGAAAAATAGGTTCATATTCGTCAAATTCCAAATGAAATACTTTAACGTCAAATAACCAAAAATGAAGCACATTTCGGGGACAACTCATTACAACTTATTTAAAGTGTTTAAAAAAAGCTTCATTTTTGTTTTATAAAAAAAAATTTTGGCATCAAAAGTAAACAAGTTACGCTCAAAATAAAGTTAGTCCTTTTTTTTGGTAAAAAAATCGGGAAAATCACCTCCTAATTAGTATATCAAATGAAGTTAATTGTTACGACTTCACAAGTTTCTTGACTCGTGCATGTATTGTTTATATGATCTGTAAGTTTCATCGGTTCAAAGTCCTTATTTTTGAAAGGGCTGTAGTTAAAAGGTGTTGAACGAGTCACTGATCACAAATGTATACAAATTTAGAAACACCAAATCTTAATCAATTTTTGTCGTACAGAAAAACAAAAGAGTACGAGTACAGTATATTCAGAAAAGCAATGCTGACTTTTTTTGTTTTTTGAAATTTTTGGTATCTCTAACATTTTTTAAGTTATTTTGAAAAAAAGCATATTTTTCAAAATTAAAATTTTTGAATATTTTACTTTGAAATTAAATTTTTTCAAAAATAAGCACTTTGAATCGATGAAACTTACAGATCATATAAACACAATATAAGTCAAATAATTTGTGGAGCGGTAACGACTAATTTCATTTAAGTTGCTAATTAGGGGGTGGTCTTCCCGATTATTTTCGCCAAAAAAAGGGACCAATTTTATTTTGAGCGTAACTTGCTTAAATTTGATGCTAGAAACTTTTTATAAAAACAGAAATAAAGCTTTTTTTAAACTTTAAAAAACTTATAATAGAATTTCCCCAAAAAGTGCTTAATTTTTTGGATATTTCACGTCGAAATATTCTATTTGAAATTTGGCGAATATGAACCTATTTTTCATTGGCTATAACTTTGGTTCTACGAGGTCCAGAGACCTCACGGGATCACCATTTTTTTTACTTTCTTACAGGCTATATTTTTGCTAAGAACGTTTTTTTCGGCAAAATACTTACTTTTTGAGTTATTTGCGAAAAACCGTCTAAAAATGTGGTTATTTTGTAGAAAAATTAACATATTCACTCGATAATAACTCGAAAATAACTCGAAAAGTGTTGACTTGACGAAAAAGCTCTATAGAACAAAAGTTACTTAAAATTAGTCAGTTTATCCATTTCCGGACTTATTTTGGACATATATTTTTTCACCCCCAAGAGGGGGTGAAAGTCACCCTCAGGGCAAAAGCACACATCGGCACAATATCACTTTTTTTCTTTGACATGTAAGCTATGCGTATGCCAAATTTCATGTCAATTCAAGCGGTTCTTTAAAATTTAGAGCAAAAATCGTGAGAGAATGTACTATCTGTCATTTGTAAAAATCAAAAAAAAATTGTGAGAGTTGTTCATGTTAATATTGTTCATGTTAGAACAGGTAGTAAAAACTGACTCAAGACACATATTTTTAGATACTGGCGATATTTTAATTCTTTGTATTTGGAATATAAGAGGGTTTAACCAATATATCTTCAGTTCTTTCGCTGATTTTTTACTCAGTTTTATAAATATATGTATTCAGTTACCTTTTCTACGTTTGTTTATTCTACCGTCATTTTGAGACCTAATTCCTAATTTGTCTTGCTATCTCTATCCATGCCTTTATTTCTAGTAATTTATCTAACGTTTCAGTGACCCAGCTATATATAAATTTCTGGGCTATACCTACGTAAACTTTTCCTTAACAAAATCTTGCACAGGCATATCCAATACGACGTAGTATAATGGTATCTTAATTGATAGATTATATCTGCGTTTACACTAATGTTATCTGCTTAAACTGTTGTTTATTATCAAAATACGGTGCTTCAAATGATTGTTTAATACTGTAAAAGTACAAATTCCTTTTAGAAAGTATGATGATTGCTTTTAACCAAATACAAGAACAGGTTTAATTATGTACGTAGATAAAATCGGTGGGATTTTACCCAGTTACACTTACAGGTCGGTACTACCAAAGAAAGAATCAAAATAAACTGACTTTAACTTATAGTAAAAGATAGTAAAAGAATACTTAGTAAGTATGAATTACCTTACTTTAGTAAGTATGAATTACTTTACTTTTCCCAGTGTACTTCTAATTACCTCTATGTACCTCTAAGTACATACTTCTAAACACTAAAAACTATAGGAAAAAAATAAAGAAGTAAGAAGAAAAGTGGAAAATGAAAAAAATGAAAGATGGGAAAAAACATGCACGGAGTTAGAACAGCACATAGAAGGAACAAGAAATTCAGAGTCATGGCGTATCTTAAAGTCGCCCCAAAGAAATAAAACAGAGAAAATCAAGATCGGAAGAATCAAAGAAAACGAATGACAAGAATACTATAAAAAATAGCTATCCGAAAGCTATACACATGGTGAAATCGAATTAAGTCTAAAAGTAACCTAAAAAGTAGCCTAAAAAACCTCAAGTAACAAAAAAGCAGAAGGTTCGGCGGAATACCAAATGAATTGATAAAAAACGGTTCGGAGAAACTATTCCGCATGATACACAAAATGTTAAGGCACGTATCCAATATGTTGCCGCTCCGCGCTCCCTACAACTGCTCCAATCGATACCGCATGCGTTCCTGTACATATAAACCGCCACCGATTGGAGCGCAGAGGCGCAGCGAGCACTGACTATTACACAGTACGGGAGCGCCAACGTACCCACTACGTGGGTCAGTTTCAGGAGTGCGGAGCGCCAATATAGTGGATACGTACCTTTAGACAGCACTGAATGGAGAAGACTTATCGGCAGAATGAACTCAAGCATATATGACATCACTATCAAGAAAAAAATGCGAAAACTGTCAAGGAATCAGCATTAGGTATATCGTCTATGAAAAGACCATAAAGGAAAACTTAGAAATATATGTAAAGGAGAAAATCTGATAAGACCAGGCAGGGTTCACAGCGGAAAAGCATATTTAGGTCACATTTACACGGCCGAACAATTAATAGAAAAAAGAATGGCCAAAAATAGATCCATCCATCTAGCTTTTCCAGATCTTAAGAAAGCCTACGACTTGATCTATATAAAGCACTCTACCAGAATAACAAAGTAGGTATCAAAACGGGCAATAGAATATGCAGTCCATTTAAGACAACAAAGCGACTGCTACAGGGCTGCTCAACATCCCATACCCTGTTCAAAATATTCCTGAAAACCCGAAAGGGAAAAAGGACGATGCAATATAACTGAAGGTCGGGACCGCTCAATGGAAATTAAGGCTCGAATCTAGAAAGCAAGATCTCATCATCTGGCCTTCTAGGTCCAAAGTTGAACAAAAGTCTCTGCTACCTCTGCTCAGGTCTCCACACTGAAATTTTTTAGGTCCAACGGCGGTCATTCATTCTGGTTACATGGCCCACCCAGTTCCACATCAGCTGTGCTATGTGATCTCTGCCATCTCTTATGCCTGTCCTTCTTCTTGTTTCCTCGTTTCTAATCTTGTCTCTGAGAATCAGTCCAGGTAGCGACCAGTCCATTTTTCTTTGGGCCACTCCCCAGGCAACCAAGTGATGTCAATAACGTCGAGGAAACGTCAGCTTTTGGTTGACTATATACACTTGTTTGAACATTACGTCGTATAAACGTCTTTTGTAGGTGATTTAACGAGTTAATGCTTATAATGTTATTAATGTTGTATATTTACGTTTGTAAGCTTAAATTGTCATAAGAAATTTTTCATTTATTGTTTACGTGCTTTGTGTGATAATATAAGCCCTTTTATTTATATATTTAGTTGAAGAAACGTGTTAATTAAGAGATTTTTATTCGTTTTTCTCAAGTGAGTTAGTTTAATGCAATAGTTCTTCTTGAAAACGGTTTGAGGTTATGTGTTTTGTTTTGTTTTGTTTTGGTGATTATTTTCTGTTAATGAACTTAATTATGTGTTATCGAGTTTAAATTAATTTGTTAATAAATTATTTATTAGTTTATATGTTGTTTCAGTTTTGATACAGTAAGTATACCTATATAAAAAGTGAAAATTCTATAATGTTGCATTGAGGCTACCTATTGTAATTCTATACATTTTATATTCTCCCATTTGGTTTTACTTTTAGCTTATAAGCTAAATTTAAAACAGTTAAATGAAAAATTGCAATACCAGCAATGCCCATACGAATAATTATTGTGTATTTTTAAAACCATAAAATAAAAAATAATCTAAAAAAACGACATAAAAACTACGTTTTTTATATCACGTATTTAAAACGTGATAAAAATAACGTCAGTTATGGTGGAACATATTCACGTGACTTTCGACGTCGAAAAACGTGACAAACTGACGTGGTTTGGTGATTATTATGACGTCTTTTCAACGTTTTGTAAACGTTATTTGGTTGCCCGGGTCAGAGTTTGGTTGCTGTGGCCTGGGTCAAGGAAAGCGTTTCAGCGCCGTAAAGCATGAAAGCACACATTAGTCGAACGTCTTCTTTTTCAAATAATTTCAGGCTAAAGTGATTCTTCTTTGCAGTTTGGCGGATTGGTTGTCCCTGGCAACCTGGATTTCATAACCTAAGTATTTATGTTTATGCACTAATGCTATTCCGTGACTGACTTTTGGATTTTCGCTTCGTACCAGATTTGTCATGTCTTGCGTCTTCCAAAATTTATGTTCAAATCAACTTCTTACAGGCAGCATCTAACTCAGTATGCATAGTTCTAATTTATCTAAGACCAATGTTCTAAAAAATGTAAAAAAATTTTTGCTATCGTAAGCTAGATATCGATATACTTTTCAAACGAGAGCACTAGGTGACTGAGTCATACGATTTTAAATCGTGAACGATAAAAGAAAAGTAACAAAAGACATTGAAACCATATGAATTGTGTTATACCCTATTCCAGGAACATACACCTGTTTTGGATTACTTCGACAACGAATATTTTACTGTGCAAATAAGAAGAACGAAAGTAAATTGCAAATTAAATTGTTGTTTATTGGAATAATTATTAGCGCCATTTACTTTTGTACTTCTTATGTTGCACAGTAAAATATTCGTTGTCGAAGTAATCCAAAACAGGCGTATGTTCGTGGAATGGCCCATACCAAAGAAAATTCAGAATATCATGGGTCAATCACAACGAAGATTAAAATATACCAAAGATTAGAAAAATGGAAAAAATAATCAACCTAGTTTAGAAAAAGTTGGAGGTAGAAGAGGACTGGGAACAGGACTAAATTCCTGGTTTAGAGATATACGTCAACGTCCTAACAGCTAGGAAATATAAGTAGAGGAAGATAGTCGACGTAGTTAGCTGATCTATAAATAATATACTTCACACGATAAAAGACTTTCCCACTATCGATAAAGCACATCGAAATTATTTGTTTGATTTTTTACCCACGAGACCCAAAAATATTTTGGTTCCTACTTTCTATCCAAAGCAAAATTGCTCATCCTGTATCTTGCTTAAATTCCTTACACCGCGATGTCTGATTCGAATGATAATTTTAACACATATCTCAAGATGCTGATAAAATCTATTTCAAATTTTTGCAAAAATAATTTAAAATCTTGATGTCTTACATCTTCTTTGAAAAACATTTACAACGGATCAGTGTTTGTCCTTCGTTTTCAAAAGACACACTATAAATAGAACTTAGCAATTAAAATGAGTATCGCAAATGGATGTAGGAAATGAATAAATCAACAGTTTGAAAGCTGAGGATAAATTGCCTCAAAAAAATAAAAAATCGGAATGTCAATATGTCCTTGCAAAGGTAGACTGCACAATAATAAACAAATAACTGGAAGAGTGTAAATACTTAGGAAATCAGGTACGTTATTAATAAATAATGGTACACGATAAACCATAATGTATTATGTAAAACCGGCAGGTGCGTTTAATGCAGTGATTTAAACGGATAGAATATTACGTATGTGAAAATAAAAACCAAAATATAAAAAACAACACCACTTTTTAAAAGTAAGAAAAGTCATTTGTTGTCACTGTCACCATTTATCCTTCAGCTGTAAATACGATGGTAAAATCACGTATTAGCCCGATCAAGGAACACACAATTTTACGAAAACCTCCAAAAAAATAAAGGAAGGATGAAAATTTGGGAATAGGTAGTTGAAATTGTCTATTATTGTATAAGAAAAAGTTTACAATTCTATATCCCCTCCATTTTACAAAAATTGGAAAATACGGGGTGAAAAAATTTTCTCAAGGTGAAAAAAAAATACGTTCAAAATAAATCCGGAATTGGATATAATGACTAATTCTAAGCAACTTTTGTTTTATAGAGTTTTTTTACAAAGTCAATACTTTTCGAGTTATTTGCTAGTGAATATGTTCCTTTTTAACAAAAAAAAAAAACATGTTTTGGACGGTTTTTCGAAGATAACTCAAAAAGTAAGTATTTTAGCGAAAAAAAAAATTGTATAAATATATAGTAAAAATGTAGCTTATAAAAAATTGAAAAAAAATGGTGTATGCGTGAGGTCTGCACACAGTAGAAGCAGAGTTGCAGCTAATGAAAGGTAGGTTCTTTTTCGTCAAATTTAAAATCGGATATTTCAATGTGAAATAACCAAAAAACGGAGCACTTTTCTGGGAAAATTCATTACAACTTTTTTAAAGTATTTAAAAAAAGGTTTATTTTTGTTTAAAAAAAATCTAATATTAAAAGTAAGTGAGTTACGCTCAAAATATTGTTAGTCCCTTTTATTTTTTGGTAAAAAAATGGCGAAAATAACCCCCTAATTAGCTTCTCAAAAAAAAAAAAAAATTAATCGTTACCGCTTCACAAGTTACTTTATTTATGTATTATTTATATTATCTATAAGTTTCATTGGTTTAAAGTGCTTTTTTGAAAAAAATGGGGTTTAAAATAAAACATTTTCTTTTACTTTTAAAAAAATCGGAATTGTTTATGGAATTAACTTAAAAATTATTAGTATCTAATACCAAAAGAGTAATAAAATGTACCTTTTGCTTCTCTGAATATTTTTGATTTTTTAATTTCTTGTTAGACAAAAATTGGTTATGCTAGGGCTGTTCCAAATTTGCCTAAACTTGTGATTAGTTACTCGCTCAAGCCATTTTAACTACATCTTTTTCAAACAGAAGCACTTTGAACCGATGAAACTTACAGATCATATAAATAATACATAGACAAAGTAACTTGTGAAGTGGTAATGATAAATTTTATTTGTGATGCTAATTAGGGGGTGATTTTCGTGATTTTTTTACTAAAAAATAAAAGGGACCAACAGTATTTTGAGCCTAACTCACTTACTTTTAATGTTACAAGTTTTTAAAAAAACAAAAATAAACCTTTTTTTAAACACTTTAAAAAAGTTAAAATGAATTTTCCCCGAAAATCGCTTAGTATTTGGGTTATTTCACATTGAAATATTCGATTTGGAATTTGACGAAGAAGAACCTACTTTTCATTATCTGCAACTCTGCTTCTACTGGGTCTACAGAGCTCATGTTTACACCATTTTTTCAATTTTTTATGAGCTATAATTTTGCTTAGAATATTTTTTTCGCTTAAAAGCTTACTTTTTGAGTTATCTCCGAAAAACGGTCCAAAAACATGTTTTATTTTGTTAAACATGAACATATTCACTCGCAAATAACTCGAAAAGTATTGACTTAGTGAAAAGCTCTATAGAACAAAAGTTGTTTAGAATTATCCATTTTATCCAATTCCGGTCTTATTTTGAATGTATTTTTTTTACCTTCAAGAGGGGGACTCCCCTCCATTTTTGTAAAATGGAGGGGATGTAGAATTGTAAACTTTTTCTTATATAATAATAGACAATTTCAACTACCAATTTCCAAATTTTCATCCTTCCTTTTTTTTGGGTGAGATTGTTCTTTGATCGGGCTACATGTATAGGTATCTTCTCGTATATGGTGGTAAAAAATTCAGGATTCTAACTGAAGCAACTCTTTGGACATTTACCTCAATGTTAAAAATCAACAGGATAATTCAGAAATGACGATGTCCATGTTAGAATAAGCATCCCGATAATTATGAAGTACATATATTACGAACAATTAGGCAAGGAAAACCTTAAAAAACGTAGTCATAATAGAAGAATACCTTCAAAATCTAAGACACCATATAAAAAAATCAAGTAAGAATATTTTAAAAAGGATAGGAAAAGCTGCACGGGAAATTGGAAAACATTATAAAGAAGAGATCAGCAAAAAACGATTCCACTTTTTTTAATTAAGCGAGTGGTGCGTCGCAATCTTTCGAAATGATTATTGCTGTAACATGATCTACTTACTTTGTAAGTACCTATATTGTTTTCACTTTCATGCATTCAATATTTAAACAAACTGCATTATCCGTTTAAAGAATTTTCCCTAGTACATACTATCATAAAATGCCGTTACGATTTGCTCATTTTTATATTATCCAATCAAAGCTTTTATCGAAATACCGAAAAATATCCTGTTAAGACCACCAAAAATTCTGTCCGTTGCGACCACACAGAAAACTACAAGTAACGATGCTTTTGTCTAGGTATTTAAAAAAAATTCTATAAAAAGGCATATCTTTTCAATTTTAGTCCATTTTCCGTTATGCAGACGCTATCAACGCACCAAGATGTAAGAGAAGTGTGTTTCAATGCCCCTGTTAAAGGGTAAGATCTTTTTTTGTTTATATTTGTATCTTTTGTTTCTTCGCATACTTGACTTAGTATTTTCTCCATCTAATTAGAGTCTCAGTTTATCCTGCTGTAAGTCCCAGATAGTCCTAGGTTATGCCTTGATTGGGAATCCATTTAAATGTTGTCCCACTGTAACTCCCAGATTCTTTCACTGGAAATCCATTTTTATCCTGAATGTGAGTTCAGTTATAAAGTAAACTGTACAGTAAAGGGACATAACGAATATTATTTGTCAATGCTGTTCAGGCAATGTTGACAATAAGGATTGGGATCAACCCGTTATTTGTGCTTGACATTTTACCCCTACTGGTTTTTCTGGAATATTTACTAAAGTACATTCTACATGTCCTTCAATCAACATGCTTAAAGATTAGTTACTGATATAAACAGCATACTTGACATAAACCAATCTTTTTGAAGTTATACTTCTTTAGGCGCGTTGGGAGTTTTATATGTGCGCGAATTCATCAAAAATCTTAGTCCTGAGCGCAGCTCAAACGTTATACGGGCTCTGATTGGGTAATTACAATGACCTGTCAACAATTGTTCAATATGTCGGTTATGGGTAAATAAATGTGCATATTAGTTTTTATTGTCCTAAGGACAGAGAAAAAAGCAAGTTTATAATTGTAGTGACTTTTTAAATACTTAGATTTTAAAAGCAGCAGGTACGTAATTATTGTAAATGTTTCAGTATTGTATTAAAAAATTATATAGGTGCTTACCTATTTGGAAAATGTATGTACCTATCTAGTAGGTAATGCTTTGATTTACATAAATTGATTACCAGCAAAATTTCTACCAATCTTCATCTAATATATTGTTTTCTTACTCTATGTTTTGTTGTATTTTAATATTTTAATTCAGGTACACAGTACAGGACAGGTACGTGTAGGTGGCAAAATGAGTAGAGGCGTCGACTTCAAATCCTAAGCACCCGAATAAACGCGGGTTCGAATCCCAATGCAAGTTTTTATTTTTTTATTTTTTTTTATACATTTTATGATTGTAAGTATATTTGTTATATAATTTTTTTCCAGAAAATGCGTATTTAGTTAAAAAATTTGTTAACTATTATTGTTCAGAAATCAATTCTTTGTGGCATTTTTAATGTGTTTGTGTGTTTTATTCTTTTATTTTTTAATTTTTGGTATTGTTTTAAAAAATTTTTTTGGAAAGTAGTAAGTATTAAAATTAGTTTAATATTAAAATAAAATATAAATAAACTGTTTAAAGTACATATTAATTTCGTTGGAATCTATAATAGAAGTATAACTTCTTACGTGCGTACAAAGTACACACACATTCTTTCTTTATACACGAATCTGGGCGATGCAAAACTTTTAAATTTATGTGTATTACATTCTTTTAGTTTTCTACTTACATTATCCTCAATACTGACCTATTCCGATACGAAAACGAAACTCGCCTGGGCGGAATTTTACGACGACATCCAAACTAATAGCGTGTAGGTATTGACTCGAAACAATACTTCCAATAACGTTTATAGTTGTTTCTGAACTATAAAAGATGGAGTTGCACGGATGGTTTGGAATTATGTACATATTCTGTCGTTTTACCTAAAACAAACAGTTCGGCCGTAAAATTGAATGTTTTGGTGTGGCACTAGGGGAGATTGGTGCCAGTGGCGTAACAAACTCCGTCGGGGCCCACCCGCAGAATTTGAAATGGGGCCCCAACTTTTTATCATTTTCCGTGATAACTTAATGAACAATTTTGCAACATAACTTTCCACTTGTAAGTGCCTCGAAGAAGATTGTAGTAATGCTTAGGATTTTTTTTTTATTTTTTTTTAATTTCATTTTTATTTTTTTTTTGTGGAATATATGGCTTTGGTGGGAACCAATTAGTTTTAAAATTGTTAGAAATAGATATTTTTAAAATAACAAGCAAACAAAAATATTATAAAATTGAAATTTGTTTTAAATTCGTATTGTTAGATTTTGTTCTACGCGCGACTGCTTACGTGACAGAAGTCAGCGCGACTGCTCCCGCGTTAAACAATTACTAAATACGACTTATTTAACAAAAACTTTTTTGTGTTAGTATTATCATTCACTGTTCATAACAACTTGCATTTCTTATCTTTATCGGTATTCAGACCCATTCCAAAAAAGTGTGTTTACGTAGCTTGGAACCTATAGGAAACTTTCTTATTACATATCTATATTACGAAAAAAAGTTATTCTTCATAAAATGCTCTGCATGGTATAAAACCTAAGTTGCAATAATCAGATATTAAATTTTATTGATTTTATACGAGGTATATCAAAAAATATTAATTTCGCTCAATAGTACCTATACCACCTTTATATTTTACAATATTGAAAAATTTTATTATAAAAAGTTGTTCCCAATTAAAAACTATGTTTAAATACGCAATTATATCATTCCAGTTGAAATATTGTGGACTATAAAGGTACTTAACTCTTAGAGAGAAATTCATATTTTTCGACATACCTCGTATAAAGTTGATAAAATGTGATACACAGTAGAACCCCGATTATCCGTGCTCCTCAGGACCGAAGGGTTGCACGGATAATTGAAAAGCACGGATAATCTGAACAAGTATTTCTTATGTATAATACATATTATGTACGTATACACATACATATGCACCTACCATAAAAAATAACAGAAACAAATAAATCTTTCATTATGAGTATCTCTTTAGTCATATAGAGTTTCCGTCAAGTGATTTACGATGACGCTATTTTGATAAAACCTTAAAAATGCAACTTGAGTAATAGAAAATCATAGCACGGATAATCCGCAGCACGGATAATCCGCACCCGGATAATCGGGGTTCTACTGTATTACGATTGAATCTTCGTTTTGAGATTATGCAGAGCTTTTTATAAAGAATCTGATAAGAATTTTATAAAGAATTTTTTCGTGAAATTAAAAAATTAATAATAAAATAGTTATTATAAGTATTGTAATAAAATGATGTTGGTTATCGGTAATTTGAGAAATATTTGGAAAAATTAATTATTTATATACAAGGATGTAATTACATATTAAAATTAAAGTCGTATATTGTTAAATATAAAAGTACTTTATCCTTGAGTTAAATTCTTATTTTTTGACTTAGCTCGTATAAAATTGATAAGCTTTGATATCTGACGGTTTATCTGGCTTATTTTGTATCTCAGATTTAAGACCATTCAGAGCATTTCAGGAAGAATAACTTTTTTCGTAAAATTGATAATAAAAATGTTTCCCATATGGTTCGAAGCCACGCAGACATACTGTATAAGTGCTCAAAAAAATTTATTTTGAATTTTCAAATTGTAATGTCTGACAGGGCCGTAACTACCATTGGGGCAACCAGGGCAGTGCCTCGGGGCCCCATTGTAATCGCGTTATACTGACTATAGGCAATATAACGCGATTAAAAACCTACATTATAGCCGAAGAATTTAAGTAACATTATATGTAGTATATTTTTTATGAAAACAGAAAAGATGTTATATTGATGGTAAATATTTAGCTTAAAATAATGTGATTTCAATTTTTTTTTGTGTTGGTCAAATAAAATAGCAATATGTAGGTAGGTACAGGAAACTTCAGTCATGGAGTACATTAAAATGCGTTTTCAAGTGGTTAAATATCAATTTTCTCGGACTCCTTCTGCTGGGTGATTAACCCCAGACCTCCCGGTAGGGGGCCCCCAGCCCAACGTCGTACTTATGGGCCTGATTTAATGACATGTTCGAATTCAGCATAATCAAAAAGCAAATAGAAACATTTTTGAACAAAGTAAAATGATAAATTCGCCGATATCTATTTTAAAATTATTTAATATAAAACAGTTTTATTGTTTAAAGAATTAATAAACAATTAGAGACATCTGTGAGTAGAACTTTTCACTTTAAGATAAGATATATAAACTAACAAAAAATGTTTTAGAAAAATATAAGCTTGTTTGATTTTTTCCGAAACCGAAACAATGCAAGCTTTTCTACATTGACTCCCCTAAAGCGTAACTGTTATAAGTTATAATTTCCTTATCTTACCGTTTATCTGTTGAGAGATTGTCCAATGATTACCTACACAAGAAAAGTCGTCAATAATTGTTAAATAAATGCGTACCCGTACCAAACTGATGCAACTATAACCGTAAAACAACACAAACATAAATAACATTCAATGCCAACAACCAATATGAAATTACTGGCGATAATTGTATCGAAATACTAAAAGTAGGTAAAGAACAGAGAGAAAGAAAACCCATTTTTAGATTTAAAAATATTGTTCTTAAATTCGTCAAATTGCAATTCTAATATCTTTCAATAGTCACGTACAAAGCATTATATTGTCACTGCCATAAAATTTCGGTAGGCCGGAAGGGATTAAGTTTCTAGATATTATGAGAGGATTCACTTGGCAAATAGGTCTAGTTAGAAATTTTTACGTTTTTAAATTTAAACAGACAACGTAAAAATAATATAACAATAACAGATTTTTACATAATATCAGATGACAAGATGGGGCCCTTAAGCGATTGGGGCCCCCCCGCAAGCTTCACGCTGCGGGGCCCTCTGTTACGCCAGTGATTGGTGCTATTTATTGTGAGACGTTTAAAATACTGGATAATACTAAATAGATACAATACTGGAATAAACACCCTGCTGCAATATTCTTGGTCCAATTTACCTCCTTTTCTAGCTCCTTGGTCTTCAAACTGTTTCTCTAGATATTCTTTCCACGTTCTTGTTACATAATATATTAGATTATCTCTCTGTCTGTCTGTCTGTCTTAGTTCACCTGCGAGTTCCTTACCTTTTTATTTACATTGTCACTACCGTATTTTAACTATTGTATAATGTCTGGTTGCAGCAACAAATTTTAAGCTCCAGCTTAGCCCAGCTCAGTTTCTAGATAGCGCCGTTTTAAGACTCACTGACGTAGTACCATAATATTCGATTTTTATCTATGCAATCTACGTGGCAATCCATTCTGGCCAGTTGAAAATTGATCTAAGACTCAATGGTGCAGCGCGTATGTTTCGTAAGCTGAGCTTAAAGCACGTCTTAAGCTTAAGATCTGTTCGTGCAACCAGACATTAGAGTCTCAATTTTTTCGTATCTTTCCATTGCTTCGTTTTATTCCACTTCCTGATTTTTTTCTTATTTTTATATTTATCGCCTTTCGCCAGGATCTCATCTGTCATCCACGAGTTTTTCGTGATTGTAAACTATTTGTGTAATCTTTTTGATTTTTTGTCTGTTGTTCGATTCGTCTCTGATTGCAATCCCTTCATTGTAAACCACTCCCATTTATTCATTCCTAATACATGTACATGAATCACTCTGTAGAACAATACATACGTATTTTAAAAGAAGTGAGAAGTACTTTATCACTGTTGATGATCATCGTCTATTTAGACCAAGAGGCAGCGCTGAAAAATCATCTGAATTTACTAAAGCTAGATTTTTCACAGTTGATTACTGTGATTGTGTAAAGAAACATACTGCGGTCGGTCAAGCGAAACGTAGAACAGGGGTTACTGAGAGGGTATCAAAGTTGCTTTCCTACGAAGGTAATTATTTCCATTTACTAAGGCTGAAAATCAGTACACACATTCTAAATTAAATATAAATAAAAGTTATTATAGCGGTCAGCTGTATGACGGGACAGAGCCGGTTGGTCGGCCCCAATTAATAGTCGATTGAGGAAATGAAGCATTTTGGCTCGCAATTTTTTCGTCCCGCATGGATTTACTTGAAATTTTCAGCGAAGGTAAGAAATAGTCCAAGGATCATTTTCTATATCATGCCGCTATCATACGCTAAAACCTTAAGGGTGGTTGCGACCCCATCTCGGGGGTGAATTATTTATTACATGTTAACCATGTAATTCAATGGAAAAAGTGATTCTAAGAAAAAAATGTTTTTTACATTTTCTTCGTAAAGCTAATATTTTTCGAGTTATTCGCTCTTGAAAATAAGTTTTTCGACGAAAATATCTACTTTTTTAGAGGGTTTTTTGAGAATACCTAGAAAAATATTCTAACTTTAATTCTCTATTCTCTATTCTTGCTTTAATCTAACGTGGAAATACTTCATTTTAGGCACTGAAGATGTTCTGAATTAGAACGAAAACGTTTTGCAATCCATTTGGATGACATTTTAGATAGTTTTTAATAAACGATTTTATACCAGTACACAATTTGAAGTTTTTACTTCTGTATGAGTTTATTATTCTTTTCTTTGCTACCTTTATTAATTATGTCATTGATTTATCTGCTTTTTACGTGTTTATTCTTTATGTTCTCTCCTAGATAAATGAAATTTTCTTTGTTCTCAAATTTGTAGTTTTTTTGTTCGGCACTGTTGTTAATTTCAAAGTCCTCTACTGCTTTTTTGCCATTTCTTATAAATAACTATGTATTTAGTTTTTTCTTCACTTATTTCTAAACCATATCACTTTGCGGCGTCTAGAAGCTTTATCGTTACTTCTTTATATTATTTACTAACTTGTGTTTAACCTGGTAATGTCTTTAGCAATCCACATCCTCCAATCAAGTTCTTATTGTCCACTTAACAGAAACATCATCGTAATGGCGCCTTTTATGTCTTGTAGATATAGTAATTAATCAATGACATTGTAAACAGTGTTGACAGTCGCGGCCCATTAATTGTAAATATTTAGTTAATAAGTACTTTGTTGTTGAATAATGTGTGCGTTTGCTGCAGCAGAATTGCACGCCCTAATTGGCAAAATTCTCTTTTCACACTACCTCGGCAATGTTAGGAATCTGAAGAATTGTGTGTAATTGAAAAGGCGGCGTCTTGAAGTTAATAAGTCGTTTTGTTTACATACAAACGGATTTCGTGATGGATCAGTAAAATTTGTATTTGAACTATTAGGCGCTTGCAATAGCATTAGATTTTGAGTATTTCAGATTTCATTAAACTTATGTCATCAAGAAGAATAACTGGTTTAGCGTTTAGCGAATACAAATTTTTGATATTGCAATATTGTCTGATATACTTTTAATTGGCTTATTGCCATATTTTAAATTTGAAAGACTATATAGGGAATAATAAGATTTTCTTGACATGCCGTTCCTATTACAGCGAGCATTTCATTGGCTAGAAATAGTGACGAGTATATATGACGTTATTATTATATTTGGTGAGATGATAAATGGTAACTGACGTGTTTCATAATATTGGAGCTTAAATGATCATCATCATAATCATGGCATCTACACTCCTAGCGGAGTGATTGCCGCCCTCTTTGGATACAGGTCTCCATTTGGAAATGTTCTTGATAACGGCTTCTGGATTCCTCC
The DNA here is from genome assembly GCF_917563875.1 of Diabrotica virgifera virgifera. Taxonomy (NCBI): domain Eukaryota; kingdom Metazoa; phylum Arthropoda; class Insecta; order Coleoptera; family Chrysomelidae; genus Diabrotica; species Diabrotica virgifera. The sequence continues at coordinate 283,151,306 of NC_065443.1, read as the reverse complement.
AGAATATTCCTTGTGATAGGGTTTCACCATGTTCCAGGAGGTTATATCTTTCAACATCGGCGTTTAGCCTGTTCAGTATTACTTCAAAATAATGTAGATTGAATTATAAGTACAACCATTGTTTGGTTCTGGGGCTATTTAGCAAGTATTTGAATTCACTGATGATGGACTGATAGGTCCGAAAACGTTCTGAATTGGACATATTTTATTCAATCCATTGGGATTTTCAAAATTTTTAGTAAATATACCTATTACATAGAAGTGGTTTTTACTTCATGTTAGAGTTTTTTCAATTAAATATCTTTTGAAATATTTTGGATATTTTTAAATATTTTGAATATTTTTATTAGGTTGAAAACTTTGACTGACATTTATATTTGAATTTCTGACTCTTGCCCTACATTTGACTATGTAGTGTACAGAATCTGCATTTGCTCCTCTGCTACTGTATCCGTTGTTTATATTGTATATTGCAAAAATAACATAACTTTTGTAATGATAGATAGTGCAAGTGGTCCACTTTTCTTAGATCACTAACATAGTTCCTATATCTTTTTATATTTCGCGGTAAGAACATTGGCGCCAGCATATTTTTAACACAATATCCAACGCCCTCTTTTATTCATTTGTTATTTTCGACTGATTACATACATATGGAAAACTTGCTCAATTAAAAATCAACTTCTCCCTCAACGTGTAGGTTCCCTACAAAAAGAATCACTACAGGAAGGAAAGTACCACATATTCATAAGGCAAGCCGCTATGTTCGCCAAACACTCAAGAATAATTCTGAACGCATAATCGTAGGAGGTTTAGTAAAATGTTTAAGGAGTAAACACGACAGCTAACGAGGTAGTCGTATATATCCTTCGAGAACACGGTTTTGTAGGAAATCCGCATGACAGGATGGATATATCAGTGTCCCGTGGCTAAAATGGTAGCCCACTGTTCCGACAACGAGAACAAGAAGCAGGAATTGCAGTAGCAGTGATACCGGGAGAGTTCATTAGTTTTATCAGCTTTTACACCAGTCTATCTGGGAAAAAATTATTAATTTGACGTATAAATCTTACACAGATATTTGAAGGTTGTAAAAGATATATGATGGGTAGCTGATGAAAAATCCGTGAAGACGTAATTACAGCTCATTTTACTTTGTGTTTTTTTTAAACAATCTTAAAAACTAAAAAAATGATGCCTATAAGACGTTTGTTATAGAGTTTATAGAGAACTAGTTCAAACAAAACTTGTAGATCATAAAAAGTTCTTTAGTAGTGAGACGAATAAAATACATAAACAATTAACCGAGATAATTGCAAAAAAACACTAATTTGCAGTAACTTATAAGCACTAATAACTTATTTTTTGCGAATATTCTTTGAATATGTAATATAACATACCTTCCTCCTCATAGGTGCCTTCTCTATTGGGGTTAAAGTAAAGTTAAGGTATAGTTAAGGTAAAGGGTAACAAATCAATTGTTCTGTTTTTTGGGAAAGTTTGTTTTTCACCAGCTTTTCACTGAGCCCCTTACAAGCGTATGACATAAAAGATGTCAAAGTTATGATTTAGTTTTTATTAATATACCTTAAAAATGAAACCTCAATAAATCGATTGCGATTTACAAAATACCTCTATCGTAATAGAGTGACTGTTTGAGCAACTACAATTGTTTAAATATTCGCTTTTCGAGATAAACAATTTAATAATTTGTAAACTATTTGGTAGATGCGTTTGAAATTTAATTTAATAACTAATAAACTGCCACAATTTTGGATGGGTTGTTACATGTCATTATGTAAAGAACAAATTTATTAAAATTTAATAAACAAATTACTGCAAAAATAAGGGTTTTTTGCATTGATCTCAGTCAAATGTTTATGTATTTTAATTTGAAAAGTCTTAAAATTAAAGACCTTTGTATGATCTATAACATTTATTTGAACTTTTTTCCCAAAAACGTATAAAAAACGCTTTATATGAAACAAATGATTTTATCTACTCTATCTCATAGTATGTAAAAGTTTTTAGTTTGTCACAGGATTTAAAGTGTGCGTGAAGTGTGCGATGTATAGCACTCGCTCCGCTGTCGCTCGTGCTCTAAACATCGCGTGCATTCAGCATACTTCACGAACTGTTTCATAAATAACTATTTTCAATCTTTGTGATAGTTAAAAAAACAAAGCTAAATTAGCTGTACATCTTCACGGAATTCTGATCACCCCCAAATACATTTTAAAACCTTTAATTACCTGTAAAAGATTTGTCTACGGCCGTGCTAAAAAAGCCACTTTCACGCACGCATTTCGTTTCCGAAAGTTGCACTTTCCCGCACGGCGTGCGGGAAAGTAAAATACTTTGTAATATGGTATTATAATATATTATAATACATGCAATAAACTAATATTTAGATATTATTTACTAATTTATTTCAAATTCATCTTATTGTGTTCATCTTTTAATGAAATTAGCGCGATTATTTCATTCATAGGAGATTCTGACCAATAGAAAGCTACAGAAATCTGAATTAAATCGATAATTTTTGATAATTACTCGTCGTTAAGTATATTACGTCAGATTGCTACGAAAAAATACATTCAGTGGCATTAATGACAATTAATGTTTTAAAAATTATAAAAGTGATGACTTTCAATCGTCAAATATTTATAAAAACTTTGTGTTTAATTGTACTAATTTGTACTTACATAAATAAATTACAATAAAATTTTGGTTTTGAACAGTTTTATTCATGAAATAATCGCAATAAATTGCACTCGAACTCTAAAATTAATATAGAATTTTAGAGCTCTTGTGCAATTACTACTGATTATTTCATTCATAGGAGATTCTGACCAATAGAAAGCTACAGAAATCTGAATTAAATCGATAATTTTTGATAATTGCCCGTCGTTAAGTATATTACGTCAGATGCCCTTCGTTGCTACGAAAAAATACATTCAGTGGCATTAATGACAATTAATGTTTTAAAAATTATAAAAGTGATGACTTTCAATCGTCAAATATTTATAAAAACTTTGTGTTTAATTGTACTAATTTGTACTTACATAAATAAATTACAATAAAATTTTGGTTTTGAACAGTTTTATTCATGAAATAATCGCAACAAATTGCACTCAAACTCTAAAATTAATATAGAATTTTAGAGCTCTTGTGCAATTACTACTGATTATTTAATTCATAGGAGATTCTGACCAATAGAAAGCTACAGAAATCTGAATTTAATCGATAATTTTTGATAATTGCCCGTCGTTAAGTATATTACGTCAGATGCCCTTCGTTGCTACGAAAAAATACATTCAGTGACATTAATGACAATTAATGTTTTAAAAATTATAAAAGTGATGGATTTCAATCGTCAAATATTTATAAAAACTTTGTGTTTAATTGTACTAATTTGTACTTACATAAATAAATTACAATAAAATTTTGGTTTTGAACAGTTTTATTCATGAAATAATCGCAACAAATTGCACTCGAACTCTAAAATTAATATAGAATTTTAGAGCTCTTGTGCAATTACTACTGATAATTCGATGAAATAAAATTATTTTGACATAATATTTAAAAGTCAGATCAGTAGAAAATTACAATGGTTTTGAATCGTCGTCATGGAAACCAATACCGTCGTCGTGGTAACCCAATATATTGAAAGTTTGGTTTTGACAACCTTGGCAAAGAATTAATTAGTGTATTTTCACTCTTAAATAAAAATTGATATAACTCTATTTTTTGTGGCTTTCTTCCAAACGTACGGCCCTAGAAAAAATATTGTTCCTAACTCATGCGGAAAGTGTCTTCCCCGCACTCGACTGCTTGCCCAAACTCCGATATCGCGTCGTTCGGGTCAACGGCAGTCTCGTGCGTGAAAGTATCACTTTCCGCACTAGTTTGGAAAATAACTATTTTCATGTTTTTTCAACGAAAACTTTGTTTTCGTTTATAAATTCGCAAACTCTGTTCGTTCGTTCGGTTTTTGCGTGAACGCCCATGCAAAACTTGGAGCCCATCTACCGATGGATTCTTTTATGTAGTTTTGTCTCCTGAATCAAAATGTAAAATTTCGATTTCTCGACATTTTGATATCTCTAACCGTCTTCGAGATAACTAATCTCACAGTTCTAAAACTCGAACTTTCGAGTTATAATATATCAACTCAATGTGTTTTTTTACGTAGATTACGAAAATCAAATTGCCAGTTCGATATTTCGAACCAATTCTATATGAGCGATTTCAAAGTCGAAAAATCGAATTGTCGACTTCTTTAAATATTAAAAAGTGTATCATTCATTTTAATACCCATTTATATATGCTTATAGTGATAAAAATATACTGTAGTGGTATGGCAAAACTTGATAACTCCGATTTTTGCCAAAATGAGATTACTTGCTTGATATGTTATTTAGTAACATTTCTTGATGTCGCTAAAGTTTCGTATGTCTATGATCAAGGTAAAACCCTTAAAAATGAGAATGACAATATATGATATGTCCGCAGTGGTACTTATTGGGTAGGGCAGAACTTGCTATCTAACTTGATTTCTCATTATGTTGACAGTTATTGGTGTGTCCATTTACTTTTCGTTTTTGGTTTGGCAAACATGATATGTATTATCCTGTTGTTGTGTGTATTCTGAAGAAGATCATTAAAAAAGAGGTAATCATTACATAATTATCTAATACCAGTTAATAAATGTCGTTACACCGGTAATGTGGTAAGTCGAAAATCACATTGGCAACTCGTTTTGAACATTTCAAGAATTTATAGGGCCTATCAAAGTTTCAAAATGCTCTACTGAAAAATTAGGTTAGAGATCCACATATCAACTATTGCCAAAACACTACAGAATAATAATATAGAAATGATATTTGCTGACTGTAAACAAAGTTTTCCTTATGATAATGCTCGCATTCACAGCTTGTTCCCTATTGCCTGGCATATTAAGTTAACAAAGATTTACGGAAAAAGTTGGCATGTACTAGAGCTTATTGTCAAATATTTAAAGCATTTGTAAATGCCATCAATTTCTATTCGTTCTAGATTTTCATATGAAAAACTCACTTTGCAAATATCGTATTTAACCAACAAACGGTATAAAACACTATTAAATCAACTCAAAAGAAAGTTAAAGATAAAAACTGCATCTGAAATATTTATGAGCAAATAACGTCAGAGCCAAAATATTAAACTGATTAGATATATCATTAATAAATAACAAAAATTCCAATGACAATTACATACAAATATGCAAAGTAAGTGGTTCGAAAACGCACCACTGGGAAGAAATGGGTTGTTAACAAAGATTTATGAGAAAAGTTGATATGTACTAGAGCTTGTTGTCAAATATTTAAAGCATTTACGAATGCCCGAACAGTATTCGTTCTAGATTTTAATAAGAAAATTCACTTTGCAGCTATCATAGATCTTTAACCATCAAACGTTTTAAAACACCATTAAATCAACTCAAAAGGAAGTTAAAGATAAAAACTGCATCTGCGATATTTATGAGCAAATTTTTAAAAACATTTTAAGAAATATTTGATTCGTATGCGGAAGTTGTTGGAAATTTCAGTTATTTATGAGATTTATGGCCGAAAATGGGGTAAAGAGATGCGAGAGAGTTGCAGATATTACAACTAAACTTTGCTACTAAATGAAGACTCGTATCACATATAAATTGTTGTACATCGGAACTGGAAATTGGAAGTAGAATTATTGATGTTTATATAAATAAAGAAACAAGTATACAGTCGTCGTTTTTTATACATACACACAACATGATGGTAGTAGAAATCATGATAGACCAAAGAAATTAGCAAAATAAAAGCCTTTTTCGTGACAATCCTTGATATACATAATTGATAGTAGTTGATAAATTTATATTATAAACAATATGTAATAAACAAAATATATGCAAAAGATTAAACGTTATCTTTTACTTACAAACAATATATTATAAACAATGTAAGATCGTTATTTTTGATTTTAAACACTAAAGGTGAAGACCGGAAATTATATGGAAAAATCACACAATTTTACTGAAAAAACAGAATTTTTTTAAAGTCTGACTTAGTAAAGTTATTTTTGTTAAGTTGTTGCTTAATTCTGGCAAAAATAGCTTCAAAAGTAGATTTTTTGAAAATTATTAATACCTTTTCTAAAAATGCACAAAAAACTTTAATTTCACGTCAGCATAAGATAATATCGCAAATATTTAGCCATAAAAACTTTAATTTTTTCTCATAATAGTTATTGCAAAACTGAAATTGTTTATCAGAAAGCTTTTATCTACAACGTCATTACCTGTAATCACCACTGTTGTATGCCCCCCACTTGTAAAAATTAAAAAACAAATAGCGCAGATTTACGAGTTATTTATGAGCTTTAATATTTCGCAAATTAAAAATTGTGAGCTCGTTACACTGGGCAGATTTCTAATTGAATAGTTTCGATTTTTGAGCTCATCCCCTTAACCCCAAAACAACCCTTTAATTGATTTAACTCAAAGAAAAAAATGTTGCCAAAAATTAAAATATATCGTAGGACCCTCGATTATGCGGCTGCGTAACTTAGAACCATATGGGAAACTTTTTAATTATCGATTTTACGAAAAAAATTATTCTTCATAAAGTGCTCTGCATGGTCTACACCCCAGGATTCAATGATCAGATATCAAATTTTATTAACAGTATACGAGGTATGTCAAAAATATGATTTTAACTATTTAGAATGGGAAATAAGCCACAATATTATTAAAAAATTATTTTTATTAACGTTTCGACGCCCAAATCGGGTGCCGTTATACAAAATACTATTAATATAAACAAAAATGTTGTTGCTTAGTAAAATATTCTTCTAATAATTTGTTTAATTTGACTCATGTATATCGGCAATTCAGATACATATGATACATTTTAAAGTAGAAGACTTTAAAATGATATTGCCAATATTTATGAGTTGCGTTCCTGGGACGACTTTACTGAAAGATAGTTCATTCGATTACATGAAATCAACCCCAACTCAAGAATATCCGTCACAAAAAAAAATCATAGCATGTGATCTGTCTTTAAAAAGACAACCACATGCAACGGTGACATTAAAATTCTCGCGTTAGAGATCTCATAGTAAATCACGAGGGAAAACCAGGAAAAACCTCGTGATACTATCCCGACATCGTAAGTATTTGGTCTTACATTTAATTTACTCTCAAAATTAATACCAAATTCTGACTTTACTATAATTTTGTTTAAATTATAAATAATATCAATAACACATGGGTATATAAGTAATACTAAAATATAAAATATGTACTAACTCGACTATTGACTTACTAATTGTGGTATTTTCTTTCTATTGACTTCCTCTTTCAGTATGGGTATCCACATCCTACTGCATTCAATATATAGCTTCAGAACAACATCAAAAATATGAATTTCGCTCAAGAGGAAAGTACCTTTATATTTCACAATATCGAAAATTGTTATTAGGAAAAGTTGTTTGGAATTAAAAATTATGTTATAATATGCAATTACATTTTTGTAACTGAAAAATTGTTTTTAACAATTACGGATATTTAACATCATTTTTAATACGACAACTCCGTTATTATTCATTTTACGAAAAAAAGTTATTCTTTATAAAAAGGTCTACATAGCCTAACAACTAAGATGCAATTATAAGATATCAAATTTTATTGATTTTATACGAGGTATGTCAAAAAATATGAATTTCGCTTAAGAGTAAAGAACCTTTATTTTTCAATTAGAATGATATAGTTGCATATTAAACACATTTTTAAATTACCAACAACTTCTTATAATAACAATTTTCCATATTGTGATAAAGAAAGGTACTTTACTCTTGAGCGAAATTCATATTTTTAACATACCTCGTATAAATTTGATAAAATTTGATACCTTATAATTGCGTCTTAGTTGTTAGACTATGTAGACCTTTTTAAAAAGGATAACTTTTTTCGTAAAATTGATAATAACTGACTTATGGTAATAAAAATAATGTTGGGCATCCGCAATTTGAAAAAAAAAGGTAAAAAACTTTTTTTTAATTAGAAGAATTTATTGCATATTATAACATAATTTTTAATTTCAAACAACTTTTCTTAATAACAATTTTTGATATTGTGAAATATAAAGGTATTTTCCTCTTGAGCGAGATTCATATTTTTTACATACCTCGTATACTGTTGATAAACTTTGATATCTGATGATTTATTCTTAGGTTTTATACCATGCAGAGCACTTTATGAAGAATAACTTTTTTTTCGTAAAATTGATAATAAAAAAGTTTCCCATATGGTTCCAAATTAAGCAGACACACTGTATATAATTTGTTTAAAATAAATAGCATTTTAAAATAAATATTTATTTTGCAAAATTTTATTTAAGCACCTAACAATAAATTTTACAAAAAAAAATTATTTGAAAATCAAATCTATACGTGATAATTTTTCTTAAATTATGCTTATTATTTTTACAATCACTTTGTTGATTCAAAAACATTAAAAATATATTTTAAACAAATTAATTGTTTTGTTATAAACTTCGTATAGTTATTTATATATTCAATTCAATTTTCCAATAACTATTAAGGGGAAAGGAGCAAAATGTCGCCTGTCAAAATTTTCAATGTGTTTTAAATGTATTCATTTTTGTCGAATCCTGAGAAAACTAATAAGTATATTTGAAAAATGTAAACGCAAAATGAAAGATTACGTTATTACCGAGGGTCGAAAGTCTCTTAGTTAGAATAAATAAAAAGTTTCTTTTGAATAAAATATTTGCAATTAAAAATCACACTAAATTTTCTTTTATTTTCACCCCTGTAACTTATCAAAATAAACATTATAGAAGTTTTCAGGGACTTTTTGGCCCTCGGTAATAAAGTAAGCTTTCATTCTGCGTTTAAATTTTTCCAAAATACTCAATAGTTTTCTCAGGATTCGAGAAAAATGAATACATTTAAAATACATTGAAAAATTAAGCAACAAATTAACAAAATAACTTACAAACTTTCTTTATAAAGTATTTTATATGATTTTTTAGTAAAATTGTGTCACTTTTTCATATAATTGACCGGTCTTCTATATGGGTCATTCCATTTCAAATCACTCAATTTTGGAGCAAAAAAAATTTTGGACCTCCGATTTGTCTGAAAATTGGTATATAGCTTCTGCGGGACGTACCAATAAGATATTTAAGGTCAAAAAATCTTCTTCTTCTTTTTTTCTCAAAATGTTATTTTATGCGATTTTACAGTGATTTGGTGTTTATTTATACAAATTTGCATTTTCTATCGTAAAGTTTCAATGAGAAGCATAATATTTTAATAGAAAGGACTCAAAAATGTCATTATATTGCATTATAACAAGTTACTTTGATTCAAAACAAGCTTTTGATCAAATTTTATAGTGTAGAAAACGTTAAAATACCGTTTTTTACATTTTTCTCCATTCCCAAAATATATCATAATCGATTTGGCTGAAAATTTGCCCACAGATAGACAAAACATAGGACTAAGTGGTGAGAAGGATTTGAATTATATTACAATACCAAAAAAGTTACATGCAATATTATAGTCAAAAATATAGGCGTCTACTGTAAGTAAAATTAACTCGAAAATATCGACCTCACGACAAAAATTGTTAAAAAGAAATTGTAATAATTGTAAATACGATTTATTTGGAACAATTTCAGTTCCTACCATTTTTGTCGAAAAGTTAAAAATGGCGGAGATATTGTGCCAAACAGGTTCTCCTTTAAAATCAAGATGGCGGCTAACGTAACGGAGGAATTAATTCGTGATTTTAAATTTAGGCTACTATTGACTCCCTTAAAGATCAGAAAAATAAAATTTTGGGCAGCTCGGCATTCAAGGTCAAATGCTATCCCGACTGGACTAATATATACTTTTGAGTCTGATATTACTGCATGTAACTTTTTTGGTATTGTAATATAATTCAAATCCTTCTAACCACTTAAAGTTCTATCTTTTGGATATATGTGGGCAAATTTTCAGCCAAATCGATGATGATGTATTTTGGGAATGGAGGAAAATGTAAAAAACGGTATTTTAACGTTTTTTACACTATAAAATTTGATCAAAAACTTGTTTTGATTCAAAATAACTTGTTATAATGCCATATAATGACATTTTTGAGTCCTGTCTATTAAAATATTATGTTTTTCATTGATACTTTACGACAGAAAATGCAAATTTGTTTAAATAAACACCAAATCACTGTAAAATCGCATAAAATCACATTTTGGATAAAAAAAGAAGAAGAAGATTTTTTGACCTTAAATATCTTATTTTTACGTCCCGCAGAAGCTATATACCTACCAATTTTCAGACAAATCGGAGATCCAAAATTTTTTGCCTGAGTGATTTGACATGGAATGTACCAAATACATATATTGTTTATAACTAAAAAACGACGTTTCATTCTACACATTTTACAAATTTATCAAAAGCAGTTGCTAGATACCTGTATCAAAGATTGTCCTGTGAAAATCATAACTTTCCTGGTCTATGACAGCATTTGCTAGTCATCAACTTTCTATAAATTTTAATTTTGTGATTTATGAATGTTAACACTATAGACATATTTTCTAACAAGTATTTATTTTCTCACATATTTGATCAATAATTGTTTTTTTATTAAAAAAGATCATTCTTTAACGTGAGCATAAAAACTGATGTATTAATATTAATATTCTTTCTGCAGCCTCATCGTTATTTATTAAATTTTCGCAGGAAAAATATAGTTCCTGCTGTTTTACAAGATACCTTCACCATTCAAGTAATCTGCTCACGTTACATTCTTTAGACTTATACAAATTGTTTCCTTTATATCATCCAGCGTCTATTAGTCGGTGTATATTATTATCAATTATTAAAGTATATTGTACAGGGCGGTCCATTAATAAATGAAGACCTGAAATGCTAATTGATCACTTTTTACAAATATCCTTTTATTGTTGCTAAGTGATCTATATCCCTATGCCAATGCACTGCTAAAAGATCTATGTGTCAAACACTCTCCAAACGGTTACAAAAAATTCGAACATAGTGCACTCTGTGCAACTCCACAGGTGGTGGAAACACTATTGGATCTATGTGATAAAAAGTAAACAAACAATATTCTAGCCTAGCATTAGCTAAATCTAGGATTTCTAAATCAGAAAAGGAGTTTTTAACTGAGATTTAAATATGTGCAGACTGTTAACATCATTTAAGATAAACACCCTAATAGTATCATACATCAAAAGTTTTACCGCAAAGTTTTTCTTAAAGACATTCCTAAATTTTCTGTCAGAAGACCAAGAGTAGATAGAGGTCCCGTTATTTGGGAAGGCACTAATTTGCATAGAGGAACTGGTCCGAATATGGGCTATGTATTTAATATGGGCCACCACACTACCTAGGAAACAAGTAGTGCTATCTGTTAGAAAATGCCCAAATATACTAGAGGGCCCCTCTCTTGTCATATATTTACAGATTCCTCCACCAGTGCATATGTTGTTGTTACACAGTGTAGACCGTTTGATTTTGACTCTTGAAAAAATTTTATTGGGTAAGTTTATATAAAGTGATATTTGTGTTTATGGACATTATTTCGGAATTGATATATTTTGCTTGTGCGACAGAAAGAGGGAAGAAAAGGGTGTTAATGTAGATTATGGCCAAAAAGCAATTACAAAATCATAAGCTAATATTTTTCTTGAACGTACATATTTTGAAATATGGGCCCCTTGTGTGACGTAAATATGGGCTCGGGGCTCATATTCAGACCGCCCGCATTGATATAAAAGAACTATTGGAAAAAACCTTTCTGAAATGCCAGACGGCAGAAATAGCTAAGAATGGGTTTAAAGTAACAGGACTAGGGCCAATAAATATAACCATTTTTTCTGATGCTGATTTCGGTGCTGAGAAACTTGAATCTGAGAAAACTTGTAACTCGACTGGAATTTATTTGGAAGGATTTACAGGTCACCTTGCAGAAACGATTTCTTTATAAAATATAACAGTTTGTTCAGAAGATCAAGGACCGATTTCTTTATAAAATATAACAGTTTGTTCAGAAGATCAAGGACCAAGTTATTCTAAAGACCCAGATCGACCATTCAGGAACACAGCGAACGCAACAACTAAGTATGCCAGAACATTGTTCAAAAATATTCATCAGTCCATTCGTTCATTCACCTGCCCCATCAGTTACGAACCGAGCGTTTTTAAGAGGAAGGAAAACTTCTCGGTTCTTAAGTTATAACTTTATCTCCGTATAAATTGGTTCGTAAATTATCAATTGAGAATATAAGACAATCAAAAGAAGGGAAGGAAAAAAGAACAGTATTTTCAGTTGAATTAAAAGAAAATGTAAAGATAAAGGAAGGAAAGGGGAAGCTAATAGGGGAAAAATATAAAGAAATCCAAGAGAAAAGACAAAACCAAATTCAGTTCGGATGAAGAAAATAAAGAGGAATTTTTGTCCGCTGATGAAGACCTTGACATAGCGCAGATAGGACAGTAATCTCCTGAAAGCAGTGGAGCCACATGTCTATTACGTATGTAAAAAACAGTTTTCTGATGATACTAGATAATGGAGAAGAAACTGGTTCAATGTTTAATGTGCAATCTTTGGGCACATGAACAGTGTTCCGGAGCAGAAAGAGACTCTTATCTACGTTTGCGATTTTTGTAGATAATTTTATTTTATTTTTCAGAGATATTTATTATTCCTTAAGCATGAATTGTTGGCTAAGTTATGTCGTATTTTTATTGTCAAAAGAAAATTTTAATAGTTTTTTAATGGGGCCCATATTTCAGACAGCCTGGCCTGGTTAGAAAAATATGCCCCACTTCATATTATTACCTGTAAAATAATTAAGCTTTATAATAAAAAATACATAGTTAGCAGTTTTATTTCTAAGGTCTTATAGCATGTATACATGACATTTAAACAGTATTATCAAAATATAATAAGCAAGTTTCAATAAAAAAACAAATGAGGGGCCCATATTCGGACCAGTTCCTCTATTATTGCACTTCCATAGAAGCCTTTGAAGTTTTTTCCTAAGTCACGCCTTAGCATTAAATAGTTTCAATACTCAGTAATACAATTTTAATGTCAGTAACCAATCACTAACTTAAAGACAATTCTTATAGTCCAGAAAATGAAGCATTTTGGCTCGCAATTTTTTCGTTCAGCATGGATTTAGTTGAAATTTTCACAGAAGGTAGGGAATAGCCCAAGGATCATTTTCTGTATCATGCCTATACGCTAAAACCTTGGGGGGTGGTTGCCACCCCATCTAGGGGGTGGGAATTTTTTGTTTCATTTTAACCATGGAAATCGATGTAAAAGGTACTTCTAAGAAAAAAATATTCCTTACGTTTTCTTCGTAAAACTAATATTTTTCGAGTTATTCGCGGTTAAAATTAACAGTTTTTTGACGAAAAAATCGACTTTTTTAGAGGGTTTTTTAAGAATAACTCAAAAAATGTGCATTTAATAAAAAAACTGAAGATACAAAAATTGTATTTTTTAGAAACATAAACAAAATAATTTTTTATAATTTTTCTACGGCCAATAGAAACCGAGAAACGGCATGTTAAAGGTTAGCTTTTTTCGTCAAATGTAAAATTTGAAATATTCAAAGCCGAATAACTGGAAAACGTTACATTTTTTGAGGAAAACTTACAGAATTTTTCTTCAAGTATACAATTAGATCTTTCGAAAAAAAAGAAAAAGTTTCTAGCATAAAAATTAAGCGACTTATGATCAAAATAAGGTCGGTATCTACTTTTTTCTACGAAAAAATCAGTAAAAACAACCCCCTAACTACCCTTTTAATTAAATTTGATCTTCACCCTTCTGCAATTCTTTTTATATATGTATTATTAATACACACAAGAAGGTCGACCTATTTAAAAGGCCTAATTTTAGGAAAATTGAAGTTTAATGATAAATTGATTTTTTGTAATTTCGTATTTTTCACCATTTTCTTCAAAATATCTACGAAAATACTGGAGATACAAAAAAAATGATGAAGTACGAAATTGTAGCTTTTTTAATAACTAAATTTCCCTGTACATATATTTTTTTACAGTGAATATTTAGCGAGGTATAGCCGTTTGAAACCTTGATTTACGAGCACACACCCCTCAATTCGAGCCCTTTAAACTCACCTCACTTAAAAACTAAGGCATCTTACGGAATTTAATTTACACAGTCTTAGAGCTCATCAAAAACCCTACAAAATCGTTTTTGGAAAAACTTTTTATCACCAAAAATAAAAGAAATATGTTTATAAAACGAATTTTTTTGTTTTTCGAAAAATCGAAAATTTGTTAAAATAAACATGTATACCATTTTTATTCAGTTGCAATGCGAAGGCAAAACAATCTTACTTTTCAATTAGAATACGGAGTGCAGTCCAGTCCCTTTAATCGCGATTTACGGCTCTTATTGGAGCCTCATCGGAAAGAACGTAGGCACTGTTCTCCATATTTTAACTGATTCGCATCGAGAGCTTTTCCCACCCATTGCAACCGAAGTGATGATAGTAGGTGGCTAGCGCCATCTGGCATTGAAAGATGAAGTAGTTTTCAATCCTAATAGCAAATTAATAATATTGAAAAATATTAAAAACATTACTAAAAGATTTTTAAATTGAAAACTTATTGGTACACTTTCCTGGTGACACCTCCAAGACTTCTACAATTTGCAAGTCAAATGGATGCTGCAGTGAATTCCTTCCCTCTCGTCTTCACTGCAGCATCCATTTGACTTGCAAATTGTAGAAGTCTTGGAGGTGTCACCAGGAAAGTGTACCAATAAGTTTTCAATTTAAAAATCTTTTAGTAATGTTTTTAATATTTTTCAATATTATAAATTTACTATTAGGATTGAAAACCACTTCGTCGAAAATTTGTTATTTATTCAAAAAAAAATTAATTTTCGTAATAAAAGTTAATTTTTTTAAATCTATGGTTGACTTTGCCAAACTTTTAAGGCATAGTCAAATTTGATTTAAAAAAAAATTAAATAATCGTGTGTGGAAAAAAGTAAATTAGAGTTTTCAAAAATCGTATACAGGGTGAAATTTCTTCTAAGAACAAAACGATCTAATTTTTTAAGACCGGACCTGATTTTTGAAGTTATACTTCTTTAGGCACGATTGAGAGTAAAATTTCATAATACTGCGCGCATGCGCACACAGACAGTATGGCGTTTAGTTACTAATTCTTTCTAGTTATGTATAAATATATCAGTGCAAGAAAAGGTGTGAAAAGAATATATTAGTGTTTTTAGTAAATATATTTATTATAATTTTTGTGTCTTTGGATTTGTCTTCCTCAGGAGTAAGATGAGTAGTATTAAAACATTTTATTGTATATTTATTATACATCACCTTGTCTGTTTGTTACCGTGAATTGTCATTAGGTATGTTCGAACCGATACAGACACAGTCCTCGTAGCGTATTTGGTATAGCATTCGGCCAGAGATCGAGAGGTCTTGATTATAATTTTTGTGTCTTTGGATTTGTCTTTCTCGGGAATAAGATAGTTTATAATAATAGTAACTATATTTAAAGTATTTTTGTATACTTCACTTAAATTTGTCAGTATGTATGAGAAATCTTGTAACCTGTCAAAGCAAAAGGTATATAGCTCAGTGGTAGAGCGTGTGGCCGGAGATCAAGAGGTTCCGGGTTCAAATCCCGGACGATTCATATTTTTTTTTATATATTTTTGGTATCGTTTTAATAAAAAAATTTTAAAAGTGGTAGGTGAAGAAAGTTAGTTTAATATTTAAATAAAATACAAATAACCTGTTAAGTATAGTTAACTGTTAAGTATATTAATTTCGTTGAAATCATAATAATAGAAGTTTAACTTCTTACGTGCGTACAAAGTACACACACATTCTTTTTTTTTTCTAGTTTGAATTGATCTGAACTGATTAATTGATTAGATGGCAGTAGTGTAACGATTGACCAAAATAAGAAACACGTCGATCTTACCGTTCAGAAAATATGACGAATACAAATTTCTGTAAATATGAACAACTCGCCCTGTATATTATTGAGCAATGGCAGCAGACACTTCTTAATGGTCATTTGTAATTCCCCATAGGGGCCTCCATACGAGGTAGAAGTATGTACAGTTCCTCATGACTCACCCTGTATATTTACTTTCTCAATTATTTATAGATGTTTTACACGTATTAACACCATATTATTTCGGTGCTTTATACAATACCAATTTACTGCTTATCCTTTATTCTTCTTTCTAAGAAAATAATTTTCCTATTAGTTTTTTCTTATTGATAAGAAAAACACACATACATACACACATTCCCTGTATCTACGCGGTCTGAATACTTTAAGATAGTTTTGTAATGTCCGGCGCATACAGTATTTAGTATGGCATACACTATCTCTGTTAACATTTGATTATTTTCATTTTATGTTAATTAATTATAGATAATTATCTTCTCAAAGGTTAATTATTGTTATGCTCTGAAATATATTACTCACAAACTATTTTGTTTCATAGTTACGGAAAGAAAGCAGGACTTAAGACGCAATGCAAGGAAATTAAACTTTTAGAACACACTGATAGATACGTAAAGTTATCTCCACAAATTGTACGATAACAGTGAAAACACCATCAAAGAAAAATGAGAGATATGATCTGTACAATAGAGGAAACATGTACTTAGAGGAAACTGTACATATCGCACCTCCGCTCAAACAGTGTCATAAGTCAAAAACGCAAAGTATCGAGAAAACGACGTTTAAAATTTTGTGCTAGAACTTTTCCGGGTTTAATTCAAAAACTGTTAAAATTAGTATAATAACTATTTTAGTCAGTTACACAGATTTTTGAAGCTCTACAAAATAATGTATTAATTCTGCAAAAATATTTAAAAAAATATTTTTTTGAGTTGTGACTCTATACACATAAAATAACGAAAAATTTACGAAATATTATTTATCAAAAGTGGCTCTTGTAGTACAGAATATAATATCACTATCAGGGGCGGTTTCTCCATTGGTTCAATTGTGCAGTGAACACCCAATAAAAGTTCATTAAAATACAGTTTTTTTTAAATCTCATAAATATTAAAATATCATTAAAATGTTTTTTAATCTCATAGAATCATAAAAATATAAGTTTATTTATTAATCATATTTATTTGGTCTACGCCGCTGGATGCACGTGGCAAGTGCAGATACTTATGATCTGGTGCAGAATTCAAATTGAACCAGCCAGTACTAACCTACCCCTGTAGTTAGAAAGAGAAATCTTAAAATCGGTGAAAAAGCATTTCGCCTATCTAAAACAGTGAGGATTTGTGCAGTGCACCCAGAGACCAGTGGAGCGTTTCGGTTTACAGTTTGGAATTTTCTGTTGTGGCTCTAGTTAAATACGGTTAAATCTTAAATACAATATTAATAGTTTTAAAAGAAAATGCAAATAGTTTTGAAAATCGACTTCTTATAAAAAAGAATGGTCCACCTCAGCCGGAGATATTGGTACAAGAATGTGGTAAAGATTGTTTTGAATAAAGTAATCACATATACTGTCTTAACTCGACGAACGACGCTTTTATACACATCTTAGATGAACAAAAATGCATTGCACAAGTCGATATGTGACACTGTTTATGTTCGGTGCACCGTTGATTTTGGTTAATCATATTATAGTGTTATCTACAGTCAAATAATGTCATCTAATATGTCATCTAATCACAAATATACCCTATTCCACGAACATACGCCTGTTTTGGACTACTTCGACAACGAATATTTTACTGTGCCAAATAAGAAGAACGAAAGTAAATTGCAAATTACATTGTTGTTTATTGGAATAATTATTAGCGCCATTTACTTTCGTACTTCTTATGTTGCACAGTAAAATATTCGTTGTCGAAATAATCCAAAACAGGCGTATGTTCGTGGAATGGCCCATACATACTTGAACTATAAACATAACACTTTTTGAGATAAGATTTTGTAGTTTTATTAAACTGTTGGTGCAATAAAACCGTTTTTATTTTTTTTTTGACTTTGTGGTGACACTATTTAAGCGGAGGTGCAATATTTGAGATTATTAATATAATTTCAGAGTTGTGTGGACTATATTAGGTTGTGTCTGGTTCAAGGGAGATTAGAGAGGGAGCTTATGTTATACAGATAATATCTTATTATATATCACCAGTTTATAGCGTACTGCGCCTTCCGGTTCCTATTCTCCAGCCGCGTCGATCTGTCCAATCTCCTGGTCGTAGGTCTCGCTCAGATATTGCTTTCTGGATTCCACTTATCCAGGTAGTTTTCGGTCTGCCCCTTTTTTCTTTTTTACGGGGGTTGCCATTCCAGTATCAGCTTTGGGAGTCGATGTTGCTTCATTCTTTGTACATGGTCGTACCAACCAAGTTGTTTTTCTTGGTTGCTTTTTAAATATCTAATTGAGTTTATAAAAAATCTTACCCAAGTCACTGTTCACTCGCTTATAGATCAACGTCACATATCGTCGGTCTAATAAGCAAATTGCCTAAGTCACAAATTGAAAAGTTTACAGGAGAGACAAAAAACATTGGAACAAATATAAAAAAGAGAAAATTGCCAAAATTTACATAATTGACCAAAATTAATTAAACAAAATATTTACACAAACTGTCTACTTATTATACTATATCCATATTAATAATAATAATCAAAATATATTTATTTACTTACATTTTCTAACGTTTTCAATAAAAACAACTTCAGAAACACTGACATAGGCAATATTCGTATGAATGGGAAAGAACGTTTGGACTTCAGCAAAATTCGTTTAGCGAAATAAAATAATAATGGCGCTTGTGGGAAATGTCAGACGGTAGCTTTTACCGTCTACTACTAGATGATACCGAAAAACAATTTTCGCAAGAAATGGACTTAGGCAATTTGCTTATTAGACCGACGATATGCCGGTTTCATATAATTGAACCCAGAGAAAGGTTAGCGGTATTTTCACGTGTTATCTAGCGAAGAGTGATACTCGCGGACCTTCACCACGTTTCTACTGATTTCAAGCAGAGAAGGTAGAGAGGAGAACTACTGTCTCGAACAGTGGTCGATAACCAAGAGGTTATATATGCACGCCTCTTGATTTTGCTGGTCAACAGTTAAGAGATTGAATCGCGGTATTTTTCTTATTATCAATTTCTGTTTTACATCTGAGATGAAATAGTCACGTTGAATTCTTTTGCTCTTACGTTAAATCTGTGGACTAATCTTTGCAAGACTATCTTCATATACCCCAGGCTGTGGGTGAAAAATAGGTCGATTTCAGGATATAATTCAGGAACTTTTGAAACCTATCATGTGTTGTAAAGGACGATGCCAGGAATAACTTCTACTAAAATGTAACCAAAAATATTGTGCGCTTTTTTTTATATTGCGATATTCATTTGTTAAATTTGCAATTTTTAAAGATTTTTAATTTTGCAGCTTAGGATATTGATTTTAGGGAAAAACATTTTAATAGAAAGTTGTAGTAAATTAAAAAACCTACAACTTGAGCTACGGTAAGTTTAATTTCGTTTATTGGTTATTGCAAAACAGCCTGCGAAAGGTCCAAAATTGCCGTTTTTTACAATTGCATTATTGATTGTACAAATCATTTTTTAATATTTTTTAAAGCTTTAAAATTAAGATCTTCCAATTCCAAACATAAAAAAAATTGAAAAGCCAGATTAACGAATTTGTTGCTTAGATATTATAAATTGTTTATCCCAAGAGGTCAAATATCGAAGGCTATAACTTTTTGAAAAAAAATCGTAGAAAGTTGGTGAAACATCTAATCTCCTTATAAAGAGTTATATTTTCATATTCTGATGTAAATAAATGCGTAAAACATTTTTAAAGCTCTAATTTTTGGGTTTGAAAATAAGGGGGCAAATTTCGTTATAAACATTTAGAGCTGAAGCGGCTCTGTACATCCTATGATTTTTTAACTTACAGATTATTGTTGCTGAAGATAAAACGAAGATTTATAAAAAAAATAAAAAATTTCTACGACCAACTGAAGCCGAGATAATCTTTGGGTTTGAAAATAAGGGGGCAAATTTCGTTATAAACATTTAGAGCTGAAGCGGCCCTGTACATCCTATGAGCTTCTAACTTACAGATTATTGTTGCTGAAGACAAAACGAAGATTCATAAAAAAATAAAAATTTTCTACAACCAACTGAAGCCGAGATAATTGTTTTTTTTTTTTCTTAAGTCGTAGTGCCTTTATTTATAACAATTAAGAAATTATTTTACAGTCATTGACTAAAGAAAGACTTATATTATCATAGAATAAAAATTATTATAAAATATAATTACATTTAATTATTAAAAATTATTTTTAAAATCGGTGCTTTTGCGAGCGGCCGAATTTTGCAAATCGCCCGGTTCGCTTCAAATCCGCGCGGTCGGAAAATTTTTACGTAACTCGTATTAAATTTTGACAGAAAACAATTTAATAATATTACCATTATAATATACAGTCTATTTACCACTGTATTTTTTTTTTCTTGATAAACTTTTATATATGAAATTTCATTTCTGAAGAAATAATATTACAAAAATGATACATATACAGAATAAGCCAAATAAAAGCGGAACATATGCAGTTAATACAGTGTATCGGAACTACATTTGAAATAGTCGACCAATATAAAAGTTTGACACACATAAATCATAGCAACTCAACTACCTGTCTCCTTTTAGGCTAAGGGTACGGCCAGACAAGCGACAATTTACGGCGCCATAAGAACAGTAAAATGAAGCGCGAAAATGGGTCCCGCGGTGAGTGTAGTGGATGGCCAGACTGAGCTGTAAAATATCGCGAAGCAATATCGAACGGGTCCATCTTCCTCGTCGTGTCGCAAACGAATGGACCTGGTTCTAAATTTGTAGCTCATCTAGCCACAACCACGACCAAAACGCTGTATTTACATCTCGCGACACGCCGTAATTTACATCCTCGTCTGGTGATGCTTTTTACTGCAGCTACTGCCCTTCATTTTACTGCTGTTACAGCGCCGTAAGAGCAGTAAAATGAAGCGGCAGTAAAAAGCATGATCAGATGGGGATGTAAATTACGGCGTGTCGCGAGATGTAAATACAGTGTTTCGGTCGTTGTTGTGGTTAATTGAGCTACAAATTTGGATCCAGGTCCATTCGTTTGCGACATGACGCCGAAGATGGGCCCGTTCGATGTTGCTGCGCGATATTTTACAGCTCAGTCTGGCAACCCACTACACATTTATGTATGTCGAATTTTTATATTGGTCGACTATTTCAAATGTAGTTCTGATACACTGTATTAACTGCGTATGTTCCGTTTTTATTTGGCTTATTCTGTACATATATATGAAATATATAACTATATTTTTAATATTTTCATTGTTATATAAATATATGTAATAATAATAATGTTACTTCTTACTATAATATACAATATAAAACTTTTTCTTCTTGTAGTGAC
Source organism: Diabrotica virgifera virgifera (assembly GCF_917563875.1). Lineage (NCBI taxonomy): Eukaryota > Metazoa > Arthropoda > Insecta > Coleoptera > Chrysomelidae > Diabrotica > Diabrotica virgifera. Next base: position 283,129,732 of record NC_065443.1, on the reverse strand, counting down.
TGTTCTTTTTTGATTTCACATATAAAAGTTTATCAAGAAAAACAAATACAGTGGTAAATAGACTGTATATTATAATGGTAATATTGGGTGCGTTCGGACGACCACAGCGGCTGGACAGCTGAGCTAGCAGTAGCTGTCAGACGTCACCGCTGGAAGTCAGCCGCTGAGAGATTTACTAAGCTTTCCCTATCACGGCTGGATACAACCACTCAGCCGATTTCTGCTGACAGCCAGCCGCTATGGTCGTCCGAACGCACCCATTATTAAATTGTTTTCTGTCAAAATTTAATACAAGTTACGTAAAAATTTTTCGAGCGCGCGGATTTGAAGCGAGCCGGGGCCTCGGCCTCGATTTTTGACCCTTCGCTTCGTTATCGAACGTATTTGCTTCGTATACTAAACAGATACGAAACGAATACGTTCGATAACGAAGCGAAGGGTCAAAAATCGAGGCCCGGGCGATTTGCAAAATTCGGCCGCTTGCAAAAGCACCGATTTAAAAAATAATTTTTAATAATTAACTGTAATTATATTTTATAATAATTTTTATTTTAAGATAATATAAGTCTTTCTTAAGTCAATGACTGCAAAATAATTTCTTATTGTTATAAATAAAGGCACTACGATTTAAGAAAAAAAAAAATAATTATCTCGGCTTCAGTTGGTTGTAGAAAATTATAATTTTTTTATGAATCTTCGTTTCGTCTTCAGCAACAATAATCTGTAAGTTAGAAACTCATAGGATATACAGGGCCGCTTCAGCTCTAAATGTTTATAACGAAATTTGCCCCCTTATTTTCAAACCCAAAAATTATCTCGGCTTCAGTTGGTCGTAGAAATTTTTTATTTTTTTATAAATCTTCGTTTCATCTTCAGCAACAATAATCTGTAAGTTAAAAACTCATAGGATGTACAGGGCCGCTTCAGCTCTAAATGTTTATAACGAAATTTGTCCCCTTATTTTCAAACCCAAAAATTAGAGGTTTAAAAATGTTTTACGCATTTATTTACATCAGAATATGAAAATATAACTCTTTAGAAGGAGATTGGATGTTTCACCAACTCTCTACGATTTTTTTTCAAAAAGTTATAGCCTTCGACATTTGACCTCTTGGGATAAACAATTTATAATATCTAAGCAACAAATTCGTTAATCTGGCTTTACATTTTTTTTTATGTTTAGAATTGAAAGATCTTCATTTTAAAGCTTTAAAAAATAAAAAAAATCATTTGTACAATAAATAATGCAATTGTAAAAAACGGCCATTTTGGACCTTTCGCAAGCTGTTTTGCAATAACCTATTAACGAAATTAAACTTACCGTAGCTCAAATTGTAGGTTTTTTAATTTACTATAACTTTCTATTAAAAAGTTTTTCTCTAAAATCAATATCCTAAGCTACAAAATTAAAAATCATTAAAAATTGCAAATTTAACAAATGAAAATCGCAATAAAAAAAAGCGCACAATATTTTTGGTTACATTTTAGTAGAAGTTATTCCTGGCATCGTCCTTTACAACACCTGATAGGTTTCAAAAATTCCTGAATTATATCACGTTTTTTCACCCACAGCCTGGGGAAATATTGGGCTATCAATATTGCGTTGTATGCCTAGCAGAGTATTTTTACTTTTTTGTTTCCCATTCTGTATTCTCTTCCTTTGTTAACGCTCTTGATGATTTCATCCATAATTAAATTGAAGAGCATAGGACTCAATCAGTCTCTCTGTCTTATTCCGCTGCCTATATCTATAGGTTCTGTAAGTTGTCCATCTATTCTGACTTCCATTTTGTTGTTTTGGTAGATGTTTTCAATAGTTTTTATGATATCTAGGGGGACTTCTCAATTATACAGAAGATGCATTACATCTTTGAGTCTGGCTCTGTCGAATGCTTTCTTCAAGTCAATCAGACATAAAAATGCTGGTCTATTATATATATACTCTATTGATTTCTCATAATATAGCCAAAAAATTCTAATTCTCAATTCTTATTCGATTATTCATTTGGCTTAATACACTCATTCGTTTCTAAAGCAGTCGACGGAATTTTTAGCATTATTAGGTATGCCCACATTTCCAAAACAATCTTTTACACGTGGTATCTGTCATAGTTCACGCTTCAATATCATACACAGAAACTGAAAAAATATCATCGGACTAACCGTCCCCGCAATGGAATACTCATATCAGCTCTTGTTATTATTGTTTTTAATTTTAGAAAGGCCCGCGATGTATTTCGCTTGCACATCTGTACCTGACTTCTTGAGTGTTGTTACTCTCCATTAACTATGTTACTCTTGGACAGAATATTTACATTCGTACCACTGTCTAAACAACAAAATGTTAAATTGTGTAATGAGTTTCGCAGAATTGATCTAACAACATTTATATATGTCTAAAAAGAATCATCAAAGAAAGAATATGAACTATTTGAGGAACATAATCAAACAGCTCTAATTTTATTAATTCATTGGGAACAACGTAAACCTTGTTGAGCGTATAGGTTTCAAGATACAGAGACGTGCGAAATTAATATATTCTTTCTTGACGTGTCAGAAACTGCAACAATAGACAAATTAATGAAAACACTAAAATATATTTGATCAAATTCTTGTGATCTGAGTATGTATTTATGAGTAACCTGTATTAAACCTGTACCTGGTTTGACAGAAAAACAGTCAAAGCCATAGTAGGTCTGCTAACAGGGCACTGTAAGCTGAATAGGCACTTAAAGCTGATGGGATTGGCAGATGATGACCTGTGCAGATTCTGTCACCTCGAAGAAGAAATAGCAGAGCACATTTTATGTCATTGTGACAATCTGGTAAATGTGCGGTTATTTGCATTAGGAGAACAAAATCCAACGGCAAATAGCTACATGGAAGGTTCAGTCTCGAAGCTATTAGACTTTTTAAAAAGGGTCAGGCTAGAGAACGTTATCTAGGACTAGAGGGCCACAATAGATCTGAAAAGGTCGCAGTGGAATAGGCCAGAAAGCCACCTCTCTAAATCTAATCTAATCTAATCTAACCTGTATTAGAAAAGTATCAGACGACAACAAGATCAATAAAGGTGTAAGACAGGGATGCATACTGTCATCTATATTGTTTTATTGTTTATCGAAAATGTATTTAGAAAAAATCAAAATAAATCAAAAGCGTTCTGTAAGATAGGCAGCAGCATTAATATAATGTAAAACAAAACATAAGATACGCTGTCAGTACAGTAATTTTTGCAGACAGTTCAGAAGAACTTCAAAAGATTTTAGATAGTGTCATTAGGCCAGAAAAAAAAATTCATACTGTGAAATATTAGAAAATGAAAGGTGAAATGGTGAAATTATAAGAAATAATCAAATATGGTATACGTAGATGACTTTAAAATGATGTTGCCGATATTTATGAGTTGTGTTCCTGGGATGACTTTATTGGAAGATAGTTCATTCGATTACATGAAATCAACTTCAACTTATTAAGAATATCCGTTTTATTGATACGTAATATTGATTTCATGTAATCGAATAAACTATCTTCCAATAAAGTCCTTCCAGGAACGCATAACTCATAAATATTGACAATAGCATTTTAAAATCTGAATTCTCAATATGAATAAATCAGATAAAATTAAATAATTAGAGCAAATTTCAAGCAAAAAAAAACAAAATTTAATTAATATTATTGTTTGGTATTTTGATAACGATTTCCGAAGCGGAAATCGAAACTTCAAATACACTTAAATTCAAAATAAAATTGTGGGCTTATTCCCAACAAAAATATTAAATTGCATTAAGATGCCACAAGAAAATAGCTTCAGAATGTTTTTTAGAAATTGTGGAAGGAATTAGTTTAGTAGAACCTCATATAAGAAGGAGGATAATAAGTAGGGAGCGGATTTTATACTAAATGCATATTGCATGCATATTTCGCATATTTGAGAACTTTACTAAATTTTGCATATTTTTAAAGATACATACACATTATGTGCCTATTTAATAGTTATTTATGATATGAGTGTTAAAAGTACACGTTTAAGGCACGCATGTGAAAGTTTGCATAATGAGCGATAGCGACTTCTGCAATTCACATGAGTTCTTAAAATGTACTTTTTAACACGCATATCATACAATATTTTTTCTACAAACGTAATTACAGGACAATATCTACAAAAACTTTTACTTGAACTTGACTGACATTCCATTTTTATATTTTTTTGACATAACATCAAAATTGCCTCTACGGTCAATACGAAATGCAGTGCCTTAAAAATATTTTAAAGCACTAGTGCCTTAAAGTAGCATTTTTAACGCTCGTATGGAGTGCTAAAAATTGCATTTTTAACACGGTTGTAGAAAAAAACAATTAAGTCCAAAAAAAAATTTTAATTTTTTAATTCGACACAAAATATTTCCCCGCACAGTCTGTCCTATCTATTAATTCGAGAACTACCTGAAAAGAAGAGAGACTGCTCATTCACTGCCTTTTCATTTTTTCTTAGAAAATACCCGATCTTTACACAAAGTACTTATAGTGCTTATAGTACGCCGTTATAAAATGATTGTAGGATGTTAAATAAATGATGAAGGATGGTTTACCGGGAAATCCGAATTTTATTTACTTTTATTATATTTAGTACAATTTGTATCCCAATTTAGTAGGTACCTATAGTTCTGGTGATTCTTTTAAATCCCCTATTGTTAAGAAAATTTACACCTTTAACCATAGTTTTACGATTTTCTAACGGAAATTGAAATGTTCATGCTTTAGATCAGAGACCGTCTTTAAACGGCTTTAAAACTTTGGAGGACATAATATGCGAAATATTTAAGGAAATTTTGAAATTGATTTTGGTGCAGAATTTTCGGTTTTAACAAGTTATTCTAAATACGCCCCAATTACTTCTGTTGATGTTGAAAGGAGTTTTTCAAGTTATAAAAATATTTCATCTGGTCAGAGAAAATGTTTCCTCGTAAAAAATTTGGAAAAACACCTTGTAGTGAATTATAACCAAAAATATATAGTGATATTGTTGTTTTATTTTAAATAGGTAACTATTGGTATTAGTATTTGTAAAAAATGTGAATAAATTGCATATATAAAAAATAATGATTTTATTTGAAAGATAATAAATAAGATTGCCCCCCCCCCTATAAAAGAATCCCCTAGAATAGAATAGAACAGAAAATTTGTGGTTTCTCGAAATGAGCATTTTTTAAATTTTTGTGCATATCTTGCGCATATTTCGTAATTTTTGCATATATATGCGCATATTTCATCAGATCGCATATAAATCCGCTCCCTAATAATAAGTAACACTACCATATGCTCCTGGCTGACTAGAAAGACGGTTGAAGAAATAAACCTAATATTGGATAATATAGGGACTAAAGAGACTTGCTGGTGGTACAAGGAAAAATAAAAGAGAAAGGAAAATTATATAAAAAGTGGCAAGAAACCAGATCGGACATAGATCTTCAAAACTATATGGTCGCCAAAAGGGAAGCGAAAGTAGCAGTAGCAAAAGCTAAAGCAGAAGCGTATTCAAACCTATACGATCAACTTGATACCAGGGAAGGCGAAGCAAAGATATATAAAATAGCCAACAGAGAGCAAAGAAAGCAAGAGATTTTAATCAGATTAGATGTATCCGAGATGAAAATAATAAAATACTAATTCACGAAAAGGATGTCAAAAAGAGATGGGGAAATTATTTTGACAGTCTATTAAATGAAGAATTTGACAGACAGCCTGTGGAGTTAACGGAGACAGTAACAGCAATGGTTACCAGAATAACAAACGAGGAAGTGGCTCAAGCGCTTCAAAAAATAAAGAAATGAAAAGCAGTCGGACCAAATGATATTCCTGGGGAAGTATGGAGAGCATTGGGAGAGACAGGAACAAGTTGGCTAGCAGGTCTATTTAATAGAATTATGGAAGTTGGACAAATGCCAGACGAATGGAGAAGCAGTATATTAGTACCTGTCTACAAAAACAAGGGAGACATACAACAATGCACAAACTACAGGGCTACAAAACTACTTAGCCATTCCATGAAAATATGGGAGAGAGTAATTGATAGACGGATACGTGAAGAAACCGAAATATCCGATAATCAATTTGGCTTTATGCAGGGCAGATCAACAACAGATGCAATTTTCATTGTAAGGCAACTGATAGAAAAATACAGGAATAAAGAGACCAACGCTCATATGGTATTCATTGATCTTGAGAAAGCATATGATAGAGTTCCTCGAGAGGTTCTGTGGTGGGCACTCAATAGGAAAGGAGTCCCTGGCGAATATGTGAAGATTGTGAGAGATATGTAGGAGGGAGTAACAACTAGTGTTAGGACAGGTGTGGGAGAGACTGATAAATTTCAGGTGAAAGTAGGATTGCACCAAGGCTCGGTGCTTAGTCCTTATTTATTCTCATTAATTTTGGACCAGATAACAGCGAAACTACAGGGTAGTATTCCATGGTGCCTAATGTATGCTGATGATGTAGTGTTAATAGGAAATAGTAAAAGAGATTTAGAACAAAAACTGGAACAGTGGAGACAAGCTCTGGAGGAAAAAGGTTTAAAACTTAGTAGGACAAAAACAGAGTATTTGGAATGTTCATTTAAAGATGGAGTTACTACAAATAAAATGGTATCCTTGGATGGTGAAATGATTGTGAAAAGTAATAGTTTTAAGTACCTAGAATCGGTATTACAGAGTAATGGAGAAATAGATGGAGATGCATGCAGTAGAATTAGGGCTGGATGGATGAAGTGGAAAGAAGCGAGTGGTGTGTTGTGTGACAGAAAAATTCCAATGAAGCTGAAGGGAAAATTCTATAAAACAGCCATAAGACCGGCTATGATGCACGGAACTGAATGTTGGGCAGTGAAAAAGAAAGAGGAACAACGAATGCATGTGGCGGAAATGAGAATGCTTAGATGGATGAGTGGAATGACAAAGAAGGATAAAATTAGAAATGAGTATATTAGGGGAAGTCTAGGTTTGGCACCAATTGATGCCAAAATGAGAGAGGTTAAGATGGTTTGATTCATCACCGGTTCCTAATGTTATACATATATTTAGTCCTAAATATTTAAATGGAGTATGTTCATCTAGATCATGTTGTGGTCTCCCTACGTTCCTGTCTTCTTGATATCTTTTTTATTTAGTAAGTATATACTTAAAAGACGATTGGAAAGAGACACCAACCCTGCTTCACCCTTTATTTATTGGAAAATTCGTGTTACCTATTTTAACCTGAATAAAACTGATTTCTGGTACCTTTCTCCGATTCATTTAATCTTCATAATTGACTTAAAAATCATAAATGGACCAATCAAAACATAAACATACATATTATGACGTTGATTCTTTGATGAATCATTTTTTTACTCTTTCCTGGGTTCTTTACGTAATTATCTAGGAACCTTTGATCTTATCAGGCGTCGTTGAACATTTTTAACCGAATTTGATATTGTATTAATAGATACCGTATTTGCCAATTCTACGGAAGAAAAAAAAATGAGATGAGATACATAGGTTTAGTTATTATACTTGTTTTCCTTCTAAAGGTCAGACAATTTAGATATAGTGTTAATAAAAAACAAATGGATATTGATTAACTGTTTATTATTACTAACTAATTTCGTTAGAATCTTGTCAAAGAAATAAAATATTCTGGTTAATATTTAAGTACATACTATACAGGGTGATCTACACAAAATATACATATACAGCTTTTTACCGCTTGTGGTAAAACCAGAAATCGCAGTCAACAAGAAAATGTGCTATTATTGTACGTTTAGGTCCCATGTAAAATTCTAGATAGATTTGGTATCAGGTACCACACATCGAACATTTATATTTTGTTTCTCATCTTTTTTCAAAAATTTTGACAGGATTTTGAATTAGTTTTGAACTAGAAATATTATTTTATGAGAATTTAATCAATTAAAGCATAATTGATTTAAGTGATTATTTTTTAATGATTTTAATTTCTAATCGTGTATCAATCAGATTATTATTATAATGGGAATATTCTACTGTACATTATTATAGTGGGAATAAATTTGAGGTATTTTGTTTCTGTTTAACTACAACGAGTTTCCTAGTTTTGACAACTCTCACATTTAAGAAAATAAACCATAATAAACTTTTATTTCTGCACCTAATGTCAAATTGTTATGAGGACAATACGAATTAGCAGTTTTAAACGCTCGATTGTAATTCGGTAAGATTATTTCATAAATAAAACTGCATTTTTAAATAATTTTAACTAATATTTCATTAATATCTTCGTCTGAATAGTTGTTAAACCAGCTCATGGAGTTCACTTTGACAAGTTGAAAAACATTAAATGCGATAAATGTCACTGAATGTTTATTTTTATGCTTGAATTTTGTATGTAAGTTTTAAAAAAAAATAATCTTACGAATATCACACGCTAATAATAATAAATATGAAAATAATGCTGCAATTTGCTTCTCAAACATATTAATGTTGAGAATTACGTTTTATATTTGTTTCGACCTGTGAATGTTTATAGATTGCCTTTGTCCATGTACCATAGTCCTAGGGCCGGTTGTTCGAACGCTAATCAAAAATGAAATCACCTGATCATTATCAAATATCACCTGATTAGTTAATCAATTATGTTAATAATTGTTTAGTTAATTAATAATTAATTAATCAATCAATTAATCAATCAATTATGTTAATTATCATAATGATATCATAATGAATAATGATAATTAACATAATTGATTACAATCAACTGATTGGCGTACGAACAACGGATTTTGTTATTTAATGGTTGTTAAGGGGACTTGATTATAATTAACTTTTCGATTAGCATTCGAACAACCGGCCCATAGTCTATTAGTTAGAAATATCTACATCCGACTCAAAATAATTCATAAGAAAATGATACCCAAAATAGATATAAAATTTCTATAGGTGCAGTGTTTAATGGAGTTTGGCGATGACTTTTGCAAATTCGGCTTTCTCCTGTGCTTTTTTATTAGGGATTGGGGGTCTAAACCTGTCCAATCCTTTGACGTCCATTATTAGTTGAACAAAGTTATATCTCTCGATATAACTACTGTAAGAAAACAACATCCAGGAAAAGGTAGAAACACAGCCTAATAAAAATTTTGAAAAAATAGTTTAAAACACTACTAGCAGCATAGAATATATCATACTCTTATCTTCTTCTTCATCCTGTTTGCATCCATTCCTGAACAAAGGCCTCCCCATGAATTCTCCATTCCTCTCTGTTTGTGCTATTTGGTGCCAACTTCTCCCCATTTTGGCTTTGATGTCGTCTAGCCATCGTTTTTGTGGTCTTCCTCTACTACGACTGTGCTCACGTGGTTTCCAATGTACAATGTTTCTCATCCACCTTTGGATGTTTTGTCGTGCCACGTGTCCTATCCAGTTCCATTTCTTCTTCTTCTTTCCTTCTCGTATGTAGGCTTTAAAGCCTGTTTTTCTTCAATATTAGCCTCCTAAATTATTTAAGTTATCGCATAATCCTTTTTTTGGTCTGCCAATACTTCTTCGTCTATTTGGTGACTTATCTCGTGCTATTCGTACTATCCTATCCTCTGCCATTCTACTAATGTGTTCGTTCCACTCCTGTTTCCGTTTTGTCACCCATCCATTTATGTCTTCTACATTGCATGATCTTTTTATGTTTTCGCTTCTCTCCCTATCCAACAGACTTTTCCCTGATATTGGTCGGAGTATTTTCATCTCTGTTGTTTCTAGTAGTCGTCTTGTTTTAGATGTGTCAGGTCTTGTCTCCGCCGTGTATGTCAATATAGGTCTAATTGCTACTTTATAGATTCTTGCTTTTGTGTCTCGCCTTAGGTGTTTGTTCTTCCAGATTGTGTCATTAAGGGATCACGCCGCTTTACTTGCCTTTAAGCTTTGTTGTCGTACTTTCTCTTCAATATCTCCGTAACTGGTTATATCTATTCCCAGATATCTAACTAAACCTTGCTTCCTGCTTTATTATTTTCCCATCAATTTCGATTTTACATCGTACTGGGTATTTAGATGTTGTCATACATTTGGTTTTTTCTGCTGATATTATCATATTGTATTTCTTGGCTGTTGTATTGAAGATGTGTGTTAATCTTTGGAGATCGTCTTCTGTCTCGGCGATTAATGCGGCGTCGTCTGCATAACATAATATTTGGATTTCTTTGTTCCCCATTCTGTAATCATGACCTTTACGTACTGCTTATATTATTTCGTCCATTAGTATATTAAAGAACAGTGGGCTTAACGAGTCACCTTGTCTGACTCCGCTTTGTACTGATATAAACTGCGTTAGTTTTCCATTTATCTTGTATTCGATTGTGAAAGTAGATGTTTTCGATGGTTTGTATAATATTGATTGGTATGTTTCTTCTATACAGTAATAGATATGCTGGTTTACTGTACTCAATGGCATTTTCTGTGATTTGTCTCAGTACAAATATGTGGTGAATTTTACAAATGTTCAAAATATCTCGATAAAAACTGGCATATCGAGATATCTACTAAGAGGCAAAAAAGATTTAAAAACGTTGGGTTACCAACTAATGGTAATACCAGCACTGGCGGATCCAGGGGGGGTGTCACGGGGTCATGACCCCCCCCCCCATAATTGTAAACCCACGTATCCTAGGGTTGGTAAGACTAAGTGATCTTGCATCAGAGATAGGTAATTAAATCACCCTCAAGACCCATGACCCCCCCCCCAAACAAAATTTCTGGATCCGCCATTGAATACCAGGGCCGTGCCGTGCTATGATGCGGAGAGGCAATCGCATCAGGCGGCATCACAAGGGGGGCGGCATAATCAGTAAAATCAAAAAAAATTGTCAGATTGTGTAAAAATGTTGTCAGAAACTATAGAAAAAATGAAAAGTTACAGACAATCTGGCTATGAGCAAATGAAAATTACTGCTAATTAATATTGCAGATAACCTTGATATAAGTTCCGAATTTCCAGCCAAAAATAAAATTCGAGCCAGGAGAAAAAAAAACGTTCATTTGATTACGAAAAATCTGTGGACGAGCTTTTAAGGAAGCTAAATTTATAATAAATGTTTTCATCTATATTTTACACATTGCCGTTAATTCTTTGATTGATCGATTTTCGTTTGTAGAAACTCATAATAAAAATTTAAAATTTTATATATTTTTAAATTGAGGGAAATATATTATAAAACACTATAAAAACATTGTATGAATCTTCATTCAATATTTTCAATATAAAAAGAAAAAGAATCTGATATAGGGGCAAATGGTTTTCTAGAAGAATTGATTTATGCCAAATTATGATACCATACTCCATGAAAGCTGTAGAGAGAGAAAGCTTTGAACTTTTTTTTGCCAAAATAACCTAATTTCTTTATACACAAATGTAGTTGTATCACTAAGAATTTTATTAACACTACCTGTTTCGGTAGCTAGTAGGGAAAGAAGTTTTTTTAAATCAAAAATTATTAAAAACTATTTACGAAGACTATAAGATAAGACACAACTAAAAAATTTAGAACTCATTTCATAGAGTCCTAAGTAGCTGCTACTTTAGACTTTAGACTACACCAATCTGATTAAGAGTTTGCCAAAATAATTAAAGTCGGAAGGGTAATATATTGCAATTTTTGTAAATGTTATTTAATGTAATGTTAATACCTACATATTTCATTTAAGGGCGTAGGCGCCAAATTTCATTCCAATGCTTTTTAAATGCATTCATTTTTTTCAAATCCTGAAAAAACTGATAAATATTTTTGAAAAATTTAAAAGCAGAATGAAAGATTACATTAAAATTAACAAAAGTGAAAGTCCCTTAGAATAAACAAAAAGTTTCTTTTGAATGAGATATTTGAAATTAAAAATCACACTCAATTTTCTTTTCTTTTGCAGCCCTTGAAAAATATTATTGAAATAAACATTATAGAAGTTTTCAGTGACTTTCGGCCCTCAGTAATAATGTAATCATTCTACGATTAATTTTTTTAAAAATACCTATTACTTTCTCAAGATTCGAAAAAAATGAATACATTTAAAAAGTGTTAGCCCGAAATTTTGCACCCTTAAAGTAAGTATGTTTTGTTTTTAAAATAAGAGTTTTCGTTCATTTTGTGTAGTTTCGCTTAATAATAATAAAAGTTAAGCTTCAATAATATTATTTTAAGGGGCGGCATTTTGAAGACTTGCATCATATTTAAAATATGTACCGCACGGCTCTGGGTAATACCACAATATTAATTTAATTGGAACGTACACAAATAAATTGGGGGATTTAAGGGACCCCATAAAATTTGTATGGGGCGCACAAATGCCACAGTTATTTTTTTTTAAACACGTTTCTGCCATGAGAATGCCTCATGTCCATTTTCAATAAAAAATCTCTAATAGTTTTCGATATATTGGAAAAAATCGATTATTATTTTGTAACTACAAAGAATTATAACTTTTTTATGTGCACATTTTTGTACTAATGTAGATTAGGTTCAATTGAACTATTTTTGGTATTAGAATATGTGATTTCATTTTTGACCTGCATTTTTGTTTCACCCTGTATATAAGGCAATTTGAAAAAAATCTGGCAATAGAAACTAATGTAGAGGATGTAGAGACACGGACCATGAATAAATAATAAATCTACCACGAAATGCGCGCTCTATACTTATCAATTTACAAAAAAATATTACAAAAACCTTGGATAGATAACACATTAAGTAACAAGTGACTAAAAAAACAAATAAAAGTGATATCGCCTAATAGATACAAAACTAGTGTACGCAAAACCAAATATTCATGTAATATTTAAGATGGAATTTAGCAGCCATCTCTTTAGGCATTCTGTACGTTTTTTAAAATATAATTTATGATATTTCGTTGGGTACCAGACACTACCAGACGTAATAGACGTAACGGTGTCAAAGAAGAATATCAGTTAATGGGTAGTAATCATGCCACACTTGATTACTCAAGAGATGAACTCACTCTCTGAGTTATAAGTTTTATTTTTAAGAAAAGATCTGAGATATTGAGTTCTGAAAATATGAACACCTTTTTTATTACGCCTGGTTAAAATTAATTAATTAAACATAAAATTAATTAAAATTTCTTTTCTTGCTTGGTTGTTTCTCAGTTCTATTTACGTTGCCTTTTTAGTGATGATCATAATAGATGTCTAAATGTTTGTAATGTTCGATAACTTCTCTATTCTCCAATATTCTGATCTGTTACTTCCAGCCAATACAAATATAATGGGAGGGGAACCCAAGCTGGGATTTTTGTAATTACTCAAGCGCGTCAGATTATTACATGGGGAGAAACCTTGTACCCTGAAAATGTACCTCTACCATATATTGGCTCTTAATGCAGGCGAGTTCGTTAAAAAGGGGCCGAAAAAAAATGTACCCTTAGAAAATCTCGAAATCGTCAGATTAAGATAAGGTAAGTTAAGTACATGCAAAACAGTGTATATTTAAAAAATCTGATGATTTGAGCCAGGCGTAAGGAATTGGGTCCCAAAGTTTCACAAGAAAAAAGCGAATATTTCGCGAAATGAATGACAGATAGAAAAACTAAAACATACGTGCTTAATATTTTTCAAAAATCTATTCAATGATACCAAACACGACTTACCACGGTGAGGGGTGGGGGAAAAATTAAAAATTTTAAATACGAATCCCGCGATATTTTGCGAAATGAACATCAGATTGAAAAACTGAAAAATACTACACTTATTCAATATTTTTGAAAAATTTATCGAATGGCACCAAACATGCCCCCCACAGAGGTGGGGTGAGGGGTTACTTTAAAATCTTAAATAGGAGCCCTCATTTTTTATTGCAGATTTTTGGATTCCTTACGTAAAAATAAGTAACTTTTATTCGAGACATTTTTTCGAATTATGGATAGATGGCGCTCTAATCTAAAAAAATGATTGTTGGAAATGGAAAATTAAATTAAAAATGGACAAGTCCCTATTAAAATGGAAAACTTTACTTAACTTTTTTTGGTTTTAGAACCTACTCTTCACAACCCAATATGTCCCCATAACGCTGGAGTGACTGCACATTTAGCATACTTTCCTCCCCTACCATAGTGGGTTTTTCTGATTTTGATTTCGTGTTCCCATTGTTCATATTCTTCGTTTAATTTCCGAATCATACACTCAATATCATCGTAGTCCTACGCTATCACTAGATATACTTTTTCACATGACCTTTATCGATCGTTGGATACAGGGGCGTAACAGAGGCCCCCGCAGCATGAAGCTTGCGGGGGGGCCCAATCGACCTGGGGCCCATCTTGTCACCTGATATTATGTAAAAATCTGTTATTGGTATATTATTTTACGTTGTGAACGTTATTTTAAATTTAAGAACGTAAATTTCTAAATAGGCATGTTCGGCAAGGAATATTCTCATATCTATAAAATTAATCTTTTCCGGTCTCACGAATTTTTATGGTAACGGCAATAAACTATATTGCTTTGTACGTGACCATTGAAAGATTTGAGAATTGCAATTTGCCTAATTTCAGAACAATATTTCTAAATCTAGAAATGGGTTTTCTCTTTACATTAAGTATTTCGATACAATTATCGGCAGTAGTTTCCAGAGGCGTAACAGAGGCCACCGTAGCATGGGATATCCCGTAGCATGGGATATCCCCGTAGCATGGATAGATATACTCGCTGATAGTAGTACACGAAGAAAATTGTTAGAAAGTAAGATATCAAAAAAATATTTTTAGCAAAAATTTAGCTTATAAAAAACAATAAAAAATGGTCTATTCATGAAGTCATTTTTATAAAAGTATCTAGGATCAAAACTAATCGAGTTAAGCTCAAAATAAAGTTGGCCCACTTTTTTTGGTAAAAATAATCGTGTAAATTTCACCCTATTTAGCACCTCAAATAAAATTAATAGTTAGCGCTTTACCATTCACTTTATATATGTATTGTTTATATGATCTGTAAGTTTGACCGGTTCAAAGTTTTTATTTTTGAAAAAAATTGGTTTTTTAATAGGAACAGTTTTTTTACTTTGGAAAAATGGCCTTTTTCAAAATAACTTAAAAATTATTAGTGATACAAAAAATCTCAAATAGTAAAGAAATGTAGGTTTTGCTTTTATAAATATTACGGTTTTATGTTGTTATGAACACAAAAATTGGTTAAGATATGGCTGTTCAAAATTTGCATACACTCGTGATTAGTGACTCGTTCAAAAATAAGGTCTTTGAACCAGTGAAATTTACAGATCATAGAAAAAAAGTTAAGTATGTAATTTGTAAAGCGAATTTTGGGTGCTAAATAGGGGGAGACTTTCACGATTTTTTACCAAAACAAGGGGTTAACTTTATTTTGAGTGTAACTCACTTAGCTTTGATGCTAGAAACTTTTATAAAAAATAAAAATAAAGCTTTTTTAAAAAATTTTCAATGAGTTTTTCCCGAAAAGTGCTTCATTTTTTGGTTATTTCACGTTGAAATATTCGATTTAGAATTTGAAGAATAAGAAGAATTTTTCATAAGTCACAACTTTGTTTTTACTGGGTCGATAGACATCATTTTTTTTATAAGCTACATTTTTGCTAAAAATATTTTTTAGATCAAATTCTTTTTGAGTTATTTGCGAAAAACTGCTTGAAAACGTGGTTTTCTTTTTGAACAATAAACATTTTCACTCGCAAATAATTTAATAAGTATTGACTTGATCACTTCGGTGATGACACTGAAAATTACACGGAATCTCCGTATTTCACGGTCATTTACTACGCTATTGTTTACATATACGTTTTTGTTAAACAAGTCGTATTTAGTAACGTTTTAAAGAGGGCCCCATTTCCAATTCTGCGGGGGGGCCCCGACGAAGTTTGTTACGCCACTGGTTGGATATCCTGTTGGCTACTATATTTGCTATCGTAGCTTTATTATTAATTATTATCATTATTTACATCAGCTCTCAATAATGATATAGTCGATTTTCAGTACCATTGTCTTAGATTTTTCAACGATGAGGTTCTTCTTCTACCAGAACCACGTTTACCTTGGACCTTTCTCTGAATACTTACTTTCCGGAGCACCAACAACTTTAAATTCTGTACTTTCAATGATTGGCTACGTAGATGGCTTTGCATGATAGTAGATGGTGACTATTCTAAACCACGCTACAGTCGCAAGTATCGTCCTTCTGGAATCCCCATTTTTTCAGGGTACTAGCACAACGTGAAAGCGTTTTCCATATCGGACATGGTAAATTGTATCCAACAGCCATTTCCTCTGAAGGGGCACAATATGTTGTCATCCCTAATGGTAGGAGAGCCCAAGAGGGGATTTTTGCAGTTACTCGAGCGCGTCAGATTATCATATGGGGAGAAACCTGGTACCCTGCAGATGTATCTCTACCATATATTGGCTCTTAACACAGGGGAGTTCGTTAAGGGGGCCCGAAAAAAAAAATCTATCCTTAAAAATACTCGAAATTGTCAGATTAAGATAAGGTAAGTTAAGTACATGTAAAAGAGTGTATATTTTGAAAAATCTGACGATTTGAGCGGGGCGTAAGGAAATGGGTGAGTCAAAAAGTTTCACAAAAAAAAGAGCGAATATTTCGCGAAATGAACGTCAGATCGAAAAACTAAAAACTACGTTTTCAATATTTTTTAAAAATCTATCGAATGATACCAAACACGACCCCCAAGGAGGTGGGGTGGAGGGGTACTTTAAAATCTTAAATAGAAGCCCCAAATCTTTATTGCAGATTTGGATTCTTTATGTAAAAATAAGCAACTTTTATTCGAAACATTTTTTCGAATTATGGATAGATGGCGCTACAATTGGAAAAAACCATTGTTGGAAATGGAAAATTAAATTAAAAAAAGAAAAGTCCCCACTAAAATGGAAAATTTTACTTAACTTTTTTTGGTTTTAGGACTTAATAATCACAACCCCATAGGTCCCCACAGCGCTCGAGTGACTGCACATTAAGCATACTTTGCTTCCCTACCATAAAGGATCAGATGCAAAAGTTTACTTTTTTCTGGGTGTCTCATAATGTACGAAGTATTCCAGCTTATCTCCTTAATATTCCTGTCCTATTATATTAACTAGTTGTGTGTTTTGATTGAGCCATCAAAGTACCTCCTTATTTCTAACTCTTTTGATCCAGTTTATTTTTACCAATCATTTGTATACCTACTTCTCAAAGTCGCATATCACTAGTTGATCATCTGCACATGACAAAGTGTATATTATGCTATTGTTGTTAATCTGCATTCCTCTATTTTCGCACTTGAGCTGAGTCCTTGTAGACTATCTTATCAGCGTCATTCTTTGTGTTTAACAAGTTTTGATATTGATTGATTGATAATGTTTTCTTAACATTAGAAGAAAATGTAACCTACAGTATATAAACGAATGGACACTAAATAGAAAAAAAGAATGAAAGAATACGTAAGTATGGAGTAAGTATGGAGTTACAACCTTCTATAGAGAGATCAGTTGGCCATTGAACAAGCAGAATTGCTTATGAAATGAAAGAAGACAAAGACATTTTTTTATATTTGTCTCTTTTCCTCCCTATTTCTTTTTCTATCTCTTCGTCAGGGGCGTAACAGAGGCCCCCGCAGCATGAAGCTTGCGGGGAGCCCCATCATGTCAGGGGGGCTCCATCTTGTCGTCTAATACATATGTAAAAATGTGCTATTGTTATATTATTTTGCGCATACATACGCAACGTATTTAAGCAACGCAGTATTGAAAATAAAGTTGCCCATCAGATTGATACAATGTATCGTATGTATGTATTGTATGTATGTGTTAATAAAATTGTAAATATATTCGCTGATAGTAGTGTACGAAGAAAGTTGTTCATCACGCTCATAGAATAATACTATGTAATAATGTAATCGTTTATTAATTTTCTTTCTATTATATTCTATACCAATAAAGATGAAAAATGTAAGTTGTCATAAACAGTGCATGAATACACTAATAGCCCAGTAAATGACCGTTTTGGAGTGTAATTATCAGTAGTAATTGCACGAGAGCTCTAAAATTATCGATTTGTTTCCCGAGTGACACTTTGACAGTTTTAATTTCACGACCCGAAGGGGAGTGAAATTATGTTAAAGTGTCTCGAGGCAACAAGTCGATAATAATTTTAGAGATCGAGTGTAATTCGCTGAGATTATTTCATGAATAAAACTGTCTTTTTAAATCATTTTAACCAGGGCCTATTTTACCACTAGGCTCATGAGGCACCTGCCTCGGGCCCGTATTTTAATGGGACCCGGAAAGATCACCAACAAAAAAAAATTTTATTACAATAACAAAATAAATTTTCAAAATTCTTTCATTTTATGAACAGGAAATGATAAATGACAACAATAAGAGTTATAATTAAACAATGTTTAATTGTTTAAATATACATTTTATTTATTGTTACATAATTAATACATTTAAAAAAGTTATTATTAATATTAAATTATTTAGGGGCCCCAAAAATTGTGCAGTGCCTCGGGTCTGAAGTAAAATGGGCTCTGATTTTAACTAATATTTTATTGATATCTTCACCTGGATATTTGCTAAACCTATTTCTTGGTGGTCTTTGTGACAAGTTGTACCTACAACATTAATTGTCATTAATATGACTGAATGTTCATTTTTGAGCCCTTTCAAAGAAAACCCATTCAAAGATAATCACTTTGAACCGGTGAAACTTACAAGTCATATAAAAAAAGTTAAGTAATTTGTAAAGCGGTAATGATTAGTTTCATTTGGGGTGCTAAATAGGAAGAGATTTTCACAATTTTTTCCAAAAAAGGCTTTTTTGCACGATTGATCATTTTTGACTGTTTACCGTGACAGATTTTACGTCAGTAGGTGACATTTACTAGCAACTCGACGGTAAGTAATCCAACTCGACGGTAAGTACTCCAACTCGACGGTAAGTAATTCACTTACCGTCGAGTTAAAAAATCTCTTAATTTTAATTTATTTTTTGAAAGAATAAAGAAAACTAACGAATTATTTATTAATATTGAAACTTATGGTACAATTTGTTAAATTATTTAATGAAATCCCACGTGTTTGGGCTGTGGTTTCACTTCTAACAACAACTCCTGCAGAATCGCATACATTAGTAGTATTACTAGTATTGCACAATATTTTTTCGGCAAAATCTATTTTATTTTGAAGAGAATCTTCTACATAGCTTTCTGCCACTGTCGATGAACGCCAACCTCCATGACGCATCCGAGGACATCAACACCTTTATTAGCCAAAAGCGTTGCTGATGTCCTCCTGAACGAATGGCTAGTATAGTTCTCGGGATTAGGCAAATTTAAGAATTTGGCAATTTGAGAAGGCCAGCCCCCGATTGTCCCTTTCCCTATTACTTGAGCACAACATTTTCCTTTGGCGTATCTTAAGAACAAATGATTTGATTTTACTTGTAATGGACGAAGTTTTATATCGAATTCTTCGATTCTTAAATTCTTGCCTTCGCACCATTTTTTAAAACTTTGGTTGGTATTTTGATAACGGATTTTGGATTTTTCGGGAATAATTGCGGAACACCCTCCTTCCCAAGCCCGTTCAATTTCTTCAAATTCACTTTCGCTCATATTTTAATTTATAATAATCAAAATTGTACTTAAAATTATTGACAACTAAATAAAAACTCCATTCTCCATTGTTGTTATGCACCCTAGTTACTACCTAACAACCAAAGTATCTATCTTGATAAAATGAATGAAACTAGTCAATATGACGAAAATGTTTAATTTTATAATTTACAATGGTATCAATCGTGCAAAAAACGTTATAAGCATGTCGAACGTTAAGGGTAACCGATCTCAGAGAATAATTGGAGTCGTCGCTCCGCTCCTCCTCCAAACAATTGTCTTCGATCGGTATAAAACCCTTACCGTTCTCCACACTTAATATACTATAACTGTATTTTGAGCGTAACTGACTTAGTTTTGATGATAGAAATTTTTACAAAAAGTAAAAATACCTAAAACTTTTTTTTTAAGTTTTAATGAGTTTTACCCGAAAAGTGGATTTTTCGGTTATTTCACTTTGAAATATTCGATTTGGAATTTGACGAAAAAGAACAAATTTTCAGAAGCTACAAATTTGCATTTACTTGGTCGATATACTTCATTTTTGTATAAGCTACATTTTGGCTACTTACATATGAATACTTGCTTTTTAAGTTATTTGCGAAAAACCGCCTTAAAACGTTGTTTTTTTGTTGAACAATGTTGAACATTTTCACTCGTAAATAACTCGAAAAGTATTGACTGGACCACTTCGGTGGTGGCATTGAAAATTACACGGTATCGCCGTATTTCACGTTCATAACACATAAGTTTTTGTTACACATGGCGCATTTAGTAATTTTTTACTTCCAATTCTGCGGGGAGGCCCCGACGGATTTTGTGACGCCACTGCTCTTCGTCAACCCAATATAGCAGTTTTCTCTGATTGTGCAATTGGTATCCGATAGCTTCTGTTGCTACCACCTGGAGACACATTTTTATACGACAATAATGTTCTTTATTATTATTAAATTGCATATTTTATCAACTTTTCATTTCACTTCGTTTAGTTTTTATTCAACGTTAATTTATTTCTGTAAAACAGATGTAATCCAAAATATTGTCATATTAAAATAGAACTGGATAGATCACATAACAAGAATGGAAGGCAACGGTTAAATGAAGCGAATTGTTGAATGGGGACCAAGAGCAAATAAGAGAAGTAGAGATAGACCTCAAACCAGATAGACTGATGACATCAAGTGAAATGGCTGGTCACGAATGAATACAAAAATCAGGGAATAGAAATGAATGAACACACCTAAGGGAGGTTTACAGCCGACGATGTAAGCCTCCATGATTTCATTCCTCTCTAAAGCAGCGTTAAGACACAGCGATAAATCGCAGCAATTTATCGATATCAATCGAGTTGTTGCAATTTATCGTTGTGTGTAAACGGTACATCGCAGCGATTTATCGGAATTGGAGTTGGATTACATCGATTTCATAAGTGGTGTCACAATAAATCGCAGTAATTTATTGTGACGATAAATTGCTGCGATTTATTGATTTTTTAAAGCTGTTTAGACGCTGCGATGTATTACTGCGATCTATCGCGTTGTGATTGACCACGAGAAATTGAAGAGGGGAGTTTTGTTTGCACTTTACACTTTACACCCTTCAATAAATTATAACGAGTTTTCATCCTAGTCGTCGTCCTAACTATCGACCGCATTAATAGCCCAGGGCGCATCTGTAAAGATATAAGTACATTGGGATGTTGAGAGATGACTCGTATTTTTTGCAGCAACTGCTTGGAAATGACTCACCTAATAATAATTAAATTATCCTCCCACTCAAAAAGGTCCGTCCAAAACTTATTTAAATAATCAAAATGTCAAAAAAAAAATAAGAAAAAATTCGATATTCTTCTCCGTTTTTTTTATTATAACTTTAAAAGTATTCATTTCCGAGAAAGGTTGCAGCAATATAAAAGTTGCATAATTAAATTTTCTACGAAAAATTTTAAATATTGTTACTCTTGTTGCAAAATAGCAATAATATTAATAATATTAATCGCGGCGTCTAAACACCACTTATATTATTTCCCTGTGCAATTCCGTCTAATTCTATCATCTTCGATTCGTTATAAATTATCTTCCTATAATTCACCTTCTTGACCAGAAGTGGTACAAAGAAGAATGTTTTATTTTATAGAATATATTATATTTAGATATTGGAAGCTATAGTAGCTTGGCATTTTTGGCATACAGTGAATTTTTTGTACGTCATATCGTTCACCTATGTGTCCAGACTTGACATCTATTGACTTAAAGAACCAAAAATAATGTTTTAAAGACATATTCTTAAAAAAACAAACCTTTTATCATTTACAGGATAGTTTTAAACACGTGTGAAACTGAAAGCCTGTCATGCCGTACACGGCCTGATTTCTGTTACTTAAACACGTTTAATTAATGTCACAGTTTCGCAATTAACAGAATTTATTGTTCTTATTAAAATTCAATAAGCAAAGTATGCGGAATTAATGCATGGATTTGCATAGAAGAAATATTGGATAAAAAAGGGGAAATGGGTCAATTTTTTAACATATTTATATAAATATAATTAATTAACTAGTTGTTATTCCCATCAGATGAGTCAGCAAATAAAACTAATTTACCATAACTTATAAGCAATCACACACAAAAACAAAAAAATAACAAACAGGGAAGTACGTGATAAAAAAATGACAAAATTATCAATTTTCAATATAATGTCCAAAGAATGTGTGCTTGAACTAGATGACAAATATTAACATCTAATGCCATCCCCTCTTTGTGAACACACACACAAATATTAAGGTCAATAATGTATTACAGAAAATACCAATAATTATTGTAGATTTTATGATAAACATTTATCATTTAAAGATATTAAAGAAAATCATTAGCATAAAAGCGTAGGCGCAAAATTTCGAGCCGCCGATTTTATAAATGCATTAATTTTTTTCGAATCCTGAAAAAACTAATAATTATTTTTGAAAAATTTAAACGCAGAATGAAAGATTACATTATTACCAAGGGCCGAAAGTCCCTTAGAATAAAAGAAAGTTTCTTACTCAATATTCCATTCTCTTTCACCCCTGTAACTTATTAAATTAAACATAGAAGTTTTCAGGGACTTTGCCGTCGGTAAAAATGTAGTCTTTTATCATGCTTTAAAATTTTTTAAAAATACTTATTAATTTTCCCAGGATTAGAAAAAAATGCATTTAAAAACCATTGATACGAAATTTTGCGCCTATGCTCTTTAGGAACTGTGGCATTTTCCCTATAAATTCTTTATAACGTCACCGATTTTTCTGAAATTTTTAGAGTTTGTAGGAAATTACTCAAAAAAACATAAGTTATATGCTGTCGTTGTGTGCTTCTACCCTTGCGTGGTTGGCACCCCATCTTGAGGTTTGAAATTTTTACACTCAAAATAACCTCAGGAATTGATAGAGAATAAAATTTTAAATGCTAAATTTTTAAATGCTTTAAATATGCCATACAATTTTTTTGATCTTCCATACGACTGTCAAACTAACGTCAGAACGTGTATGTATCGATCTGTAAATTGGTGCCGAAATTTGTAATTATTACTGTAAAAATACTAGTTATCAAAATTAGTTTTCGCTC
The DNA here is from genome assembly GCF_917563875.1 of Diabrotica virgifera virgifera. Classification (NCBI taxonomy): domain Eukaryota; kingdom Metazoa; phylum Arthropoda; class Insecta; order Coleoptera; family Chrysomelidae; genus Diabrotica; species Diabrotica virgifera. The sequence continues at coordinate 283,106,479 of NC_065443.1, read as the reverse complement.
AAATAGTGACTAATAACAATTGTGTTACGTGTTAATCATCAAGAACAAGCTGTAACTTCGGTCAGTAAGAGATGTTTTACTTAATAATCTTCCAACTTAAACACATTCAGTGTCAAACTGCCAATAGTTTTTCACTGTTGCTATTCCGTCCCAACGGACGCCAACGGTTAGGCAACCAGTATTGCAGTGATGTATCCAAGGTTATCACTTATTTTCAGACATCCAAAGCGTTAATATAAACAAATTTAAGTTACTTTTGACTACATGAGTAACAATTTAAATCAATGTTCCCCCACTGTTAGCAACACCATGTCTGGATCCAATTCTTCCAGTAAACTTACTAGTTCATATGCAACTGCTAGGTACCATGACTAAACAACGTCCGAAGTATCCCAAGAAGACCGAAGCAATTTTATAATTAGTTGTACGTCTCTATACATAGTATCCAAGGATTGTATATCTAATTTTTTTTATTCATAATTTTTACCTAATGTTATTTAAGATTTAGAAATTAACTGTTATAATATTTAGTTTTAAGTCCTTATTGTAATTAATTATTGTATAACCAATATTGTTTGTGTCAATGGCCATTGCTGCCGAGACACATAAATTTAAATAAAAAAAAATTTTTTTGAATCAATACTTTTTGAGTTATTTGCACTGAAAAAGTATATTTTTCACAAACAAAAAACATGTTTTCTAATAATTTTTTACGAATATCTCTAAAAACAAAGCGTCTTATTGAAAAATGTGTACCTAATAAACAAAATTAAAGTTTATAAAAAAAAACAAGGGGATTTTTTTGTATAAGAGTTGTCCAAGTACAGTACAATACCTACTAGTTTTTATTTTTGGGGTACTGGCGTACTAGGAACTACTGTATTTAACACCAAATATCGGAAATATCAAAATCTTTTTCGACAAAAACTCATCGCGTAGTATGTATAAGTAAAAACACGCAGTATAAGTAACACTATTTTTATCAGAATTGGAATAAACGTATATCTTCTACAATAATTCATTTTCTTATAGAGTTCTTTATAAGCTCCAAAAGCTTAGTCAGTTTAAAATGCGTATTTTTTGGAAAAATCCTGTTTAATTTTTTTTAATTATCTAAAAATTTGCATTTTCTCAGAATAAATCTAAAACTATATAGATCAGAGAAATTTTCTAGAAACTATATAGATCAGCCCCTCCAGGCCGAAACCAAATTTTTTGATTAGCAAGGACATCTATAATAATAACCTATATATGTTTTTGGCAGCCGATTTTGATGATATACATAGTTATAAACAAATAAAGATCAAAAAACGGTAATTTTTTGCTTTTTTCGTCTATTACCAAAAAGTTAAGCACTTTAAACAAATTTGAGAGTAAGAAACTCATAAATCGTATAAAAAACTTCAATATGACGTTCGCTGAATATGTCTATCCTAATTGGTTCCTTAGAAAATTGCAATAGTTATTTTCCTAACAAGTGCAGAAAGTCATTCTTTTCCGCACGCGACTGCAGTTTGCCGAACGACGCGAAGCGGGAGTTCGGCAAGCAGTGGAGTGCGGAAAAGAGAATTTCTGCAAGAGTTAGGAACAATATTTTTCCTAAGAGTCTTTAAAAAATTACCAAATCTTAATCAATTAATTTAATTAATATGAAAATACATACACAAATTAATTCTTTGACAAGGTTGTCAAAACCAAACTTTCAATATAATTAGTTAGCATGACGACGATCTTGGTTTCCATGACGATGATTCAAAACGACTGTTATTGTCTACCGATTTGACTTTCGAATATTAGGATATTCATTTTAGAGAAAAACTTTTAAATATAAAATTGTAGTAAATTAAAAAACCTACAATTTGAGCTATGGCAAGTTTAATTTCGTTAATACGGTATTGCAAAACAGCCTGCGAAAGATCCAAAATGGCCGTTTTTTGCAATTGCCTTATTTATTGTAAAAATAACTTTTATATATTTTTTAAGGCTTTAAAATGAAGATGTTTCAATACTAAACATAAAAAAATTTGTAGTGCCCGCTTGGTGAACTTGTTGCTTAGATATTATAAGTTGTTTATCCCAAGAGGTCAAATGACCAAGGCTATAACTTTTTGAAAAAGAAAATCGTACACAATTAATTCAAGATCTACTCTCCTTCTAAAGGCTTATATTTTCATATTCTGATGTAAATAATAAATGTGTATAACATTTTCAACCTCTTATTTCGAGTTTGAAAATAACGGGACAAATTTCGTTATAAACATTTAGAACTGAAGCCACCTTTGTACATCCTACGAGTTTCTAACTCGTAGGTTATTTTTGCTGAAGTCAAAATAAAGATTCGAAATTAAATAAAAATTTTCTACGACCAACTGAAGCCGAGATAATTGTTTTTGTTTTCTTAAATTGTAGTTACTTTATTTATAACAATTAAGAAATTATTTCACAGTCATTGACTAAAGAAAGACTTATATTATCCTAAAATAAAAATTATTTTAACCGAAAATTACATTTAATTATTAAAAATGATTTTTAAAATGTAGTGGAGATTTATTTTTCGTTACGATTGTGATTTATTGTGTCGGTTGCCCTTAACAACGGCTAGCAAGTTATAATACATTGAATCGCGGTTTTTGCTTTAAATTTTAAAGCACCGCTTGGATTGACATGAAATGGTGAAAAAATGCTATAGAACAAAATTTGCTTAGAATTAGACGTTTTATCCATTTCCGAACTGATTTTGAACATATATTTTTTCACCCCTTATAAGGGGTGAAACTTACTCCCAAGACAAAAGCATACAGAGGCCCAGTATCATTTTTATTCTTTAACATGTTATCTGTGTGTTTGCCAAATTTCATGTCAATCCAAGCGGTGCTTTAAAATTTAAAGCAAAAACCGTGATTCAATGTATTATAAGTTGATAAGGGCAACCGACACAATAAATCACATTCGTAACGAAAAATAAATCTCCACTACACTTTAAAAATCATTTTTAATAATTAAATGTAATTTTCGGTTAAAATAATTTTTATTTTAAGTTAATATAAGTCAACTTTCTTTAGTCAATGACTGTAAAATAATTTCTTAATTGTTATAAATAAAGTCACTACCATTTAAGAAAACAAAAACAATTATCTCGGCTTCAGTTGGTCGTAGAAAATTTTTATTTGGTTTTGAATATTTATTTTGTCTTCAGCAATAATAAACCTGCAAGTTAGAAGCTCATAGGATGTACAGGGGCGGCTTCAGTTATAAATGTTTATAACAAAATTTGTCCCCTTATTTTCAAACCCGATATAAGAGGTTGAAAAATGTTATACGCATTTATTTACATCAGAATATGAAAATACAAGTCTTTAGAAAGAGAGTGGATTTTGGATTAACTCTCTACAATTTTTTTTTAAGTTATAGCCTTCGACATTTGACCCCTTGTGATAAACAAATTATGATATCTAAGCAACAAGTTCACCAATCGGGCTCTACAATTTTTTTATGTTTGATTTTAAAAGATCTTTATTTTAAAGACTTAAAAAATACATAAAAGTTATTTTTACAATAAATAATTCAATTGCAAAAAACGGCCATTTTGGACTTTTCGCAGGCTGTTTTGCAATAACGTATTAAAGAAATTAAACTTGCCATAGCTCAAATTGTAGGTTGTTTAATTTACTACAATTCTTTATTTAAAATTTTTTCTCTAAAATGAATATCCTAAGCTTTAAAATTAAAAATCTTTAAAAGTTGCAAATGTAACAAATAAAAAACGTCATAAATAAAAAACCGCACACAATTTTTGGGTACATTTTAGTAGAAGTTATTCTTGCCATCGTCCTTTACAACACCTGGTAGGTTTCAAAAATTCCTGAATTATATCACGATTTTTCACCCACAGCCTGAGATAATACGTTACATTTTCTTCTAACAGCGTATTTCCTGTAATACTTCCCATTACTCTCATCTCTGTCGTTTTCAGTAGTCTTTGTGTTGTGGCTGAATCGGGTCTTGTTTCTGATACATATTATGTCATTATAGGTCTTACACTGACTTTATAAATTCTTGACTTCATCTCAGTGTTAATATGTTAGTTTCGACATGTAGAGTTAAGGCATCTCCAAGTCTCCGTAGCTAGACAGTGTAATTCCAAAGTTTTTTTACTTCCATTACTTGTTCAATACTAATACCATCAATTTCTTTACATCTGATTGGCTCTTTACTGATTACTATGTATTAATTTTCTAAGATGAAATTGTCATATTGATTTGAATTAATTGTTTGTACAATACTCAACTACATCAATAAAAAATTTGTGATGAAACAAATTTCACAAATTATTTTACCATTTATACGAATAATATAATCCAAGGGTGAAAGTAAATTATGTAAATGTTTTGGGTTTTGGTAGTAAATTAAATAGTCGACAGAACAAGGTTAATGCTACAACAAAAGTAACAAAAGAAAGGTGTCCAAAGCTGCTTTTAAGATAGTTTTTCTTCGAATTTCTTTACAGTGGACATTACAGAAATTACGGCCATAAAATGGGTATTTTTGGAAAATGAGCCGTAAAAATGGTTTTCTAACCATTTGGCAATGTTTTTAAAGATAGCTAGTGTAATAAATAAATCAAATCAATATGTGAATGAATTGCAGATGTAAGAATAAATAATAAACAATTTAATATAGTTATAGAGTGTTAAAAACCTATAAGCACTTCATTAATAAAGAATATTAATCAATGTGAGAATGTTTAGAGGGGCGTGTGCAAATTCAGACCACTATGTGGTCACAGCCACTGCAAAAAGTTAAAATAGAAACGAAACAGAAAAACCAACAGAAAAAATGGTATGTTAATGAATTGCACAATGACAATGCACATATTATAAATACATGAAGTGGAAATAACAGTGCAAAATAAGAGAGAAATATAAATCAGGACATATAACATCAGAATGGAAGAAGAAGATAATGGACATGTGGCATCAGAGTCAAAAAATCAATAGAAGAAGCTGCAAACAAGCAGATAGAAAAATACCAAAATAAAACAAAAAACGAATGGTATAACCAGGAATGTAGAGAAATAACATCAATAAACTGCAAGCAAGCATTAAATGGCTGAAAACGAAGAAAGAGGAAGGCAAACGGGAAGAGTAATGAAGAAATAACGCAAAGTAAATTCGAGGACTAAATAAAAAAGATATGTAGATAAAAAAATGCAAGAAAGAGAGCAGGAAAGAACAAAAAATAGAAACGCGAAAATTTTTTATAAAAACATTAAAGAACAAACCAAAAAAGGTAAAACAAACGGAATAAAAATAAAGATAAACGAATATAAACAATATGGGCAGGTCACTACAGAAAACGCTTAACGGAGGAATATACTGAAGAAGAAAGAACGAGGAAGAGGAAAGAGTGGACGAAGAAAAAACAGATGAAGAAACATGTAAATCTCAAAAGGGATACCAACAATAGAGAAAGTGGAGGAAGTAATACAGAGGAGTAAAAAATGGAAAAGCTCTTGGTAAAAACGAAATTAACAAGGAACGTATAAAATACGGACGAAGGGAGCTGAGGGAAAAAATGCTAACACTATTGAAAAATATATTGAAGGAAGAGAAAATTTCAGCAGATTAAGAGATAGAGCATGTAATACCTAATATCAATACACAAAAAGGAAGGCAAAAATAACACTAGAAATTTTTTAAAAATATACTTAGAGCATTACTAAATATGACAATGAGATCTACCAAAATTAGCATAACAAGTAAAAGGTGAAGACAGATGAAACTTTATTAATAAAGGGGTAAAACAAGGAAATATCTCATTCAAAAGAAACTTTTTGGTTATTCTAAGGGACTTTCAGCCTTTGGTAATAATCTAATCTTTCATTCTGCGTTTAAATTTTTCAAAAATACTTTTTAGCTTTCTCAGTATTCGAAAAAAATAAATACATTTAAAGCACACTGGCGCCAAATCTTGGGCCTACGACCTTATCAGTATTAAGTAAGAAATGAAAAAATTAATTACTATTAAATTTGTTTGCATTTCTACACATTCTCTTTATTTGCAGAATAAGTTCTATTTTATAATGGAATTTTAAATAAAATAAATCTTGAGATTTGGAGTCTCTATAGGGAGTAAGGAAGTAAACCTTAAACCTTTTCCAAAACATCACTAATTATATAATCACTAATATGTAAATAATTATATACATCACTAATATGTAAAAGCCGAGTTTATGGTAGGGGAGGAAAGTATGCTAAATATGCAGTCACTCGAGCGCTTTGGGGACCTATTGGGTTGTAAAGAGTAGGTCCTAAAACCAAAAAAATGTAAATAAAGTTTTCCATTTTAGTGGGGACTTGTCCATTTTTAATTTAATTTTCCATTTCTAACAATCGCAAATAAACTATAGCGCCATCTATCCATAATTCGAAAAAATGTATCGAATAAAAGTTACTTATTTTTAAGTAAGGAATCCAAATCTGCAATAAAAAAATGGGGGCTCCCATTTAATATTTTAAAGTAACCCCCCACCCCACCTCCGTGGGGGGCTCGTGTTTGGTGCCATTCGATAGATTTTTCAAAAATACTGAATAAGTGTATTTTTCAGTTTTTCGATCTGATGTTCATTTCGCGAAATATCGCGGGATTCGTATTTAAAATATTAAATTTACCCCCCATCCCTCTCCGTGAGAAATCGTGTTTGGTATCATTTGATAGATTTTTGAAAAATATTGAGCACGTATTTTTTAGTTTTTCGATCTGTGATTCATTTCGCGAAATATTCGCTTTTTTCTTGTGAAACTTTGGGACTCACCCATTTCTTTACGTCCAGCTAAAATCTTCAAATTTTTAAATATGCACTGTTTTGCATGTACTGAACTTACCTTATCTTAATCTGACAATTTCGAGTTTTCCTAAGGATAGATTTTTTCGCCCCGCCCCCCTAACGAACTCCCCTGCATTAAGAGCCAATATATATGGTAGAGGTACATTGTCGGGTACAAGGTTTCTCCCCATGTAATAATCTGACGAACTCGAGTAACTGCAAAAATCCTAGCTTGGGCTCCCCTACCATTAGCAATATTCGTTTTTCTTCAAGAGTATGCAATTTAACTCAAGAATGTAAAACATTGTATTCGATTTCATTTACAGGTATTTTCAATTTAAAAGCTATAAATCTTAAGAACTTTTTCTGCGCTTTTTGTAACAGATCTTTGTAGCATTTATAATAGCTATAGTACTTAAACCAGATATTGCTACCACATTCCAAAATGTTCTTGCAATATTCCAAATATCGACAATCGACACATTTAAAAATATTAAGATCTATTTATCCAACATAGAAATTAACAATGACAATGACCATGAATAATTATGTTTATAAAATATCTTCTGGATAATAAAACTTTTGTATGGTTTTATTATATTCATTAACTTTACCGCAACACGCAAACTTGAATGAAAATATTAATATAATGCACAATGAGAAGCTTCATAGTTTATAAAATTCCTTCTGGATAAAAAATAGCTATTTGTATAAGAAGGGAGCAAAGTGCTATTTTTCTCTCGAGAATGAAGTTTACGAAGCGTAGCGGAGGCTATGAGCGGAGGGCAGTAATCATTCAAGGGAGGAAAAGGCACTTTACTCCCATGTTATACATATGGTTTTTCCACCTTCCTCAAATAACAAGTTATTTTTTCATTTTTGAATAGTTTATTGATGTAACTAACTAACAAAATTTATTAGAGAACTAAAGGTACCAAGAGTAGATTGAACAGCAACATATTTAACTGTTTTAGACTTTTATTTATGAGGACAGATTAAAGACCTTGTTTTTGAAGCTAGGCCCACTACCCGAGAAAACATGATCTAGTTAGAGAATACGAAACGCCATTCAAAGCATTGCGAAATCAGAAATTGAGAGTGCTCTACTCTTGAAAGATGATGGGCAACAATTTGAACATTTAGGTCGTCACTAAGTAAGTAGTTGCTTTTATTTCTTTGTTATATTTCATAGTGTTTTTTGTCTTATTGTTGTTTTAAGACGTTGATAGAAGGTTTAAACTTGAATTTAGATGTTGTTCTGAAGCTATTTTCTTGTGGCATTTTTACAATTTTAACTATTTAGAATGGGAAATAAGCCACAATATTATTAAAAAATGATTTTTTTTTATTTAAGGATCCAACGAAAACACTGGAAAACAAAATCTATAGAACTTTATTCAAATTTAAAAATGATCTAACATACTATCAAAGAAAATTAATTACACCTCATTACAGTAAGTCACCACATTTTTATGGAGTACCGAAAATTCATAAAGCGAACATACCACTTAGACCCATTTGTAGTACCATCAGTTCTCCTTGTAGTGAACTATCAAAATTTTTATTAAACATTATAAAAACATTTGCTAATAATGATGATACATTTATAAAAAATACAAAACATTTTTTAAACAAATTATCAACTATTGAGTTTAATCCAAATAATATTTTAGTAAGTTTTGACATAAACAGTTTACTTACAAATGTGCCATTAGATAAAACTTTAAACATAATCAAAACGAAATTAGAGAATGATGATACATTGACAACTAGGACAAAACTAAATGTATCAGCTATAATGGAGTTATTGACATTATGTACTAATAATACCTATTTTCAACTAAATAATGAATTTTATAAACAAAATTTGGGTCTAGCAATGGGCTCCTCTTTATCTCCATTATTGGCTAATATATTTATGGAGAATTTCGAAACTAATATCATTTCTAAACAAAATTTAAAACCCACTGTATGGTGGAGATATGTAGATGATGTGTTTTCAATATGGCCTCATAGATCAGAATTGTTGGATACATTCCTGAATATTATAAACGATCAAGAAGAGACAATAAAATTTACAATGGAAAAGGAATATAATAACACCCTGCCTTTCCTCGATGTTTTAGTCTTAAAGAAGGATACTGGATATGAGACTCAAGTGTATAGAAAACCAACACATACCAACAGATATCTCAATTACAAATCAAATCACAACATCAACGTTAAAAAGGGAATCATAAAATCCTTATATGATAGAGCCAAAATTACTTGTTCTAACGAAAATTCCTTTTTAGAAGAAAAACAATTCTTAACATCTGTTTT